>NC_059173.1:8738696-9041727 GCF_019923935.1 Bubalus bubalis | reverse complement strand
CAAACAGTAAAATGATGAGTTTTGTGCTTGCCCCTGCTTTCATTTTTAACCAACTTGCCTGCTCATTTCGCTGGAGGGAACATCACATCTCCCCTCTGGGTCCTATTGTTCCTGGACTTGGGCAAGGGTAAGGTGCAGGCGACCGTGAGTGACAGCGAAATCCCTCCAGGAAGCGGCCCCGACCAGCAGTTGGCACCAGGTCTGGTGCGCAGCATGCGGCTTGGCTGGTGTGAACAGAGCTGAGAATGGCACAGAATAGGCTAAAGGCAGTTTGTGGCTGAGCGGGTGGGCACTCAGGCTGGGCTGGGGAGGGGTATGTTCCAGGAGCTCCTAGAATCCGTCAAGTCACTCGATCTTTCTTGCACCTCAGCATCATCCTAGAAGGAGCAGGTTGTACATAATAAACAGTCCTGCGCTCCTTACCATGGTAGACCATCCTACAAAGGACAAGAGAAGTGGTTTGAGTAGATAGCGTCCTCAAGGGCTAATCTTTGAAATAAGGCCTTTTGCCTGTAGCCAAATCCACGCCCCACCAGCCCTTGCTGGGAAGGGCTGTCACAGGCCAGATGGTAGCCCCAGGTTCCCAAGTCCCAACCGCTCCACACCATCCCTTCCATTGTGAACATCTCTGAGAAACAAACACTCGAAGAGACAAACATCCCCGAGAAACGTTCAGATGCAGGCATGTTCTGTGCCTGACACAGCCACGTGGCAGCCAGAAGCAAAAGGAAGAATGTGTTCATCCCCCAAACACTCCTCAAAAGATCCTCCTGGGTCTGGAACCCAGTGGGAAAAGTTAACAAAACTCCACAATCAAAACATGATTGTAAACAGAGCCCGTTTACAGCCCCTGTCAACCCTCGTAAATGATTGTTTCCATCACACAGTAACAAGGGTCGGGGGAGAAAGGGCAGGCAGTTTTTATTTATAATTGTGATACCTTATCGATCATAGATTTTTTTTGCATGATTTTGATTTTTAAAAAATTATGGCATGAAAGCATTATTTCTCTTGCTTCCTGGATTTGGAGGCATTTCCATACAGTTTGCACCCAAGAAAGTGCTCTACCTGCCTCCTGCTGGTCCTGGTCTGGCTCTCAGGAATGTATTTAGTGCCACAGCTGGAGGTGGTTGGATATACCAGCGGCGAGAAGCCCACCAGGTGGCATCACTGAAGGGTTGACATGCCAGGCCCCGGGCCGGGGGCTCCACCGACATCATCTTGTTGAAATCACCCAGCAGCCCCAAGGGAGGCACCGTCTGTGTCCTCCTAGCAGTGGAGGAAACAGACTTGAGAACCAACTCGTGTCAGGGAGTCAACGCCAGGATGTGGGCCCAGGACGTGGCCCTGTGACTCCTGGCCGGGTGCCCCTCCCCCTGCCGCCACTTGACAGTCATTTTAATCATGACCTGGGCCGCAGAGAACAATGTCAGGCACTAATAGATTCTGCTGTCTCATTTCTCAACCTAGTTTCCCTTAACTGATATTTCATGGCTATTGTTAATGTGCATTTTTTTCACCGAGTAATTTTCACAGCCCGAACTTGTAACACATCCCAATGACAAACGTCCCCGGTACTGAATCCCCCCCGTCAACTGCAATGTCACCCTCATCTCCTCCCTACCCCGCCCTGACACCTTTCTCCGACAACCCATCCAGTTTTATGATCCCTCTGTCCCAGTTATCACTACTGAACCTTTAAGAACCCAGACGCGTTTCAAGTTTAATTGAATAAAATCCTTTGTGTAATAAATTCCACATGAACGCTACATAAATCAGTGCCTGGGAGGCTTTGTGCCTCATCCCTCCCTTCAGGCCGGTCTGATCTTGCTTACAGAGGGGACCGAGGCCTCCTTTGCAGCCCAGCTAGGGTGCGGGGTTCATTTGCCTCGACCTGTCGCTTTTCTTCTCTGGGAGTTCATCATGGGAGACAGTGCTTGGATGCGAGCTGAAGCAGGAGACGTGCTGGTTGGGGGGTACCCAGGAACTTTGGGGGGTATCCTGGTGTTTACCCATCCACAGATTCATAAGTTTCTTTTAAACATTTATTTATTTGGCTGCGCTGGGTCTCAGTGGCAGCACACAGGATCTCTGATCTTCACTGTGGCATGCGAGGTCTGGTTCCCTGAGCAGGGATTGAACCTGGGTCCCCTGCATTGGGGAGCGACAAGTCTTAACCACTGGGCCACCCGGGAAGTCCCCAGATTCAGAGACTTGGGATGAAGGCTCTGTGCACCTTCTCCCTGGAAAGACACAGACACACAGGTGTTCACAGTCTGTGTACAACCTGAAGAGGTCTGTGGAAGCCCCAGGGAAGAACCCTTGCTCTTAGCTCTCCAGTATAGCACCCGCTGCAGGAGCGAATCCATGCATGGGGCTGCCTGCTTCATCGGCCTCGCTGCCAGCCATGTGGAGCCACAGAGGTGTGACAAGGAGCACAGGGTTGAGAGCAATAGTCAAATGCTCAGCGCAGGCATTGGCTTCAGGCAGACCTGGGTTCAAAACCAGCTCTGTCACTTCCTAGCGTCACGACTTCAGGCCAGTCGTTCCATCTTCCTGAGACTTACTTCTTTGTCTGTAAAATGGGAATGTGAAGCATATCTACCCCACAGGGCTGCTGGGAGAGATTAATGAGGCAATGTTTAAAAGGCTCAGGGTGCCCCTGTCACATGTTAGCTGCTATTATTATAGTTGATTGTTACTATTTGAATTCAAGTTCCAGCTCTGCCACTTCCTAGCTGAGGCACTTTGAAAAAATCCTGCAACCACTCTGAGCCTCCATTGCCTACTTTAATCTTTGGTAATAATGATATCAGCTTCCAAGGGTTCAGGAAATATGCCCATGGGCGTACATGGGCGTGGCACATGGCTGCAGCTCAAAAAAAAGAAAATGTAGCTATTGTCGAATCAAGTGTTTATCCTTTTTCAAAGCACTTTCAATAGCTCAGGCCCAGGTGATGCACAGAGGACCAACTGAGCAGCATGTCTGGTTTGCTTAGATGTCCTGAGGCTGCGGGAGACAGGGTCCCCCCTGGCGGGGCCGGGTCAGCCAGGGGGATGTGGCTCCAGGAGCACCAGGGCCAAAGTTAAAGGGAAGGTGACCTGGTTACAGGCCAGCAAGAGCTTTAAGGGGTTGCCGCCTGTGAACTCCCTGTGGGCAGTAGCAGAGCTGGACAAGAAGACTGGTCTTCAGATTCCCAAGAGAGTTTCCTCTTGGGACAGAGTGTGACAACTTGGGCAGAGGAGAAGGAGAAGTTGTTGAGCCGCTAAGTCATGTCTGACTCTTAGGACCCCATGGACTGTAGCCTGCCAGGCTCTTTTTGTTCAAGGGATTTCCCAAGTGAGAATACTGGAGTGGGTTGCCATTTCCTCCTCCAGGGGATCTTCCCGATCCAGGGATCGAATCTGTGTCTCCTGCCTTAACAGGCAGCTTCTTTACCACTGAGCCACCAGGGAAGCCCTGAGGAGGAGAAGAGGGGACCATAAACCCAGGAGGACCCCGCTTCAAGCGACCTCTCTGAGGAAAGGTGAGACGCAGGCCAGCTCCCGGTACACCGGGGCAAAGGCAGCCTGCGGAAGAGATTGAATAAATGGCAGAAAGGTGTTCAGTCCACCCAGGACCAGGGTGTGGGTGGTCCTCCCCCACCAGATGCTCCCAAGGCAGAGACCCTCTGGCCCTTGACTCTGGCCATCTGCGGTGCCCACGCCCCTCCCCGGCAAGCAGGTGCCTTTATTTACGATCACCTTGGAAGGGTCGAGCAGACATATGTTGCTGAGGGTCGTTTATTCTTGTTTATAAAATTTATGGCTTTACCTCGATTACACACTGTCAAAACGGGAAGGATTGGCCCCAAAGTCTCTTACCGCATGACTGCCTCAGACGTGCGTACATCTGTTAACTCTGTAGGAGCTGTAGAGGGAAATAAGGCTGCCGATAACTCAGAAGCTCGCTGTCCCGTCAAGAGGTGGGGGCTGCGGGCCTCGAGAAGAGGTATTCAGGCGCCCACGTGGAAGGGGACCGGGGTTGGGGTCTGCTGGTGGCCACACCAGGTGGCATCGGGACCCTGGCCCTGCCTGGTGACTGGTTCTCTCGGGTACTTTGGGGTGGGGATGGGGAGAAGAGGAACTGGAGTCCTGGGGCCTTCGGGAATATGGTTGCAGGGCCAGCAGCTGGAGAGAGTTCCGAGCCTGTGGATCTCCACCTGCAGACATCAGCGGGGAGAGAGAAACGCTGACTCCGCGCTGTTGGGGGGTGGCGTCAGGTTCGACCTCTCAGAAGGGCGCTCTGGCAACGCCTATCCGAGTCATGGAAACGTGCATCCTTCTGGCCCCATAACTCCAAGTCTGAGAATTTCACCGAAGGAAAGAGATTCATCCGTGAAATCATAGGGTTGTTGTTCTTGGTTTTCAGTGCCTGCTGCTCATTAAAGAGAAAAATTGGAAACAAATGTCCAACAATAGGGAGCTCATTGTTCAAGAATGGATATTTAACAATAAAGGACTGTAAGAAATATCATAAAGCTACTGAAAAGGATGGTATCTTTACTTTTATTACTATGGAAAAGTGTTGATAATCTATAAAGTGAAAAAAAAAAAAACCCAAGTTATAAAATGAGAGGTATAGAATGATAGAAATCCTGTTAGATAAACAAGTGTAAATATACTGGAGTGTAAAAAAAATGCAAGGATCTGTTCCATATGTTAATAACATGTGTGTGTATCTGTGTGTGAGTCACTCAGTTGTGTCTGACTCTTTGTGACCCCATGGACTGTAGCTCACCAGGCTCCTCTGTCCTTGAAATTCTTCACGCAAGAATACTCGAGTGGGTTGCCATTCCCTTCTCCAGGGGATCTTCCCGAACAGGAATGCAACCCAGGTCTCCTGCACTGAAGGCCGATTCTTTACGGTCTGAGCCACCAGGGAAGCCCTGCGTTAACAATACTTACCTCTAAATCACAGGATTACTGGGTGGTTTAAACTTTCATTTTTGTTTTAATTTTCTAGTTTTTTTTTTATGATGAATTTGGGTTACTTGTGTGATAAACATAATATGACAGAGGCTTACTTGTGTGATAAACATAATTTTAAAAGCGTAAGGAAACTGACAACTGCTTTCCCTGCAAGAGCACAGCCCCCGGAGAGGGTGGCCACCAGTAGCCAAAGCCGCAGGGCCTCTCCAAAGACTAGAAGCCCAGGGACTGTGCCCTGAGTTTGTTCTGTTGGAGACAGCCGTCTGTCTGGAGAGCAGCCCCCCAGGCAGCCTGCGTGTGGACGCTTGGCTTCCATTCTAGGAGGACAGCAGAGGGAAGAGAAATGATCACAGCCCAACTGAAGGGCCCCCGGCAGGGCATCACGCCAGCTTTTCACAGGACGCTGGCATCCTTCTTTCTCCTCTGTTGCTTGCTGCATCTTTGACTTGTACAGAATTTGAGAGGAGACAGCAGACTTCCACATTTAATCGTCTCGTGTGGGTTTTCATCCTGCATTATCACCCTGCGTTCACCTGGACAAGCTAGCGCCCTGACCCGTAGAGGAATGACTCCTAGCTGCTGCAGTCGGCAAGTGGAAAAACCAGCACTTGACTTCGGGCCTTCCAGGGCGGAATCCAGCTTCCTTTTTTCAACTTTGCTCTGCTGAGACAGGGCTTATCTCAGAGACGGCAAGAAACAACGCCAGGTCCGACTGATCGGCAGTGGCTGCCTGAGGGGCTGCGGGAAGAAGGAACTTGAAGCTGGATCCAGATTCCGCAGGAACGAGTTTGGTAATCCATTAGCAATGTCTGCCATGACTTGCTATGGAGGTAATGGAATAAATCGTGTGTGTTTGACATTTCTGAATCTTGGGCCAAAGCCCTCACAGATTTCCAAAGGGTGGGAACTTCAGAGGTGGGTATGGATCTTCAGGTTGCCTTTTAGGGTTTTCGCAACCCTACGGCCCCCCCACAAGAGTAAACGGGCAGGAAAGGGATTTCTCAGGGCTTTGAGACAACACATCAAGGGTCATAGAATCTCTGAGATCGAAATCCTTATAAATCTATCTGACTAATTGATTAGTCAGCCCTGACGGGTGCGCCACCATAATTTAGAATATGTAATTACATTTCACATTAAAACATGCAAAGTTAAGATTAAAGCTGGTGAGACATGGCTTGACGCCTCCTGCCCCAGCCCACTTCCAAACTCCTGCCTCCATCACGTAGCAGGCAGGTCTCCTGGGGGCAGAGGATGTGGTTCCAGAAGCCATGGTTCTAGAAGCCACTTCCTTGGGCTGGTTTGTCTCACTTCCCTTGAGGGCTGTTTCCCGCTGTTTTAGGAGCAGGTCCTGCTCCCCTCCCTGCCGGGCTGCATTTAGTTGAGACAAAAGCTTTGTTCGGGGGGCACTTTTGGGTTTTTGATTTACAGTGCCCTCCTGCCAAAGACTGCCAAGATTGCACCCACCGTTGGGCAAACTGTCTTGTGGCAGCAAGTTAGCACATGATGCAGGAAGTGGGTGTCAGAAAGAACTCAGAGGACTTGGGCTCCTGTTGGGTGCTTTGGGGAGGGTTCAAGGAAGCAGAGGTAGGATTGGATGTCTCACTAAACCCCTTTAGGGAGGGAGGAGCAATGAGCCTAAAGCTGTAACAGAGAGGCAGGAGGGTCAGGCAGGCACAGCCACCAACCTATGTGAGGTCTCCTCAGATAATCAGCTTCTTTCACGACCCCACCGCAAGTGCTGCAGGGCAGGGTGGGATCCACATTCTTCCACCTGAACCGCCAGCGCCTAGCCCAGCCTGGAGCCTAGTAGGTCCTGGGTATCTATTAATATTTGCTGGATGAATGGACTTGGCCTGAACTCCCTGGCAGTCTGGTTTCCCGGGCCAGCTCCTGGGCTGGACACCTGCCAGCTTGCCAGGCCCATCTGGCACCCTCTGTAATGGGGACCACACCAGCCAGGCTGCAGGGCCAACTTCACGTGGCCCTGTACTGCTCCACGTGGGTGGCACCCCCTTTCCCTGGACTCTGGGGGGGCCACGGGCAGGGCAGGATGTCAGTGGGGCCAGGGCCAGGGGGAGGGGGAAGGACCATGGAGGACAAAGCGTCCCTGTGCCTCCTGACTTGTCTCTTTCTGCCTCCTTCAGGCTCCCCTGCCTGCCGCTGGAGGGTCCCTCTCCTGAAGCTCCCCCGGGTCTGTTTGCACCCCACAATTTCTAGCCCCCTTGGCTTTCCCACCCCTGGAAGCCCCCACCGCACGGGGTGTCCGTCATGGACACTTCCCTGTGGCCGCAGGACCCGTGGAGGTGGAAGGGTGACCTCCCTGGCCACGCTGACGCAGGGCTGAATCCCACTTCCTGTGCTTTTGAGCTGCGTGGCCTCAAGCAAGTGAATCCACCTCTCTGAAGCTGTGTCCTCATCTGCAGAACCGAGCAGTGATCCTCGGGGCCCAGGGTCCTCAGGTGGATGCAACATGACTGCTCGTGCAGAGGGCTGAGCACAGAGCTGGGCCTGGGCGAAGGCCGGGGGGGGGCAGCTACCATCATCACCATTCATGGCACGACGCCCCCACTCCTGTCCTTGCTGACAGATGTGTTCTAACCACCCCCCCCTCCACCTCCACCCCTCTGGTCTGGCTGCTTCCTCTGCCCCAGATGCCTCCCTTCCCATCTCCAAAAAAAAAAGGGGAAACCCTCTTTCCAAGTGAAAATGAAAAAACACCTCTTTTATCGGCCCTTTCCTACTTAAACCCCTCTTTTTGACCCGTGCACTATTTGCTACCAGGAAGATGCTCTTCAAGACATGCCTCACTCTACCCAGTTCTCAGAGAAGGAACCAGAGGTTCGTAGAGGTGGTCAAATCGGTCACAGCCAGTGGGCGGCCGGACTGGGCCCAGCACCCGTCCTGTGAGCCCACAGCCCATTTCCTGACTGTGAGGTTCTCGGGACAGAGACAACTAATACTGACGCGATTTTACTGCTGAGGCAAGAAGGTTCAGGGAGTTAGAAACTTACCCGGGGTCACTCAGCTGATCTGTGCTCGTTTTTGATGCCAAGGTCAGGGTCTTCGCCTGATGGCTGGGCCGTGGAAGACGGCAGCCTGACCCTTGCTCCTCAGTGTGGTCTGTGGTGTGGTGCCCCAGCCAGACATGCGGAAGTAGGACCTCCCTGGGGACTTAGTGTGCAGGTGAGCGTCCATGACACTCTGATTCGGCTCCTCTGCGGGGTCCTCTGGGCCCGTCTTCAGCAGGACTGCTTCTGCTGTCCCTGAGTGGATGCCAGCCATTTGGCTTCTTGGTGGAAAGTCTGTAATCCCACAGACTCACCCCAGTACCCCCAAATTCCCAAGGGCTGAGATAAGTGCAAAGGGAATGTGGCTGTGAGTCCTGGGTTGGGGAGACGCCTGGCCTGAGTGCACATGGAAGCTCGAAGCTCGGTCGGGGCTTGGGCAGAGAAGGAGCCATGCCCCTGGGGCCAGGCCTGGAGCCCAGCAGGAGATCCTTGGGGGTCCTGCTGACGTCAGTCAGCAGAAAACAGCTCTGGAGAGGAAGCCCTTCTCATTCCCTTTCTCAGTGGAGGGTGCCTTGCTCCTTATTCAATGGAAGCCCAGAGAAGCAAGGGGCCTTGCCCCCTGGCATCCCACCTAGTGGGAGGCAGAGCTGGACACGAACCCAGGTCCAGATGCTCTGAAGCCCAAGGTCTCTCCAGCACCCTCAGAGCTGCACTCAGCCGGACTCAAGGAGTCAGCTGTGACCTGTTAAGAGCGTGCTTGCAACAAATGTCAACCATCATGAGGGTTATAATGAGGAGGCTGCTTCATTCTGACTCCACGCTCCGAAGGCTGGAGAGAACCACGGTTCCCGTCTGGGCCTGAGAGCAGCCCCTTCTCAGAGTTACTCTCGATTCCTCTTGGGAGGCGGTGCCCCAGCTGTCAGGCTTTTAAGACCTCTCCTGATGCTCAGATGCTCCCAGGCCAGAGGAGTCAGCGAGAATTCCCAGGAGGAGCTGGAAAGATGGGCAGGGTTAGATGGGTTTTCTGCCAAGTGTAAACCTGGGCTTGTGCGACAGGATGAGACAGGGCTGGTGTGGCCTGCAACTGCAACCTTCGGTAAGGGAGGAAAGCTGAACGCACCCAGAGGAGCTGGAAAATCTCAGTTTGAGCATTTTCGAATTATCTGGATTCAACAGACACCTGTCACTGTATTATGTTACCAGGTAAGACGCGTGATCCAGGCAGGGGCTGCCTCTGGAGAGTGCGTGAGAAGGATGGGTCGGGGTGGGGGACATGGAGTGTGCCTAAGGGACTTGAACTTTATCTGAAAGGTGACTCGCTTTGTAGGGCAAACCTTCCACTAGCGCTGACCCTGGGGAGGCAGTGGCCTCGGCTGTCTGCCGTCTTGTCCTGAGTCCTCTTCCCACCACGGGAGCCTCGGAGCTCTTTAAGCCCCAGATGCCCCATTGTCAGATCTCTGGGAGCTCGGTCGAAAGCGCTCCTTCCTGACATGAGAAACAGAACAGAGGGACTTCCCTGGTGGTCCAGTGGTTTCAGACTCTCGAGCTTCCATTGCAGGGGGTGCAGGTTCAATCCCTGGTCGGGGAACTAAGATCCCACATGCCACCAGGCATGGACCAAGGAAAAAAAAAAGCTGCCGCTGTGTGCTGAAATACAAATTTAATAAAGTCTTTGATCATGTTTTAATCCATAAGTTATCTATGAAAACAACCCCATCCCCCACAACTTTTTAGAGCCATTAAGAGCCATCACGATGTCTGTGAACACCAGCTACAGAAGGACAGATTCGGGGCTTCATTAGCGCAATTCTGCCAGCAGGAAGTTAAACGAATTACAAACTACCCCTCTTCATCAAAAGGGCGGCGCTGACGTTGGCGCACAGAAACCACTCTGCGATCCCACCTGGCGGACTCCTAGGGAACGCACAGCACACCTCTTCATGTAGCTGACGGCCCTTCAGGCCCCGGCACAAACGTACCCACCTGCCCAGAGCACAACACACACGTGTAGAAGAGAGTTTCAAAGCAACTGAGTGTTTAGACAGTGGCAAGTCCACAGAATCTGAGGTTACTAACATATCTTAAATAATAATAACAAATTCCTGCCTGTCCTTAGATTTCTTGCCGTCTTCCCATCAGGGAAAACACGCACTCTGGTTTTTAGAAGCCTGGGGCTCTAACAGGGCCAGCCTGGGCCTGGGCAGGACGCCACTACCTGGCTGAGACCCCCTGCCAGGGGCCACAGAGATAGGTCCTGCCTGCTTTGCCGCCAACACGAAGGTTCTTTCTGGAAGGGTTTTTTTTTTTTTTTTTTCCTCTCTGCTTGGAGGAGAGTTATATGGCGTGCCCTCCACTGGCTCCGCAGGGCTGAGGGACCGGGCACTCCTGACCTCTCGTCTGGCTTCAGTCTGGGTGGCAGGGACACACAGGGAGTGTGGTGAGGCGGGTGAGGGAGCATGGCTGTCTACACAGACACTAACAAGGCTTCTGCCTCGATTCCCTGGATCTGGAGCACAGTTCTCGTGACAAAGGTGAAGGTGACGGCAGATGAGTTCAACGGGTTGGACAAGAAAACAAAGCGCAACACCAAACACCAGCCTGGAGTGCCCTCACGATTCCTCGGCCTTGTGAGCCCCCATCAGCGTCAAGGGCTCCCGGTGCCGAGGAAGGACGGGGAGCAAGACCCACGTTTCTGAGGACTTCTACCATCTATGGGGTGAAGCCACTGCCAGACAGGACAGGGACCTTCAGCTGGTTTGTGTCCCTCGCTGGACTATAAGGGTGGCCAACAAGCAACCAGCGCCTGCTGGAAACAGCTGCTCTTAAGGACTGACGGGTTCTCTCTCCCAAGCTCAGGATGCCGACGTGAGTGCCCAAGATGGAAGCGGGCTGCCGAGGACTCGGGAGCCCCTGAGGGGAGAGCGGGCAGGGGGCCGCCGCTGTGGGAACACGGGGCTCCCAGGTGGGAACAGCACCCCCAGCCCCCGGTGCCCCATGGTCTCCCTGGCAGGTGCCTCTGCTGCCCTGGGAGCCGGCGGGCCTGGCTGGCTGCAGAGAGCCCGCCGCGGAAGGGCTGGAGGTCGAGACTGTCGGGTGCATAGAGGCGTGGTGAGGCCTTACCTGAGAGTTTTCAGAAACAGAAGGGAAGCATCTCCCGCCTGGTTGGCTTGGTGGGTTCAGGCCCACACCCTGAAAACCACTCTGGAGCCTGGGGGTTCCTGGGACTTGTTCATGCACGGCTTGCTCAGGAAGTTAAGGACCAGAAAGACTCACAAAAAGACCAGACTATCAAAAAGAGAAGCCCGGCTGCCGTCACAGGCCCAGGCATGAGGCCCTTGGAAAGCAGGAAAGAGGGACTGATGATGGCCGAGTCTGGAGGTTTATTTCCAACACCCGCTTCCCGTTAGTGTCATCTGGAGAGCGCTGGGTCGTGTCCTCATGTGCATCCAAGTTCTTGAGGCCACAGGGGCGTCTCATGGCTATAGAGAAGGGCCGAGGCTGCCTGGGAGCCTCGAGTCGGCAGGGTGGGGGCTAGGAGAGCTCAAAGCCCGTGTTCATGCTGATGGCGTAGCGTAGCTTCTCCCGCAGGACGCTCTTCTTGCTGTAGTTGGGCAGCTTGAGCAGGTTGAAGCAGGTGGAGGAGGTGGGCAGGCGGCCGCCCGGCTCCCGCTTGCGGATGGTGAAGAAGCCCCGGAGGACGCTGCCCAGGGTGTCCCCCGTGTCCTGCAAGCAAGCACAGCCCACAGCCTTGGGTTGGGGCGGGGGGCGCCCTGGGAGAGGGTCGGGCTGGTCCCCCTGAGGAGGATAACTGGAGAGATGGGTGCCCGGAAAGTGAGCCTGACTCCTCAGGTGCCCTGCAGAGGGGCCTGCATGAAGCAGCTCTGAGAAACAGGGCCTTCTGGTCAACTGCTAACTATCAGTCAACCAATTCTCAAAGAGCCGGAGCACTCACTGTCCACATGTTTTGGTAACATTTCTGAAACAGCCTAGCATTTCCTCCCTGATCTTGGCAGCACAGACTGTAACTCGGGGTGGCCTTCCTTCAGTAAGGCTGTGAGAGTCATCTGGTGTCACCTAAGAGGAGGGTGCAGCGTGCAGACAGGGTACCTTGGAGAGCAGCGACCGCTCAGAGACCCCTGGGTTTTCATGGGGGTGAGAAACGTCTAACGACGGCCACCACCCAAGCACCCACTGTGGGTCAGGCAGCGGCACATGGAACGCGGTCACCCCGAGGGCGTCCACTCTCCCTCTGCAGAGGAGGAAGGTGGTCGCTGGCCCAGGCATGCAGAGCTGGAAGGTGGAGAAGCTGGACTTGAGGCCTGAGCTTGTCCCATTCCTGAGCCCACATCCCAACCCCTCTCCCACGCTGCAGTTCAGACCTGGAACCAGGGCGGCACAAGCAGCTACGAGAAATACCCCACAGGTATTCTTTCCCAAGGGAGTCATGAGAAAGGGACCCACCCTGTAGACACGACCGGTGAGCACCCTGCCTGGTCGGTGGGCCCAGCCCTACCCCAGCAGTGGTATACCTGATCATCCGACACTTCGACACAGCGGATGGAGAAAGGAGGCTTGAGGTAGGCGAATCCCAGAAGTGGGGGCCGGGAACAGCTCGTCACAAACTGCAACCCAAGGCAGGGCCGGGGTCAGAGTGGGGAGACGCCGTCCGTTGGGGGTGACCAAAGGACAGCACCGGAGAGGGAGGAGGCAGGGGGCCTGCTAAGCGTGGCCGGGCGAGGCCTGAGCTGAGGGCTGAGGCTCCGGAACGCGCAACACGCCACCAACAGCTCGCTCGCTCGGCACCTGCCTGCCCGCTTGGCAGCTCAGGCACACTGGCATGATGCCTGCAGGTGGCAGGGCTGTCCCTGTGAGCTTGGCCTCTGACCAGCTCTCAACAGGCTGACCAATACCTGGCCTTGGGAGCCAGCGAGGCTGAGGGTGGACCAAGGTACTGGATGCCCCCAGTGGGGGCTGTGGGGCCAGCCTCGTGTCCCTGCTTCCGCCCTGGAGTTCCTGGCATCTTTCAAACAGCAGTTCCCAAGTCATTTTCATGAAGGACTAGCCCTACCTGGACAGAGGCATCGACCCGCCCGGAAATCCAAGTGCTACCCTGCCCAGGGAAGTCCTAAGAATCCCTTCGCTTTCTTCAGTTCAACATCAGCGCAACACTTTCCCTTCTCGAGGGGATCGGGGGCCTGCTACTGACAGCGCTGAGCTGGCGTCACGATTTCCCGGCAAGATGAGTGCTTGGGTCTTAAAAACAAAGATTCCCATTTAAACCATGTTATAAATGGTAGTGAGATTCCTGAGACCATCCAAAAAGTTTGTGTGTCGTGCTTCAAAAACCGTTTTTACAAACACTATTGACAAGGTATATTACTAGCCTAATATCCTGTGTTTTCCACCAGAAAGACTGTAAACAACAGACCTGGTTTAGAAGCATTTCCACCCTAAGCTGAGCCCACTGTGAACCCGACCCCCTCTAACCAGGCCTCGGGTACTGCGTGACTCCACCCATCTGAAGGATGTGGAGACAGGGGAAGAGTCTGTGCCCCTCCCAGTTCGGGCTGCTGGGGCCCGCTGCCTGCGGCCCGCTGCCTGCGGCCGGCCGGGGCTGGTCCAGGGAGGGAGGCTGCGGTCAGCCTCCTGGGATGGGAGGAGGATCGGAGGGCAGGGGCAGCTGTGGGGCTCTGCCATCGTTACGTCTCAAGAAGGCACATCCCCTCCTGTAGGAAGGTTCTGGGGCCGCCCCCAACCCCTCCTCAGTGTCTGCAGCCACAGAAAAGTGCAAGCCCAGGACGAGGGACTGCAGGCATGGGGACAGGCCACCGAGAGACACACACTCGCCCGCAGTGAGGGGCGTGAGCGCGTGCTTAGTAGAGACCTGCTTTCCTCTTCCTAGGAGGCGGGGGAGCCGTGCTATAGGTTGGCAGAGACTGTTTGATGCTTACAAGAGGCCCTGTTAGAAAAACTGATTCTCTCTTTTTTTCCAATAGGTGTGATTTTTAAAAATTTTTATTTACTTGGCTGCAGCAGATCTTAGTTGTGGCATGTGGGATCTAGTTCCCTGACCAGGGATTGAACCCAGGCCCCCTGCATTGGGAGGACAGGGTCTTAGCCACTGGGTCATGAGGGAAGTCCCTGGAAAAACGGATTCTCCTGAAAATTAGCTTCTGGGATGATGGCCCCATGAACGCAGAGGTAACGTATAAACTACCTTCAGAAACATGGCTCTCTCATCAGGCGTGAAGTCAGAGGCAAGGATATCCCAGAGCCAGATGATGACCCTGTGGCTCCCATGGAAACCTCCGTAGTACACCGTGTGCTTCCTGAAAACAACACAGACAAGGGCTCAGCCACACACGCTGCCGGGCGCGTGCAGACACAGGCAGGCATGGAATTCAGACAAGCAGCACAATGAACTCTGCCTGGCCTGGATGACGACCAGCTACTCTTATGTCAGAAGTTCATGCCTTCATAACCCCTGGTCCCGAAAGCCCAATGGGCAGAGTGTTGCGTGGCAGGCCCTGGTGCTCCCCAGCAGAAGCGGACAGGAGACCCTGAATCTGTCTCCCAGGACTTCGGAGAGCCCCCCCACCGCAGCCTCAGACTCTGCTTCCCCTTCTTAGTCTCCAAGGAGACAAGGGTTTTGAGCTTTTCTTCCAAAGCAATTCACAGGGAAGGCAAGATCAGGGAGGCGGAGTCTCTCTGGAAGCAGGACCCTGAGAACCCTCCAAAAGGAGCCCGGTGAAGGAGCAGCGTGCTTTCTGGGAGGCCTAAGAATCTCACTCTTGCCCCCTACACTCACTCCTTACTTCAGATCTTCCAGATCGATCTCGGCGTTGTCCCCAGAGATGAGTCGCTGTAGCTCAGGGGTCGAGAACATCCGGATCCACTCAGGCTTGATGATGGAACGGAAGCCGCTAATGAGGGCAGCTGTCTGGTTCTTGATTTGCGTGTGCATTCGAAAGTGGGCCATCAGATGGATGTAGCTAATTCTGTCACCAACAGGGGAAAACAACAGAAATTAACGGGGCAGGGCGGGAGGCTGACGACGGGCTGGAAGATGAGTCCGGTCAGCTCTGAAGCGTCTCTTACACAAACACAAGGAGTGCCAGGGCATTTCACCAGGACAACAGCGACGAGGACGACAGCTCTCCTGGACGGCCCACGGCCGGCCACTGGGACAGCCTTGGTGTCAAGGGCATCACCTCCCGCGCGCCTCCCCAAGCCAGTGGGTCAGACAAGGGGGTACCACTCCACCGTCAAGAATCACAGTGAGACGTGCTCCAGCTAAGGAGAGGGCCTTTCTCAGTACAAAGGGACTTTTATTTCATTTCATCCTTTTGGACATAAACCATTTAAGATACTATTCAGTTCTCCAGAGAAAAACTGTTTCATGCTGAAACTTTAGGGGATGTCCCCGGTGGTCCAGTGGCTAAGACTCCAAGCTCCCAGTGCAGGGGCCAGGATTCAATCCCTGGTCAGGGAACTAGATACCATATCTGCAACAGAAGATCCCGCGTGCCACAACTAAGACCTGGTGGAGCCAAATAAATAAAATAAGAAAAGAAAAGAAACTTCGGTCAAAATCTTCCTAGACTGGAGAGAGATCAGGCCATGAGAAGGCAGGGCTGCGGAAAGTTTTAAACACATGCGGCTGGCTGACGATTAGGCTCAGGGAGAAGTCAGAGCACCAACAAGGGTTCCTAGCGGCAGGTGTAGCTCACGACACAACGCAACGCCTCAGGCCAGGGGAGAGCCGCTCCTACAGGTTTGCCAGCACGGCCAATTTCTTAGCAAACCATATACTCAGAGACGGAAGACTGTGAGCCCAGCCCAGGTGCAACTCTCAACATTCCAAATCTGTACAGTCCAGATAAATCTGTTTACCCCATGATGCACAGATCTGAGTTACTGACCTTGGAAATGTTCCTGTTTTAAAGAAGCTTCCAGGGGCTTCCCTGGTGGCTCAGTGGTAAAGAATACACCGGCCAAGGCAGGAGACGTGGGTTTGATCCCTGATCGGGGAGGACCCCACATGCCTTGGGGCAACTAAGCCCCTGCTGCGCCACAACTGCTGAGCCATGTGCCGCCACTCCTAAGCCAGCGCGCGCCTGAAGCCTGCGCTCTGTAACAGGAGAAGCCGCCGCAATGAGAAGTCCACATACTGCAACCACAGAGTAGTTCCCAGGCGCCACAACTAGAGAAAAGCCTACGCAGCAACCCAAATAAACAAACATTAAGAAAAAAAGCTTCCATTGGCAAGCCTGCACGTGATACACTTAAATATGACTTTTCTATCACTGCTACTCCTTTCATGGGCTCGTTGAAGCTGGTGATTGACAGTTTTCTTTTACCAAAAAAGAGGCAGGGAGCCTGCGAGACTTTCCTGGCAAACACCCAGGAAGTGCAAGATCAGGCCTCACCCCGCAGAAGTGGGTCCTGGTGATGCCAGGCCTTTTAAAAAGCCTGCAAAACGGAATGCCCTTGGTCCTCATAAAACCTACTGAGGTTTTATGCTAAGAACAGGGAAGAGTTTGTGAAATGACCTTCCACGTAGGTTTCTAGGCAGGACAGGAACGTCACTCTGACTGCATCAACCCACCTCCGCTGGCTGGACATACAGCTCTGACCATCACCCCCATGCCACACCTGGCAAAACAGGGCCCTCCTGAGGGGGATACACGTGACGATGGTGGGGTCACTGCTCTCATTTATTAGGGCCCTCTGTGGCACCAGACATCCCAGAAGATACTCTGCGTGTGCTCTTGCGTGAAGCCCTCTGGAGGGATGGTTGCAGGCACATGGTAGGCAGGCTCGGGACCCACCCTGCTCTCTGACACCCCCAGGTATCTTCCTCCCACCCTGTGGTCCCTGATCTTTCTCAGCTGTCGTCACACAAAGGCCCTGAGGCCAAGAGCCAAAACTGCATGATGAGAATCAATCAATCGTGATGATAATTCAGTCCGCTGTACTGACAGTCTAAATAAATAAAAGCTACCCGAGCGCGGGGACTAACCGACCCGACCCGACAGGGACGTGATGCTCGGGATCCCCGTGACTCACCGGGCAGGGCTAAGCTCTCACCCGTCACTGAAGACAGCGAAGCTCAGATGAGCAGTTCAGACGCTCAGCTGAGCCTGCTGACAGGAGGAGAGTGACAGACTGATAGAAGGGCCAATAGCGACTCCCTGTGCCGGGCCCTGCGATCAATTAGGCGAGAACGGGGCTGGGTGTACACATGCCTGGAGGGGCTTTGCTCTGAGGGACCACTGCTGACAGACTCATAAAAGGCTGCTTTCTGGGACAAGGCTGCCTCGCCTTGGGGTCTCCCCATGACTGAGGACCTGTCTGCTGCATCTGAGTTCATCACTGTTGTCTTTTCGAGAACAGCGTTTTATACCATGGCCACACACCCTTGATCCAAAATGATCTGCTCCTTCGAGGAGTCTTTCCACCTCTGCGCCCTCTGGGTTCAGGACTGCGCACCCAAACGGCTCAGAACCCATCTGTCTGCACCTACAGCTGTCATTAAATTCCTAGCAACACTGCTGCCTGGGTGCCTCTGACCTTAGAAATGCTACTGCAAAAAAATAAATTGTCAATTCTTATTCTGCAAATCGAATTTAATACGACTTCGGCCTATGAACTGTAACCAGTAAATTCCATTATGATATTTATGGCCTCTTTCTACTTCAATCTATCTTAATAAATTATCAAAGTAAGCCTGGAGAGCCAGAATGAAGTCCTTTCAAGTGGTGACCTTAAAAACTTAATTGCCATACTCACTTATTTTCATTTGTAACAGGAATGGTCTTCCCTCCAGGAACCAGTTCATGGCAAACAAGCTGGAGGAGAGGAAGGGGAGCAATTACTCAAGAGATTTCTAATGAGGAAATACAACTTCCCGAAGACGAAAGGCGTGACGCTGACATCCATAATAATCACAGAAGGAAGATGAGTCATGTGTGGGAACAATCATTTCCACAGAAAGCCAGGGCTCAAATGTCAACAAGCAGGCCCTGCCTGACCAATAGGGCAGGTTCCTTCTCATCTCATCCTCGTTCACCCGTGTGGATTAAGGCTCCGGGGTGTCGTGGAGGGGAACGTGTTAGTGAAGAGCACAAGAAGATGGGTAAATAAACGGTGGCATGCTGACCATGCCCTGGAATACAGCGGCGCTATTAGAAAATATGATGAAGACATGACGCTGGTTCCAGCAAGGACTCATTTGACAAGTGGCACTTGTGAGCTAAGGAAAGTGTGCCCAGGGAGACGCAGTGACCCTGCTAAGGCCCTGGGAAGCTGGCCTCGTACTACGAGCTCCAGGGCAGCCCTCGCACCACATGCACACTGGGGCTCGTGCAGGGGTCCAGGGATCCAACTGGAGGGGCCGGGAGCCCTGTGGGGGAAAGCAAGACAGAGCGAGTCTAGGGGGAGCCCCTCTGCCACCATAACTTCAAGGGTCTTTTTTTCCCTGCTCTGCTCTCCGTGCCGAGAAGGAACAAGGACAGGATTCTGTTAGAGGTCCCTCCTGTTGGGTGGCTTCGGCCCCGTCCCAGGCCAGATCCTTCATTTGGAACAGCTAATCCTCACCATGGTAACAAAAAGCGGGAGTCACTGTTCCCTCGAGAATAACCCCAAAATGCACTGGAAGTAGAGCAGGGTCTCTGTGGGGGACCAGCAGGTCCAGGCTGGGTCATGGCAAGGGGAAGCGAGTGCCCTCCTGCCTGGCAGTGCGGGAGAGGGGCTGGGCAGGCAGGGGAGAAGGACGCGCAAACAGAGCCCCAGTCTGTGGGTCTCCTGGGGAAAACACCAGAGTAGGGCAGGTCTCAAGACTGAGAGCTGACTGTGGCTCAGATCATGAACTTCTTATTGCCAAATTCAGACTTAAATTGAACAAACTAGGGAAAACCACTAGACTACTCAGGTATGACCTAAATTAAATTCCTTTCGATTATACAGTAGAAGTGAGAAATAGATTTAAGGGACTAGATCTGATAGATAGAGTGCCTGATGAACTATAGACGGAGGTTAATGACACTGTACAGGAGACTTGGATTAAGACCATCCCCAAGAAAAAGAAATGCAAAAAAGCAAAATAGCTGTCTGAGGAGGCCTTATAAATAGCTGAGAAAAGAAAAGCTAAAGGCAAAGGAGAAAAAGATATACCCATTTGAATGCAGAGTTCCAAAGAATAGCAAGCAGAGACAAGGCCTTCCTCAGGGATCAATGCAAAGAAATAGAGGAAAATAATAGAATGGGAAAAACTATAGAGATCTCTTCAAGAAAATTAGAGATACCAAGGAACATTTCATGCAAAGATGGGCACAATAAAGACAGAAATGGTATGGACCTAACAAAAGTAGAAGATATTAAGAAGAGGTGACAAGAACACACAGAAGAACTATACAAAAAAAGTCTTCACAACCCAGATAATCACGATGGTGTGATCACTCACCTAGAGCCAGACATCCTGGAATGCGAAGTCAAGTGGGCCTTAGAAAGCATCACTATGAACAGAGCTAGTGGAGGTGATGGAATTCCAGTTGAGCTGTTTCAAATCCTGAAAGATGATCCTGTGAAAGTGCTGTACTCAATATGCCAGCAAATTTGGAAAACTCAGCAGTGGCCACAGGACTGGAAAAGGTTAGTTGTCATTCCAATCCCAAAGAAAGGCAATGCCAAAGAATGCTCAAACTACTGCACAATTGTACTTATCTCACACACTAGCAAAGTAATGCTCAAAATTCTCCAAGCCAGGCTTCAATAGTATGTGAACCAAGAACTTCCAAATGTTCAAGGTGGATTTAGAAAAGGCAGAGGAACCAGAGATTAAATTGCCAACATCCCTTGGATCATCGAAAAAGCAAGAGAGTTCCAGAAAAACATGTACTTCTGCTTTACTGACTACACAAAAGCCTCTGACTATGCAGATCACAACAAACTGTGGAAAATTCTTCAAGAGATGAGAATACCAGACCACCTGACCTGCCTCCTGAAAAATCTGTATGCAGGTCAAGAAGCAACAGTTAGAACCAGACATGGAACAACAGACTGGTTCCAAATAGGGAAAGGAGTATGTAAAGGCTGTATATTGTCACCATGCTTATTTAACTTCTTTGCAGAGTATATCATGCAAAATGCCAGGCTGGATGAAGCACAAGCTGGAATCAAGATTGCCGGGAGAAATACCAATAACCTCAGATAATGCAGATGACACCAACTACCCTTATGGCAGAAAGTGAAGAGGAACTAAAGAGCCTCTTGATGAAAGTGAAAGAGGAAAGCAAAAAGGCTGGCTTAAAACTCAACATTCAGAAAACTAAGATCATGGCATCCAGTCCCATCACTTCATGGCAAATAGATGGGGGAAACAATGGAAACAGTGAGAAACTTTATTTTCTTGGGCTCCAAAATCACTGCAGATAATGACTGCAGCCATGAAAATAAAAGACACTTGCTCCTTAGAAGAAAAGCTATGACCAACCTAGACAGCATATTAAAAAGCAGAGACATTACTTGGCCAACAAAGGTCCGTCTAGTCAAAGCGATGGTTTTCCCAGTAGTCATGTATGGAAGTGACAGTTGGACTATAAAGAAAGCTGAACACCGAAGAGTTGATGCTTTTGAACTGTAGTGCTGAAGAAGACTCTTGAGAGTCCCTTGGACAGAAAGGAAATCCAAACAGTCAAAACTAAGGAAATCAGTCCTGAATATTCATTGGAAGGACTGATGCTGAAACTGAAACTCCAATACTTTGGCTACCTGTTACGAATGATGCTGGGAAAGATTGAAGGAAGGAGAAGGGGATGACAAGAGGATGAGATGGTTGGATGGCATCACCGACTCAACGGACATGAGTTTGAGTAAACTCCGGGAGTTGGTGATATCAGGGAAGCCTGGTGTGCTGCAGTCTGTGGGGTCGCAGACACGACTGAGTGACTGAACTGAACTGAGGGCAGGTCTCAGGGAGCCAAAGGAGGAAGGGAGCAGAAAGCCCAGCCAGAGAAGCCCACGTACCTGACCCATGACATCCTCATCATATGAAAGCGTCAGGCCCAAGTCAGCGATGTCCCCATCGTACCGCTAAAGCAACAGAGAAAGGGACAAGGTAGGGGCTGGTGAGTCCTACATCCCTGATGGCTTTAACACTCTCCTCTGATGATGTCTGCTTGGACGGCTACCACTATGGCTGCCATGAGACTTGAAGCAGAGGAAGGGGCCCCTCATCCCCTGGAGAAAGGAGGCTGTGAGCATCAGTCTGGGGAGAAAGTGCTCAGGGCACAGGGGCCTGCGGTGACTAGGGAGTGGGCCACTTCCCCATGGCAGGCGATCCCGCCCTTCCCATGACAGCCGGGCAGAGCTGGAGCCTGCCTGTGGGCGTCCCTTCCCTGAGTCCCTACGGGCACTCAGCCAGGCCATTCTGCCTTCCACACTGACCTTGATGGATGTGAGGTTTTTGTAGAACTCCGAGTCCAGAGAGGGCAGCTCATCCACAGAGCTGTAGAAGACGCTGTGGTGGTGCCCGAGCAGCTGGCTCAGGAAGAAGGATGCGAAGGGCACGTCGACCACGATTCCCTGCCAGAAAGGAGGCGGGAGCTGCCACCTGCTGCCCGGGATCCCATCTTATGACCTCATCGGGGCAGCTCAGGCTGCAGAGGGGGCTCTGAGGGCCCCAGTGACACCTCTAAACACTGCCGAGATGTTCGCTCTGGACAACCATGCCCCCTAGCACTTACAACACTGCCGAGTGCCTCCTGGGGACCTCATGGCACAGTGGTTGAGGGCCTCGGCTCTGCAGCTGCACATCAGCACATCTGCAGCTCAGGCATCAAACCCCAGCTGCCAGGTCACGGGGCACCAGCTTGCTCATCTGTAAATGCGTGCCAGCAGAGCCTCAGCTTCAAGGGTTAACCAAGCAGGGTGGGGGAACGCTTCCAGGAGGAAGGGTAGCTGAGCGTGAGGCTCTGAGTACAAGGCCCGCAGGTGTGCTCCAGGGCTGGGATGCAGGTCTGGCCACAGGAGGGTGTGTGAGGGAAGGGGTGAGCGGGGAGGCCAGGGAGGCAGCAAGGCCCGACTGGGAAGTGCTCACGAGCCTCCCGGAGCCTGGATTCTCTTCCGAGCCCTGGGAGGGCTCCCGGCAGGGACGTGTGGATCTGTACTTCCTGTGGGGAATGGTTGGGAGGCCCTTGCAGACACTGGGAGTGTGCAGACCAGGGAGACGGAGAGGGGAGAGGCAGGCTGACTCCGCGACACCCTGTCCTGAGGATCATGAGGGGCAAGTGAGTGAACGCAGGCCGCTCCTCACTGGGCCCGGGGTGTCCTTGCTGCTGGAGAGGGAAGAGGCAGAGACTCGGCCCGGGAAGTGGGGGAGGACGTTTACAAAGCCAGGAAGTCGTGCCTTCAGCTGGCCCAGATGCTTCTGGGTCTCGTCACAGCTACACGTTCGAAGGAAAAAAACACGGCAAACGACCAGGAAGGACCTCGGGATTTTGCTTGCTTGTTTTGTAAAAAAAAAAAAGGGGGGGGGGATCAACTGAGAAGTGTTACCATTTTGCAGACGTGGAAACGGAAGCACAGAGAAGGCCGCCTAACCAGTTCAGGCAGGAGGAGGACTGGAGGGGACTTGGACTCAGACGGGGCCCCTGACATCATCATAGCAGGGACTGAGGCCATGGATGGGGCTGTTTAAATAGCGGGGAATGATGTATTATTCGAGACTCAAAGCATTTTTGGCCCACATGGCCTCCTTTCTCAGCCGGGCCTGCAGCGGTCTATGCCTCTGGAGGGTGTCCTGGCCTCCCTGGCCTCTGTGAGGGGTGGGATGTGAGTGTGGCTCAGGGGTCGGCCCCTGGGGTGAGAAGGGAATGGTCCCCTGCCCCCCTGGAGTCCACTGACAAGGCCACGAGGACAGGCGGTGATGGGCTGGAGCGGTGGCTTCACTCCCTTCCTGGGGAGCAGGACCACCTGGAGGCAGTTCCGATGGCTGGGGGAGGGGGGTCTCAGGAGAGGGGGACCAGGAGCCAGGTGGGCTCCCAGGGTGGCTGGGAAGTCCACACCACCCCACATCCATGACATCGAGGAGCCAAAGCTCAGACACCCTCCCTCCTAGTAACAGTGACGCTGGCAGCCCTGACCTGCCAGAGGAGGTGTTCACCCATATCAGCTCATTTACTACCTACAGCGACCCGATAGCCAGCTCTCTTATCTACCACCTCACTGCTAAGAACACGGTTGGTGCTGGTCCCTGTCCCTGTCCTTGACTTTATCTTCCTGACAGGTAATCGCCATTATGTGAGTCTGGTCACCTCTACATATATACGAAGCTCTCTGTACTTACAACATTTTATTTTCCATTTCAGCTCAATGGACCTTAAGATGTTTACCTCGTACACCGCCTTCCCCAGCATCTTGCCCACAAACTCAAAGAGCTGTAGGTAATTCTCATGGATGTAGGACGTGGGCGAAGGGTAGAGTCTCTCGTCTCCACTGGTCGTCTGCAAGGCAGAAGGACAGGGAGGGGCAGGGAGGTGAAATGCCTCCACTTTTCATCTGTCACCTTGAATCTGGCTGCCGTCCGCTGCATGCTCGCGCCCTTTAAATACCTTGAACAGATTGAGTGCTGGGTCGAACACTCTCTTGATGATCTCTTCCAAGAACTCCTTGAAAACACCGTCTTGATCAATCCCGGCCTCGTCCACCCCGAGGTCGTTGACAAACTTGACGCGGATGACGCCCTTCATGGCGTGCTGTGAGAGCTGCCGGAGCTGCTCGTAGCCGTCCTGCGAGGGTAGAATTATAGTCCATTAGGAACCCAAGGCCTCCTGCATAATTCAGGGCTCACTCCTCAAAGCTCCGTCTCCCCCGAGTGCAGCCCTCCAGGCGTCATTACTAAATGTGTCAAGACACACAGGGGCGTGAGGAGAGCCAGCGGTTTTCACCTGCTTCTAGAGGAGAGCCTGGTAGAAGAGGAATTCACTTTGGGGGATGTGGCTTTACCACTCTTGGGCAAGGGGAGACTGCCCTTGGGAGGGTGCCTAGAGTGAGATGGACAAATTGGACCAGATACTTGACGACAAGCTCTCGGTCATCAGGACGGGAGAGACAAAGACAAGATGAATTCTGGGAGGTGAATAAGAGAAGTCCCTCACCGCTCAACTCCTGGTACCTCTGCCCAGATCAGGAGAGGCTGTGAGTCCTGCTGAGAAGTTTAGGTTAGAACCCGAGGGTGCTGCGGAGCCACAGAAGGGTTTAGGCAGAGAGTGACATGGCTGGCTTTCTGTCTTAGGAAGATTTTCTTTTGGAAGCAAAGCCGAGGGCTGGTGGGAAGTGGGGAGATGGGTGCAGGGGTGATCCTGGGCCTGGGGGAGGGCAGGGGCAGTGGAAGGAGAGGCCTCAGCACCTCTGGCTTGCAGTCCACACCCGAGACGGAGCCATCGGGCACGTATCCCTGTTCAGAACCCAGGATGTGATGTCAGTGTTCTCCTGCTAATCACCACGCTCAGTTTCTCTCTTGGTTCTGATCTGCTGAGGTCTTCCTGGTGCCTGAGCCTGTCATTGAATGGATTCCTGGCATGTGGGCACTGACGGGCAAGTTGCTTAGGCTTTCACTTCAGAGCGGTGACTATAAAAAAACAGTGCTTGGGACAGGACAGGGCCCAGGGGTAGTCCTTTGGCCTGGCGTGAGAAGCCCCACAGCTTAACCAGGGACAAACCTGTGTCTTCAGATACTGTCCCAGAACAGGTTACAAATCAGTTGCCACGTCTGTCCTCTTATGCATGGCGCCCCCAACACATCCCTCGCCCTCAGTCACCAGCGCTGTGCTCTCAGATGCCCTGCTGAGGCCAGACAGGCCTCTCCACGGCGCCTGCTCGCCCACTCGCCGGCCCACCTGCTTCCCTGTCACCCAGCACACAGGCTGGTACGGCCGGACCTGCTCTGAGGAGCCCTTCCTGCCGACTACATCTCCCTTGTGCTCACCTACTGACCCAAAGGACAGGGTCACGAGGGCCCCCCATCTTACTCAGGAGGTAGGCTCCAAAGTGAGCGAGCAAGGAAGAAAAATTACCTCTGAAGTCCCCTGAAGGAACAAGAACTCGATTTTGAGTGCACGGTCCTGAAAAGGACTTTTTATGCCTGTGAAATGTGAAAACCATTAAGTTGGATGAAAAGAAAAGAAAAACAGGAAGTCACCATGCAGCTGCCAGGGCTTTTAAGTCACTCTGCCTACATGCAAGATAATGATCTTGGCGCTAAGTAGGGGATGGGGAGAGAATCCTAACAGGCCCTGCAGGAAATGCAGGTTCTCCACCCTGCACTAAACAAGGCCTGCCTAACTCAGAGCGAGGGAGGAGCTGTGTTAGTGTCACACAGACGGACGAGATGGTCCACGGGAAAGCCCTTAGCACGCGGTCAAGCTCATGGCCGGCATGCCAGGAATGTTTGCTGGACTCAAATCTCAATTTTGATGGACCAGCCCCACATTAGCCTCCTTCTGAAATACTGCAGAGAGAAATTCACTGCCTCCTCTGCCATACCTCCTATTGTACCCCACTGCCCTCTCTCAAGAGTCCATCTGTGCCTTGAGCGGGGAGGTGAGGCGGGTGGGGACGTGAGGCAATCGGGGAGGTAAGAAGGGCAGGGAGGTGAGGCGGGTGGGGAGGTGAGAAGGGCGGGGAGGTGAGGCGGGAGGGGAAGTGAGGCGGGGGCCAGGAGCACGGCTTCCACGCCCAGCGCTGTCCCTGAGCTCCTCCAGCCTCAGTCTGGCCTCTGAGGGGGTGAGGTGGACGAGGGTGTGTCTGAGGCTCCTTCTAGTTCTGAAACGCTGGCCCCTGGCCCCTGTTCACCCCTGTGAGGGGAGGCCTTCCTGCAGGACTTCAGACTGTTAACTGGAAACCTCCTACACAAGCCCCACCTTCAGTACAAACTGTAAAAAAGGGGACAGAATAAAAGCCCAGGAGATCAGCGGTTGAGTATCAGCTTGCTGATGCCCTCTTGTGTCCAAACCAAGCAAAGGTCACTGGGCTCCCGAGTTCTAATGACCCAAACCACTGAGTCTTGAGAACTGAGATAACAGAGTCAATGACCCTTTCCCCTTCCTAGTTCAATACGAGCACCAGGGTTCAACTTAATGACATGATCTATCCCAAAGGAGCTTAAAAGAGGAAAATGGACTTTGCCTAAAATCCTGACGGACCTCCCTTCTTTGATGCCCCTGGGGAATGTGCTGAGAAGAGCAGGCCTGGGGTAAGCGGGCGACTCTCCCAGGACATCTGAGGTGGGCGGCAGGGAGTCTGTCACCCTCAGGAGACACCAGCTTCCACCACCCAGACGCCCCGTCGTGCTGGCCACGTCAAAGTGGGCATGACAGGCGGCGGGATGGAGGAGTCTGACAGGAGAGGTGCATCCAGGCCCAAAGAAGAAAGTGCTCACAACACGATCGGGCTTTCTCTCCCTTGAGTTGAAGCAGAGGCTGAACACCCTGGTGGCCCACAGGTTGAGTTTAGTGGGCAGAAAGGTCCCTGGAGAATCGAGTTCCTACAACACTATCGGGCTTTTTCTCCCCTGAGTTGAAGCAGAAGCTGAACACTTTGGTGGCCCACAGATTGAGTTTAGTGGGCAGAAAGGTCCCCGGAAGACTGCCAACCTTCCCGATGGTTTACAAAAACTGACTAGTTCACAACACAAGGATCTGTGGGCTTCAAAACCCTAAATTTTGAGTCTTCTCTTAAAAAGTCAGAGCATTATGGAGCCCGAACCTCCACAAGGCAACATGCAGGCGGCCTCTTTCAGGGGTGCGTGTTCTCTACCTGCCAACCCTTTCCTGTGCCCCAGCGCTGAGGCTGGTTGTCAGCTGTCACTCATCCAGGCACTCGTGGGGTCGGTCCAAGAAAGAGCAGGGGAAGGGGATAATATTTCTATCTGTTTAGCAAGCAAACAAAATGTCCCTGCACCGAGACACTGTCAGCCAGCGTGACTCGTCCCTGTGACTGGCCAGGGCCCCTGAGGGGACTTATATTTCTTATCCCTGCTTTTGAGACCGTCAAAATCGTCTGTTTACCACATGCTGTCTCTCCCCATCAGACGTCAGTGTCCATCGCCAGCGGTAAGAAAACTCAAACAAGTTCTCTAGGAGGGACAAACAAGGTGCAAAGGCCTGAGGCAGGAGCGCAAACACGTGGGGAGGAGGGTGGCTGCGGATGCCGGGCGCTGGCGGCTGGCAACGTGGCCCTGTGCTGACCTGGGTCCCATGACTGTACTACTGTCCTGCAGAACGTGCTGACGGGGAACTGTGGGCGGAGCGCAGTGGGTGGAAGTCCAAAGGGCAAGCGTGGGCAAGTCAACAGGCCGAGCCGCTCCTGGGAGCGGGCACACGGGGCTCAGTCACCACACGCGCAGCAGCACAGATGGGCGACCCGGGGAGCGGCCGGCAGGCGCGACGCAGACACTGCAGGTGCCTGCACTCATGATGATCACGTTCCAGGGTCTTGTTCCAACAAAACATACAAGGACAACTTCCTGACATAGGGAGGCAAGTCTTCCGAGGACAGGCACCTATTTTTAAGTCACATCAAGTTGCTGTGTGGTGGGAACCCTGGACGCTAGGTCTGGCGAAGGTGGCCCACTTCACGTGCACTTCCTAAGTTTATGTCCACAAAGAACTTGCGGTCCTGTGATGGACGGGTTTCCCAGGACAGCTCAGTAACTTAATGTCCAGCATTCCAGCTTCCACACTCATGGCTGGGTGCTGGGACAGAGTGCCTGTTGGGACAATGGAGTCAGCACAGACCTGAGCCTGTCTGTCCTCGCTGTAGAGGTGAGGCTGTTCTCACTTCCTGGAGAAAAGGGAGGGAATCGCTGTGCGGGGGTCTCCAGCACTGAGGGCATGTCTAATTAAGCAGTCCTCAGGCTATCTGGCAGGACGAATGGGCGTCTCCTGCTCCCAGAGCTCTGGCTTCAGGGTCATCAGGTCAAGCAGTGGTCAGAGCCGTTCAGGGGTCATCCACTGGAAATAGAAACCCTGCGGCTGAGCACGCTCAGTGACAAGCTCCTCACCTCCAGCATCCGGGACCGGCGGATGGTGATGTGGGTGACGTGAGGGGAGGCCGAGCTGGTTTCCACAAGCCCCAGTTTCTCCTTCTCCTTGGTTACCATGTTTCGGAACAGGAGAACTCTCTGAAATGAGCAAAGGTGAGACCGGAAATGGGGTCAACAGTAGAGGATCCCAGAAAATGCACTGTGCAAAATGAACGAAAGTTAAGCGTGGGAGAGGCCCCCAGAACGGGACGCTCTGATGTGCACTGAGGGAGGGAAGTGTCTTTTGAGAAGAGTCAACAGTCCTCTGCTCGCTCCTGGGGATTATAGAGATAGCTGAATCCATGCCAAGGGAGAAAGGGTCCCATAGGAGTGGTCTGGCTGCAGCCAGCGCCTGGCTAAGAATAGTCTGGGCAAAAATCATTCTCCATGTTCAGCCAATAATTCACCGTAAAAACCCAACGGCAGCACGAGTTACAGACGCTGCTTTATATAACCGTGCCTGTGCTAGAGGAAATCAATAGCGTGAATTTAAAAACACATTTCATGGAATTTTTTTCACCGGCAGAAAAAATTTTCAATGATCCTACTGTATAAAAGCTCCTGACCTTTCTATCTGCCTTCTCTGTGTCCTCAAGCACACTGCAGTCCCAGAGTAATATTTCTCAAGCATCATTTAAAAAAGAACCCTCTGGGGACAATGTATACGTGGACAGGTATGGCTAAGTCCCTTTGCTGTCCACCTGAAACTCTCACAACATGGTTAGTCAGCTATATTCCAACAGAAAATAAAAAGTTAAAAAAATAAAAATAAATAAAAAGAAGCCTCTTGCATTCTCAAGATTCTGACAGGCTCCCTTAGGAGCACATAACCTTTGACCCCACCCTGTAAGAGCACACTCAAATCACGTCAGCAGAATGTATAAATAACAGCTCCAACCATAGCTGTTTTTTTGAAAAATGGAAATCTCCCCAAAGTCAAGAGCATTGTTAAATACAAACACTGTAAGAACAACAACATTAGTGGTAATAATGGAGAACTAGACACGAGGGGAGGCTAACACACTTCACTTGATCATTCTGTGAGCTCTCGGAAGTAAATAAGTACGGTTGTGACAGAAAAAGGAGCGGCCAAAACCACCTCCTGGGAAGGGGGAGCTGCTCTCCACCCCCGGGCTTCAGGGCCCTCTGGCTCCCTGACCACCTCATCCTTGTCCATGAATGCAGTGAGGAGCTGTGCATGTCATCCGTGTGTTGAGCCCACCTCCAGCCCAGTCCTCTTCTAGCTCCAGACCCCCATGTCCGCTGGCACTGAGGAGTCGAAGACCCGTCCCCTGCTCCCCAATCCCCCAGCCCCGCCCTTGTCTGTACCCTACCTCCGAGAACAGCTCCCTCTCACCCAAGCCAGAAGCCTGAGCATCCTCTGAATTCCTTCACTCCTTCCCCTCGAATGTCATCATTCTCCAGGGCCTCCTTCAAAATCTCTTGACATCCTTGTCTTTCTATTCCCAGGGCCCCAGCCTGAGTCCAGGCCAGGCTACCATGACATCTGCCTCTCGCCAGTCCTCCACACTACGGGCAGAAGGAAGCTTCCTAAGAACTTTGACCAGGTGCCTCCAGAGCTAAAAACTCTCCAATGGCTGTTGACAAAATCCAAGCTGCTACTCTTGGTTCCCCAGGCTTTTCCTGCTCCAGCTCCTCCAGACCTCCTTGGCTCTAGCTCTGGATTCCACCTGGCCCTCAACTGGCACCGAAGTCTC
Organism: Bubalus bubalis; assembly: GCF_019923935.1. Taxonomy (NCBI): domain Eukaryota; kingdom Metazoa; phylum Chordata; class Mammalia; order Artiodactyla; family Bovidae; genus Bubalus; species Bubalus bubalis. The sequence goes on along the minus strand of NC_059173.1, from coordinate 9,011,944 downwards.
CCTTGCCCTGGGCCTGTGAGCACTGTCCACTTCTGCCCGCGGAGCCGCCTCCTGAGCCCGTGCCCTGGGCTCCTGCAGCATCCACACCACAAGACCTGAACGGCCAGTTCACACTGTATCCCCCAGCACTTGGCTTGGTGCCTGGCACACAGTGAATACCCACTGGCACCTGCGTTGATGGAACGATTGCTTTTATTCATGTCTGATCATTGCTGGGATGAAAATGAACAGTCAGGACCTACGGTGGTGGGAGGAGCCCAGCTTCGAGGGCAACTTACGTTTCTGTGAGGAATGACGTGTGGGATGTACTGCAGGATCAGCTGGGCCCGCTTTCTGTCCTTGTCAAGTTCCTGGAAGAGCACGCTGGGCTTGAGATCCCTGCAGAGCAAAGACACAGGATTGGGATAAAGAGCATGAATAGCATCCTCCAGACAGGGTTGGCCAGCTACAGCCAGTGGGCCAAATCCAGCCTGTTGCCCACTTTTTATAAATCAAGCTTTCACGGAACATCGTCATGCCCAGGCTTCATGTACTCTCTCCAGCTGCTTCTGAACTACGATGGCAGCGTTCAGTAGGGGCAAGAGACACTGGCGTGCAAAGCCTAAATTACCTACTGTGTGGCCCTTTACAGAAAAGTCTGCCAGTCTCTACTCTAGTGGCACAACTTGTAGAATCATGTGAGAGCTGATCTGCTTGATTTAAAAAAAAAAAGGCAGACATGATCTTACTTTTAGTTGTTGCAAGAGGATTTCCTCCACCCCACCCCCTAACAAACCCAGCTATGGGTTTTTCTATCCCACTAATCCTGCCAGAAAAAAATCGCCCTTTAATGATCATAACCTGTTGCTTAGTCTGGCTGAAAAGAACCCATTTCTTTCCAGTTTGCATATGAAGTATCTGCTAAACGTGATCTGGCTCTGCAGCCATGAATGAGCTCTCATCACGCTGAGTGTAACGGGCCCTAACAGAAGCAACTGGGCGGTGGCCTGTCCTGACAGGTGCTTTGCAGGGACATATGCAGATGAAAGGACGGGATAAAGATGAAGGACCAAGTTCTCTTGGCCCTGAAACATGGTGTGCTGAGCACTCAGGCGACCAGTGTAATGAAGGGATCCCGGCCTCTGTAACCTGCCCCCACCACAAACCCGGCACTCACTTTCGCAGCCAGTGGTCCTCAGGCGCGAAGCGCCGCCGGCAGTCCCGCTCGTACAGCACCATCAGCCACCCGTGGACGGACTGGAACAACTCCAGGGTCTCGCCCTTGGCGTTCTCTGTGGGGTGAATAATGGGGAGAGCCACGGTCTGGGAGCTGCTCAGGACTGGAGTGGGTGGGAGGACAGCCCTGTCTCCTTCCGTCATCCTTGAGTCCCAGCAAGGACGTCATCTCCCTCAAGCTGAATGTGACATGGAACCAAGAGGATTAAGAGGCTCCATGCGTACACTCTAGGGAACTGTGGGGACCCAGGAATTGCTCAGACACAATCACGCGTGCTGTTTCCCACTTGGATGTCATCTAAAGGACCTTTTAATCAAAGTACACTCTAACTTAAGTCTGAGCAGGCACATGTTTTATCTTCATGGAGATCAACTCAAAGAATCAAAAGGAGATTCAGGGCAAAATTAATCATGAATAATGGTGGCACAGTGGTAAAGAATCGGCCTGCAATGCAGCAGACATGGGTTCAATCCCTCGGTTGGGAAGATCCTCTGGAGAAGAGACGGGCTACCCACTCCAGTATCCTTGTCTGGGACGGAGGAGCCTGGCAGGCTAGTCTATGGGGGTCACAAAGAGCTGGACACAACTTGGTGACTAAACAACAATAATCCTACATACACACGTAAATCCTGAAGGCTTCCTGGTAGGCTAAGACTTCCACAACCACACTACTATGTTAAGGGATCACAGAGACTGGAGAAATAAAGCTTCTAATTACATGAATGGAGGTGCATTTTTTAAATTACTTCTGATGGACAAGGCTAGGAATCAACTGTTGTTCTAGACTCTGGACTCCCCGGGTGTAGTGTCAAGTGAAAGAGGGCTGACATCTTTACTTTACCTACGATTCCATCCCAGATCATCTTAAACACAAAGGAGTTCAGAAAAGAAGAGATGGTGACCAGCTCTTCCAGTTTGAATGAAATCTGTTCTTCATAAACTTCAATGTCATCGAGGATCCTAAATCAGACGGAAAGTTACTCACAGTTCCCCACTGAAAAAGGAGAGATCTATACCTTACATTGGACAAAACAATGTTAAGAAATAGGCTCTAACTTGTCGATAAACTTTACAGATAAGATGATCTGTGGGAGAGTGGCTTGGGGGTAGAGACGAAGCAAGAGTGGCCATGAGTTGGTAACTGTTGAAGCTGGTGACCGATATGGTACATGAAGGTTCATACTATTCTTTCCACTTTCGATTGATTTGAAATTGTCTGTAGTAGAAAGTTGAAAAGATACAACTGAGAAAGGAAAGATACAACACGCTCTACTCCATACTTTCCGTGTTCCTAAGGACCTGACTGTGACACCTGATCAGGACTCATGTTTGAATTACCAAGGAATCCTGACTACGAGTCTACGGACGGAAGTAGTAGGCTCTTACTCTGCGTCTGTGGCAGACACGAGGGGCGCTTAGTAGGTACCTGGCAGGTATCTGAAGGTGAACGAATAAATGTTTGAAAAACCATATGAATAAATGAGCCATATGTTGCAGTTCTAGACAAAAATGTCTTGTGAGTTGCTCTCTTCTCACTTGACGGTTTGGCTCACTCCTAGGTCACCCTTGGCCCGGCAATTAAGGGTCTCTCACTGGCAGCCGCAGACCCCTGCTCTCGCCTCTAACTGCTCTCTGAGCCCTCCCTACATGACTCTTACCCAACCCGCCACCTATGTGTCCCTAATACCCATCTGCCAACGCCTCCTAGACCTGTGTGCAATTGCCTGAGGTCCGTTCCATCTTACAATTCTTTACTAATCTTTTGTGGAAAAAGTGAAATAAAAAAAAAATACCAAATACTCAAGTAGACACATACGCTTAAATAAAAAGGAAGGGCAGGGGGCTCACATTTGTTAATTTCCTGCCGTGCCAGGCACCATACTAACTCCTTGACGTTCCTTGTCTCATTCACTCCCTATCAGATTGGTAGTACTGTTTTCCATTCTACTGTTGAGGAACCTGAGGCTCAGAGGGGTTGAGCAACTTGCCCAGGGTCGGCTTGACAAGAACCGCCAGCACATCCTGACCTCTTCCTGTGCTGAGACTATGCTGAACATTGATCTCCCTTGCCTTGCCACACGGCCAAGAGGTGCTACGAGTTCCCAACTAGAGCTCAGGAAACTGAGGCCCAGAGAGGCGGAGGCCCTTCCTCCCTGGCCCAGGGTGTCTCAGCCAGTGGCTGGGCCACCTTCTGCACCCTAGCTCTGGAATTTTTCCGGGTAACTACTTAGCCCAGTGAGTAAATAGCCAAGGTGTGGCCTGAACCCAGCTCCAGGGGCCCCCAAAGCCCACATCGAGCTGTAGTGGCCCGGCTCTCCTGAGAGGATGGGAGCTAACAAATGCTGTCTACAAGCCCCCCACTTTGTTAAACGTCTTGTCTGCCCCTTCTAACGATGGGTCCAAATACTCGAGGTAATCCCATCAGCAATGGCTTCCTTGCTGACACTGTAGCTGGGTCTTTCCACTCCACGTTCGGGGAAAGGAACTCAGCCCCACAGTGGTCAACCTACGTGATGAGGTGCCGGGAACAGTCACAGAACAGCATCAGCATGGCCAGAAGCTGCTTAGACTCCTCCGTGTCATTGTTGAGGCACTCCAAGAAGAGCTTCAGCCCTCCGTGGGGCCCCAGCTCACAGATAAATGCCCACAGTTTGGGCAGCAGGTCATCGAGGTAAGTGAGACCTGAAAAAGGAGACAGAAACCGAAGCGTCAGGTGGGGCTCCACCAGGTCCCTTATTTCTCGTCCACTCCAGGAAAGCAAAACGCTTAAACTTATCAATGCGTGTGACAGAAAGAAAATGCCATTACAAAGAAAAGCATCATGAGAACAATGTTGCCCATGAGAACAATGATAAGAGCAGCTAAGAGTCAATGGGTGCTTAGTTACTATGTATCAGATACCATTCTGAATACTCAGGCACTACTTCCTTTTACCTTGTGAAACCCATGATATTACCATTTTATAAGGCAGGAAACTGAAGCCCAGAGATTGAGTAATTGGCCCCAAATCACACAGCCAGTAAGTGTCAGACCCAAGAGCAGAACCCAGATCTACCTGACTCAAAGTTTATGTTTTTCTAAGATTTTTTTGATGTGGACCATTTGAAAAGTAATGAATTTATTATAACACTGCTTCCATTGTATGTTTCGGTTTTTTGGCCATGAGGCACTTGGGATCTTAGCTGCCCAACCAGGACTGAGCCCACACCCCCTGCACTGGAACGTGAAGTCTTAGCCACTGGACCACTAGGGATGTCCCCTCAGTGTTTATGTTTTATTTCAGGGATTAGCAATTTTTTTTGTGGAAAAGGCCAGAGAGCAGTTTTAGATTTTTAGTCTGGACCAGTCTCCGTCAAAACTAGTCAATGCTACTATCGCAGAACAGAAGCAGCCACAGACAATGGGTAAATAAACGGATGTAGCTGTGTTCCAACAAAACTTTACTTACACAAGTGTGAGCTGATTTGGCCCATGGGCCATAGTTTGCTGATCCCTGTTTTAAAATATCTTGTAGGCTTATTCACATTGAGCAGCGCTTTCTCTCATCCACTTCTATTATTCTATCTCTTAGAAATGGGAAAGCAGTGAACGACCACTGCAGAGATACTCTGAAGCATTATACAAAAATTCACCGTGGGTGAAGGAATGAAACTAGACTACTATCTTATACCGTACACAAAAATAAACTCAAAATGGATTAAAGAATTGAATATAAGATCTGAAACCATGAAACTTCTAGAAGAAACCATGTAAGTTGCTTGACAAGGGTCTCGGAAAAAACAAAGCCAATGAAAATAAAAATCAGCAGGTGGGACTAGAGCAAACTAAAAAGCTTCTGCACAGCAAAAGAATCGTCTACAAAATGAAAAGGCAATCTACGGGATGGAAGAAAATACCTGTAATCATATACCTGATCTGGGGTTAATATCCAAATTATATGAAGAACTCATGAAACGCACCAAAAAAACCCCCAAGCCATCTGCTTAAAAAGCGGTCAGAGGATCTGAGCACATTTTTCCGGAAAAGACATACAAACAGGCACACGTAAAGGTGCTCAACATTCCTCGTCGTCAGGGAAATGCAAACCAAAACCACGGTAAGGTATCACCTCACACCTGTCCGCATGGCTAGCATCAAAAAGACAAGAAATAACTAGTGCTGGTGAGGATGTGGAGAAAAGAGAACCCTTGTACACCGTTGGTGGGAGTGTAAATTGGTGCAGTTATCATGGAAATCAGTATGGAGATTCCTCAAAGAAAAAAAAAAAAGAAAATACAATTACCATATGATTCCAACAATTCCACTTCTGCATATTCATTCATTGGAAGAAAACAAAAACACTGATTTGGAAAGATACATGCATCCCCATGTTCACAGGAGCATTGTTTACAATAGCCAAGATAAGGACACAACCTAAGTTATCCATCAGTGTGAACACACACACACACATACACACACACACAGGAATACTATTCAGTCATAAAAAAAGAATGGTTATCTTGCCACCTTTAACAACAAGGATGGACCCTGAGAACAATTATACCATATGATCTCATTTATATGTGAAAACTAAAAAACAAAGAAACAAACCCAAGCTCACAGACACAGAGAACAGATGAGTGGTTGCTGGGGAAGGGGGCAGGCGGTGGGGGGGAAGGTAAGCAAAATGGGGAAGAGGATCAAAAACGACAAACTTCCCTGGGGGTCCATGGCCAGGACTCCATGCTGCCAGTGCAGGGGCCCTGGGTTCGATCCCTCGTCAGGGAACTAGATCCCACATGTCACAACTAAGGCCTGGCACAGCCAAATCAGTAAATAAAACATATTTTTAAAGAAGGACATACTCCAAGTTATAAAATAAATAAACCATGGGAATGTAAAGTACAGCATGGGGACCACAGTTAACAACATATATACTGCATTTTTGAAAGCTGCCAAGAGGGTGGATCTTAAAAGTCCTTATCACAGGAAAAAAAAAAAAGAAAAAAAATTTTTTAACAATGTATGGTGACAAATGTTAACTAGCCTTGCTGTGTGGATCATTTCGCAATGTGTACAAATACCAAACCATTATGCTGTGCACTTGAAACAAAGATAATGCTGCATATCAACTATTAAAACTCAGCTTAAAAAAAAGAAACGGGATAAGTAGTTAACACTGCGGAGATGACAGGTGTACTTCTACAGGGCAAAACATACTCATTTACAGCATGATGTACCAGTTCAGTGGGGCTGCCTCCTGAGCAGCTTGGACAGAAACAGGGACGCCGTGGTCTGGAAGCCGTGTCAGAGGGGCAGCACGTGGCTCCAGGATCAATACACGAACGCGAGGGGCACAAACGGAGACCTTCTGTAGACTGTGAGAGCAGGAAAACTGCAGTATTTTTAAAACCACTATGTTATTTTCTATCATTCATGTATAGTGTTGTGTACAGCCAAACTGACAGAATGAATACTACACATAGTTTAGTTTATCTTCTTTTTTTTTTAAATTAGCTATGTGGCACAACTTGTGGGATTCGTAGTTCCTCATCCAGGGTCTGGACCCGGTTCCCGGCAATGAAAGCGCTGAGTTCTAACCACTGGACTGCCAGGGAATTCCCTAAAATCATGTATTTTCTGCTTGCCCAGGAAACTTCTTTTGGATGCTCTCACTGGGACAATGGGGGCTGTTTACTCTGGTTATCATAAAAAATTGGACACAGGCTACAACCTCAAAATCTGACTCAGTATGCTTCCCAGACTCTCCCACTGGGTGCTGGGATGCCAGTTCATCTGTGCCTCCCTCCTTTGCACTCAGGGAAGCGGCCCTCAGCCTGCCCCTCTGCTCAACCCCCGAACAGCACATTTGCATGCTGGCTTGGCATCTCCACTGTGGGTCCAGCAGGCACCCTATACTCATCACAGCCCAACAGAACTCTAGATGCCCCTTGATCTCACCTCACTTCCCCAGATCCAATCTACCCGTGAGACCTGTCGATTCCACCTCTAAAACACATCATAATCCTCCCACTTTCATCTCCATTGGCCCAGTGATTCTCAACCGGGAATGATTTTGCCCCAGAAGGGGCACTGGACAATGTTGGGAGACACGTATGGTTGTCACGAGTGGGGGAGAGGGGCTACTGGAACCTGTAGATAAGGTGCCAGGGGCAGCTGAACATCCTACAATGGACAGGACCACCTCCACAACACAGAACTGTCTGGCCCCAAATGTGCTCTGGTCCAAGTCAACGTCTCTCATCACTCTGACTGTCACAGCGCCCTGCATTACAGCAAATGTATTTACCTCTTGCTTATTATTGTCTTCACACTACTAGAATGCAACACTCTTGGGAACACAGATCTTGGCTGTCTTATTCCCTCTTGTGTCTTCAATGCCCGACACTCACAGGCTCTATCTATAAATATCTGAAGAAGTAAGTGATGACAGAAGATGAGATGGTTGGATGGCATCACCCACTCAATGGACATGAGTCTGAGCAAACTCTGGGAAATAGTGAAGGACAGGGAAGCCTGTCCATGAGGTCACAAAGAGTCAGACACGACTGAGCGACTGAACAACAACACAAGTTAAGAGTGAAAGACAGAACCAGCAGCAATTTGATTCAAAAAAATGTAAAAAGCAACAGAGAAGTTCTTGACCCTCTATGCAGTCAGCAGCTTCAAGGCTTACATTTTGTCCTCACAATACCAACCATACTAACAATTCTTGCGCTGCAACTTCCAAGCCCTGATGCCCAATTCTCTGCTCACAGTGGGGACTTTCTTCCCTGCTCAGCTAAAAAGGAAAATGTCAGGCATATCCATGAAATGAGGTCTCCTGCAGCCAATAAAAATGAGAGTTTAACAACAAGGACCTATGGTAGAGCACAGGGAACTCTGCTCAATGTTAAGTGGCAGCCTGGATGGGAGGGGAGTCTGGGGAGAATGGATACATGTACATGTATGGCTGAGGCCCTTTTGTTGTCCACCTGAAGCTAACACAACATTGTTAATTGGCTATACTCCAATACAAAATTAAAAGTTTAAAAAAAGTGAGGTTTTAAAAAATTCTGAGACAAAATGCTTATAATGTGATTAACAGAAAGGGGAAAAAACTATACATTTCAATCTAAATACATATATATGTAACACACTCAGGATCAAATGGTTACCTATAGACTGTGGGATTAAGAGTGGTTTAAATTTTCTTTTCTCTGTTTCTTGTCTTTTCTAGTTTTCTATTCATTAAAAAAAAATTAACTTTTTTAGAAAACCAGTTGTACTTCATAATGGAAATAAAAGCCAGGTCTCAGGAACAAACTAGAAGTGTTAGGCCTGAGATGAACTCGAGCTATAGCTGAGGTGGGCCAATCTCTAAGAAGAACAGCAAAGACACCCTTCTTCAACATGATTTCTGAGTCAAGGAAGCCAGGAGAGAATCAACATCTCAGAGAACTGGTCTGGCAGATGTGAGCGAGGGCAAAGGCCGCCCTGGGACCCCGGACCTGTGAGGACCTGCAGCCGGATCTGGGTGAGAGTCGCCAGCGAAGTCTGGTACAGGACGCAGACCCTGCAGACCTTCTGCGCCTCCGCGGAGTCCACACGCTTGCCCCCGACGGGCCTCAGGATGTTGCGGACTGACGCTGACTTCTGAAACGCTCGCTTTAGGAGAGCTGCCGGCGAGAGGAGGGGGAGCATGTGAGTAGGAGCTCAGCCATCTGCCCAAGGCCTCCCCAGAAAAGGGAAGGGCATTTCAATAGAGCTCTAAACTTCCAGCCGGAGCCAGACAGGGAGGCTCTCCTGTGATTCGAATCCTCTCTTTGGGGTAAATCAGAAAAGCAGTGACAACAGGTTTTTGGGAGAACACAAAGACCTCTTCAGAATAGGAGGAGACTCTTCAGAACAAGCAGAACATATCGATTCAGTTTGTGGATTCCTTTACTGTAACCACTTAACTTTAGAACCCACAAAGGTAAAATCTGATGACTCTACTAGGGGAAGCGGGGAGAAGTGTGGGGCCTGGCTGATTCCCAACGTGCTGTGCTTTCAGAGGCAAGTAGCAGCATCAACTTCAAGTACACATATTTGGTTTGGGGTTGCACTCGTTTACACCTTCCCATTTATATCCTGCTGAAGGTACAAGCCCGTGCTCACTGATGGCTACAACATGGAGCTCTGCAATACGCTGGGCGGCAGGAGAAAAGCCACACTGAACCCCACAATCTGCCACAGGCAGGTAAGCCCTCCAAATTATGTGCCAGAAGCACTGCCTTCGTTTTACCGGCATGGGCTCTGAGAAACCTTTCCATGGGACCCGCGTCCATGGATCCTGCAAGGGGGACACTGAGGTGGCAGCCTGCCCCGTGACCACTGCCCCTATATTAGGAATTCCACAGGGGAGGTTATCTTTTATAACTAGAAACTCAGAAAAGCTCTACCTCCCTTAAGAAATCAGTCCTCCGCCTTCTTTCTACTAATGAGAAGTAAGAAAAGGTCCATAAATTCCTTCTCATTTCTGGCTATTAGAAATTCAAAGCCAAAAAAATAAACTTCCAGCCGAATGGAAGCTCAGGATGAGTGCAGCTGCCCTCATGGACCGTCTACGGATGTTCAGGACACTCGACCTTGATTTTGTTCACAGTTATTCCCTAGCCCTTGTTTTCTCTCCCTAAGGATTTTCTGCACTGTTCTGCTAGACTTAAGCCATCTCAAATCTTCAAGAGAGAAGACAGAGGTCATGTGACAGAGGGGACTCCCAGACACCCAGGGCCGTTGAGGAGCTGGACTTGGGGCAGGCGGAGCCACTCACTCTTCACGGGCAGCACGTTCTGTGGGGAGGCCGGCGGCGCGTGGGCCGGCTCCTGGGTCTCCAGCAGCTTCTTGCTCAGGATGTCGCTGAAGAAGACCCGGATGAGAGGCACCCCCCACAGGAACTGCAGCTGCTTGGTGATCAAGGGCATGGACTCGTTGAGGCTGGGCGAGAGCAAGAGAGGGGGCGTGTCAACCCCACCTGACGGAAGGCCATCTGGAGGGGTGGCTGGGGACTGCCCCTCGGCATGGCAAATAGGACCCTGAGAGAGGTGTGGGGTCCCCAAACTGCCGCCGAGGCCCGGGTGCAGAGGCACCGATCTCCTCAGCTTATGCTCCACCCAGGCTTCCTTTGCTGGGGCAGCCCCGCGGCTCTCCCCAGGCCCCACGGGTCCCAGTCGCCTCCCAGCCACCCTCGACCTGTTTGCTCTTCATCCTGATTCCATCCTGTTCACCACCCCGTCGACGAAAGCTGCCTGATGCCTAGTGCGCCATCGTCTTCATAGCTGACCCACCAGTCTCGACGAGAGGCGGGAGCAGTGGTGGGAAGGAGGCAGGAGAAGGAGATGAGACAGGCAGGGCTCTGCCTCCAGGACTCACCCGTAATCCACGGACTGGGAGAACCAGCCGAGGACGGGGTGCCAGTGGGTCAGGTTGGACTTCTTCTGGGACACGTACTTCTGACAGTAGCACAGCATCTGGGTGAGCAGACTCACGAAGCCGTCTGTCTCCTCCTCTAACACCCTGGGGCTGAGGGAGCCCAACTGCAGGAGGTTGCCTGCAAAGAGAGAAGGTGGAGTGCAATGGGCCGGGGCCAACATGCTTCCTCGCCTCCCAGCCCTGCTCCCTGCCCCGGGCCCAGGCACCCATGTCCATGGGCAGGAATAAAGTCCCCGGAGAGGGACCTGTGGTGCTGGGGCTGCAGCACAGGTCAGGGCTCAGAAACAGGCCGATCCGGCCTCCAGTCCAGGCTCTGCTGCAGGAGAGCTGGTCGACCCTCAACCCACCTCGAGTCTGCTTCCTCCTCTGCAACATTGGAACAAGGATCCCGTATCTTGATGTGAGGATTATTTGAAGTAACAGGCAAAAGGCCAGATTTTTAAGTGAGCATAACACTTCATTATACTAGTATTCTAAAATCAAGGGTCAATACAAGGAATGATCTTCTGAAGAAGATCTGAAAGTCCTGGAAAGTCACTGTTATTCAGTGTTCACTGAAGTTACTTAATGTCTTACTCTTACCATCGACTCCTTTAAAATGTAGCCCCAAGAACCTTTTTATATTTCCTCTAACCTTTTTTTCCCTCTCTAATTTCTAATTCCTCTATTTCCTCTAATGAGGCAAACAGAATTCTTCTGTTTTAAACTCTCCTATCCACAAACCCTTTCCTCATCTAAATGAAAATGTAAAATAAATGCTACAGACTCCATCCTGGTCTAAGCCCCACCCATTGTGCTCTCTGCTCTCCTGAGCTGAGAATTCTCCAGGAACTCACACGTTTCCATTTTCCCTGGCTGCCAGGAAGCAAAAGGGCTGAAATGTAACATTCACTTACAGTCACTCACCTGGTCTGCCATGCTGATACATTTCCCATGTGACTTTCAATTTTGTGTGTCTAGTTTAACTATTTACCTTTTACTGTAAGCACTTCCAGCTTGTACTAAAAACAGCTTGTGGCCTCCAGAATGGTGGAAAGCAAAACCCCTGGGCTTTTGCCCATGCCCAGGACACCATCAAATTCCGACCGTGGGTACTCACCCATGAGACAAAGCGTATGGCATCCTTCCAAGCTTTCACACACATCACAGCATCGATCTTCATCTCTTAAAAATGCGATGAATTTACGAAGCATGTCATGAGATTCTAAAACAGTGAGGCGCTGTGAACAATCACAGACTGTTAAAGTGGAGGCTGACAGGAGGAATTTCCCACCAGAGCGTGAACCCCATCATCTGCAGACCACCCCCTGGCTGCCAAACATGTTCTCCATCACCAGGGAGAAAACAAAGATGAGACCCCTTTTCTTTGGGCTTCCAGCCTGAGTATGTCTATGGTGGCTACTGATTTTGGAGAAACGTCAGGAGAAGAGGCTAAAATTTCTATTCTAAGGACAAAGGCAAAAATGGGATTGGGGGACTGCAGAGCCCACTGACCTCGGGGGTCACGGTGCTGAGATGAGTCACGAGGGCGGGCACGGACACGATGTGGATGAGGAACGGCCGGATTAGATTGTCTGAAAATTGTGCAGCAAGCACGGGGCTAGACACAGAAAGATCACCTCACTCAGGAGGACTGTACTGCAAACCTGGAACAAAAGAACAATCCCACCAACACCCCCAAATCCCCTGAGGGTATGCTTCACAAGTCTTCAAGGAAGACTGGATGTGAAATGGGCCCATCCCCTGGGGGAAGGGCTAAATCAGTGATGGCTTATGATGAAGCTATGAAAAAATCAATTCACTGAAGTTTTACTGACATCAGAGAATCCTCATGCTTTAATTGACTTAAAAAAAGCAGGATAAGAAACTATATACATGGGAGAGGAGGAGGGAGTAATGACAGGAAAGGAAACAGAGAGGGGCTCCTGGGCTGCCAGCGCTGTGATGCTGACACGGGTGTGTTTGCTGCTAAGTCACCAACAGGGCTTCCCGTGGCTCAGGGGTAAAGAACTCGTCTGCCATCGCAGGAGAGGTAGGTTCAATCCCTGGGTCGGGAAGATTCCCTGGAGAAGGAAATAGCAACCTACTCCAGTTATTCCTGCTTGGGAAATCCCACGGACAGAGGAGCCTGGCAGGTTACTATCTGTGGGGTCACAAAAAGTTGGATACGACTTACGTGATGGAGCATGCATACAATTTTAATGAGAATAAATAAAAGTATTGATTCCATGCAAAGATGGCAATTTTAGATACAGTGGTTTAAATAAAATATATCATTAATCTCCCTTTCTTTTGACTTTTTACATAAAGTCCTCATCAGATAGAGCAGCCTTGTCCAACCGAACCTCCTGTGATGATGGAAATATTCCTTAAGTTGTGCTGTCAATATGGTTTTCACTAGTCACCTGTGGTCTCTGAGCCACCTGAAATGTGGCTAATGAAATCAAGGAACTGAATTTTTAATTGTATTTAATTTTAATACATTTCCATTTGAAAGAGTCCCATGTGGCTAATGGTTTCTAGACCAGCTTGGCAAACTGTTGCCCACAGGTCAAAATCTTCCCACTGCTGATTTTTGTAAATAGAGTTTCTTGGGAACACACAGCCATCCCCATCTGTGGCTGCCTGGCTACAGCGGCAGAGCAGCTGTAACAGAAGATCGGAAAACACTCGCTAGCTGGCCTTCTTCAGAAGGAGTCTGCAAGAGAAGGTGCCTTCAGAAGCACACCAGCCCCTCAGCTACAGCTCCCTACTTACCGCATCGCTAGGGAAAAGGCGGCCGTTAAAATGCCTTTGGATAGACAAGGCCGGGGTCTCGCCAGGCCACGGGTTAGCAGGATCTGAAAAGAACATCGTAACTGGTCGGGGTGATGCCAACTTTATATTCACGTGTACGTAAAAAAGGTACAACGAGTGCTTCAGATTAAAAAAAAAACTGTATTAGGATGTTTCTAAAAAAATGAAAGAAGAGTAATGGGTATGGAGGTCTGTTGTCCCACTCTACTTTAAGTATTACACCTAAGTTTTTAAGAATAATAGCTAAAAAAAATTAACAGCTGATAGAAAGAATATCAGATTTAAGATCTCAATTATTTTAGAAGCAGTTCGGAGTTAGGGTGTGAAGCAGAAGCTGCCACTGAGAGGAGCTGTGGAGAATCCACCCTGGGCCGCCATGGAGCTTCGCAGGGCTGTCATGAGGAGAAAAGGAAACCCAACTAGATGAGAGCCCACCGCAGCCCCAGGTGGAAGGATGGACTCAATCTACATCACTTCTCAAACTCCGGAATTCCAAAGTACTTTTAAACACTGATGAGACAGATTTTTGACAATTCCCTGGATGTGCGAACTGGCCTGATAACACGCAGGGTGGACCAAAGGCTGCTGGAGGATGTGGGACGAGAAAGACAGTCCCAGGCGCTGACCAAGGAGGAGCCTGACAGGGCGTGTCCTGAAGCCTTCTGCCTGAGCTCAAGCTTCAAGTGACTGGACTGTCCTTATAACTAACAGGTAAACACAACGAAGGGATCCCAGCCATTGTCCCCTTTTTACAAACCCTGAAGTGGGGGAGGGCAGAGAGGGCGCTGGGCCGTAAGCCCTTCCTGCATAAAGCGCTGCTCTGAGGAGGGTGGCAGATATGCCAAAACCAGAGGTAAAACCCAAGTTGAGGTATTGGAGAATGAAGCCACACGTCAGAGAATGAAGTCACAGACCTGCAGAACAGGGTAGAATCCACGCTGGTTGAGATGGCCCATTATGTTTGCACAGATGTGGTTCATGGCTGGTCGAAGACTCTCACCTGAACGGAGGAAAAAAGTCTGAGAAAGAAAAAAAAAAAACAACAACTAACCTCTGACCGTCACATGAACTGTTTATGTCCCCAGGCCCCGGGCCGTAAGGAAACCAGAGCTCCTCTGGCTTGCATTCCTGCTCCCCTTGGGCCTGGTATCAGAAGAGATGTGGTATTTTCAGGATTCTCTCTCCTGCAAGGCCTGGTTCAAGGGTCACCTCTTAAGAGACGGGTCCTATCCGTTCCCAGAAGCACCATCCTCAGCCTCCAAGCTCCTGCAGCACCTTTTCTACGTTCCTCCGAGGGCCTGGCACTTTGTACCCACTGCGGCAACCTCTGCTTCCCACTGGGACACAAGGTCCCTGGCAGGGCCCAGACCACAACGAGTTTTAAATGCTTCTTCCCCGACTCCTCCCCACCCAGAGTCCAGGATCAGGCCCCAGAGAATCCCTCCTTCCTGGCCTGCAGCCTTGGCACACGCAGTTTCCTCTGCTTCAAAGTTCTGTCCGTCCTCTGTGCACCCTACCTCTCCCTCCAGCTCTCAGCTCAGACACCGCTTCTTCAGGAAAGCCTGAGCCCCACACAAGGCAGGGCCTCTCACCCCACTGCACCTCGCTTCTCCTGGGCTCCTCCTTCCAAGCGCCACCTGCCACACTGGTGTCGTGACCTGTACATACTCACATACATCACTCATACAGTCACACATGTTCATATAAATATACATATATATACACGTTGTCGTTCACTCGCTAAGTCACGTCTGACTCTTACAACCTCAAGGACTGTAGTCCACAGGGCTCCTCTGTCCATGGGATTCTCCAGGCAAGAATACTGGAGTGGGTTGCCACTCCCTTCTCCAAGAGATCTTCCCAACCCAGGGATCAAACTCAGATCTCCTGCACTGGCAGGTGGATTCTTTACTACTGAGCCACCAGGGAAGCCCCATACTCTCTCTAACATCTGTCTCCTCTCCGGCCCCCAGACTCAAGTGTGTTGAGGAGGGGTGGGCGCACAGAGTTCAGCCCTAAAGCCCCTGGAGGACAGTGACCTTTCCTCAGTGACCACAACTCTGGTGCCTGCTCAGCACCTTGCACAGAGTACGCTATGATAAATGGATGAACAACGTGAATGTATAAAACACGTGAGGCTGAGTTTAGGATTCAGGGACAGAGGCAGTTTTATGGGCAAAACAGAATTATCTTATGAGCTTTTAGTGTTTTTAGGCTGCGTTGTACAGCATGCAGGATCTTAGTTCTCCCGAGAACCCACGACCCCAGCATTGGAAGCATGGAGTCTAAACCACTGGACCACCAGGGAAGTCCCTAAAATAGAATTATTTGCTGCTGAACATCCTCCATGTAAAGTGACGAGGCTTAAGTGAATATGATCGCCTGGAGGCTGCGGTGCTCTGGGCGCTATAACCAGTGAGCTCAGAGTGACCGTGCCTTCTCTCAATACTGAGTGTGTTCTAGACACCGTGGGACAGTGGGATGGGACATGCCAAGGGCATCTCCATGCGTGTGGTTCCAGGCCCCTCCCTGAGGCTCATGGCGGCAAAAACACTTCTTGAAAAGGTCCCCCAAACCCCCAAACTCTCTATGGAAATGCGACTTGGGGAAGACTTTGAAGTGAGTCTCACCGACCTTTTCCCCGGAGAATTTTCCACGTTGAAGTGTCTGTGAAGGTGACAAGCATCGTGAGGTACAGGGTGATGAGTTTGGAGTCTTGTAAAATTTCCGGCTATAAACAACGGAGCGAGACTGAGACATGCGCCCTCCAGCCCAAGGCAGCAGAACAATCCATTTACAACGTTCCTGACTGCAGACAAACGAGTCGGGATTCTAAGCTTTTATTCTTTTTCTCTCGAGGAGTCACTGCTTCAGGAGTTAAATGATGGGGATTTGGGCACATGAGGGCTTGACCACAGAACCTGGAAGACTCTTGAGACTGGTGAATTGAGAATTCTTAGAAAACAAGATGACCAGAGCTGGCTTGCTTATATGTACGCATTTAGTATTTAACACGTGTATGCATGTACACTGCAGCCACAGAGAAGAAATGCAATCGAACAGAACAAGGACAGTGAGCGCAGACTTCTGGCTTTACCACTTACTAGCTGTGTGATCTTGGGCAAGTTTCCTAACCTCTCTGTACTTCCTCCCCTGTTGACTGGAGACAGTAATGCTGCTTCTTCCATCGGGTTGTTATGAGACATAAATGGATTAATGTATATAAAGCACTAGGAGCAGTGCCTGGCACGCAGATCACACTAGGTAATGCTGGCTATTCCTATGTGATGACTATAATTTATGCTTTCTCCTGGGTCAAGGCCGAGAGCGCCATTCGCGAGCGCTGTGAGAGAGACGTCTGGGAATGGGTCACTGGGGGCTCTGGCAACATTTGCTCCATAACTCAGTCACCAGCAGAGTCCACGCCAAGCCTCTGCCCCTGAAACATCTAGCCTCCACACGAGCAAAGTGGAAACGGCCACTGTTGGCACACACACACACCCTGCCCACCTTCCTGAAACACAAGGGAGGGCACTGGACCAGGTGGGGCTGAGGGCAGCACCCCATCTGTCTTGCCACCGTGCCCAGGGCAGGGTTGAGGCCAGGATCCCACTGGACCTTTACGAGTCCTCCCAGATCTCTGAACTGGTGTGTGGAGGGGAGCCCTCCCTTTTCCCTTTGGTCAGGACACAGTAAGGACGTAAGGCCCAGAACCGCTGGCCACCGTGATTACAGCAGGAGAGGCCGAGGGGATTCCCAAAGGGAGCACAGAGGACAGCAGTGAAGAGATGGCAACTCCAGCAGCCCCTGGCTCCAGTCATCCCCAGCTGCCTGTTACAGAAAGACTCTACAACAAAATGTCTTCTTCCTTCCGTAGCTTGTGTGTATTACCAGCTGCACTCATGTCGGATGTCTGCACTTGTCACAGGGGCCTGACTCACATGATAATGTCAACTCTAGAGTATCCACTACATCAAAAGGACAGAAGGGAAAACAACAGATTCCTGGCATCAAGACTGTGGTGAGACCAGGTCAATATTCAAAATATTGTGCATGAAAAAGGTGCTCAGACTGATAACAGCATCTCACTCACTCTCTCCGGGGACAGGGCTCCAGTAATTCATTACTAGACTCCAGCTGGGAGATCATAAATGTAGTAACATCTATGAGCGAGTCACGAGGACTCCGAAAGCACACCCTGCAGCCTGCACGTGCGAAGGACAGGCTTACTGTCTTGTTTTTATTTTTTACCTTGAGCTGCTCAAGAAACTCACAGCAATACCACAGGATGTCTTTGATCTGTTTAATCCATAGGAGAGTGAGATCCTTGGAAAGAGCCAGGGACACGTACCACACCTGCAAGCAGGAAAAGAAGAGGAATGTAATGGCCAGTTACACGGATCAAATGACATACATTCCAGAGACTGGAATGGGATCAAACAGCCAGGTCTAGAGTCAGAAGAGGTGGGGGATGAATGGATAAATAAGCAGCAAGTAGGATTTCTTTTGGGCTTCCCTGGTGGCTCAACAGTAAAGAATCCACCCGCCAATACAGGAGAAACTGGTTCAATTGCTGGGTTGGAAGATGCCCTGGAGAAGGCAATGGCACTGCAGTATTCTTGCCTGGGAAATCCCATGGACAGAAGAGCCTGGCGGACTATAGTCCATAGGGTCGCAAAAGAGTCAGACACGACTGAGGGACTAAACAACAACAGGACTCATTTTAACACTAAACTCAAAGGTAAACAGCCTGGTAAGGGGATTTGCCATCCTGAGTAAGAGGCAAGGGCTGAACACAGCTTCTTGGATAACGCAGAGACTAAGGAAATCAGCTGTACTTCGTTAGTATTTCTGATCCATTACTTATTTGCGTGTGGATGAACACATGCCAACCCACTCCAGTATTCTTGCCTGGAGAATCCCATGGACAGAGGAGCCTGGTGGGCTACAGTCCATAGGACCGCAGAGTCAAACACAACCGAAGCAACTTAGCACATGCACACACCCACGTGAACATAAGCAGACTCATACACAATAGTCAGAACATTCAAGGGGAACTTTCAGAGCCAAGCAGGCCGGCTTGTGGGGTGGTGGGAGACTTTTTGGCACCCCCCTACCAACCCCACTCACCTTGGGTTCATTCTCAGCTTCCATGCTGCTCAGGATGCAGCGACACAACTTCTCAAATCTCTGCAGAGAGGCATAATGGGGTTATACATTCCCACGATGAACAGAGACATCAGGCAGCCTCACATGTTCCCTTGGTGTGGCATGCCAAATGACTCACGTGGGGACCCTATTTAATTCCAACTGGCAGATGTGGAGACTGAGGATATCAGAAAGACTGAGGAAAGTATCTCCAACGGGTGGCCCGCAGGCAGGAGGAGCCCTGGGTGTGTTCTAGAGCGGGGGTCCTTTTGGAAAACAAGATCAGCCTGGCAAACTGGGCCTGGAGTCCTGCAGACCAGCAGCTGTTTCTCCTCAACCGTGCTCAGCCATTTGCCATTTTGTAAGCACCAAGTATGCGGACTTTTGCCTCACAAGCTGTCATATCATCACTTGTATCTTGTTTTTTTTTTTTTTTTGGCCAATCATCACTTGTATCTTGAAACGCAAAAGCAAGAAAAGTGGAAACGGGAGCCTGGGTCACGCTCTGGCTCTGCCAACCCTGGGTCCATCCTTAGAAGCTGTGCGGCCCCGGCGGCTCCCGGCCACACTAAGTTGCGGACTCCTCCTCTGTTCACTGGGAAGCCCTTCCCTCCCCGCCGACAGTCCCCACCTGCGTGACTGGGCTCAGTGCCAGCGTCCTCCTCTCCCCCCTGCTGGGCTATGGCGCCCATTTTGTTTCTTTCGGGAACCCCAGTACCAAGAAGAGGGTCTGGTGCAACGAGACGCTTAGCTGCGATGGATGCCTGACCCTGGGAACACAGAGGCACTCCCCAGTGGTATCCTTACAACTGTCACAGATAACTAGCTCCCTCCTTGGAACCCTACTTTCTAGGCTGATGGTTCTAACTCCAAAGGTACAACTAGCATGGTTCGTTTGGTGTGCAGGATTTTAAAAGAAATTTCAAATTAGCTGCCAACCAGGCTTCCCTGGTGGCTCAGACAGTAAAGAATCCATCTGCCAAGGCAGGAGACTTGGGTTCGATTCCTGGGATCAGGAAAAGCCCCTGGAGAAGAGAATGGCAACCCATTCCAGTATTCTTGCCTGGGAAATCCCATGGGCAGAGGAGCTTTGTGGCCTATAGTCCATGGGGTTGCAAAGAGTTGGACATGAGTGAGTTTCACTTTTTTTCAAATTAGAAAACTGAGTAGCAAAGATCTCCAGCACCTCTTTAAAAAATACCAGAGTATCAGTCCCCCAGTGGCTGGAGCCAAGGGATGGCTGCTCCTTTGGTTGGTCATGGCACAGCCCTCCTCTCCCTCCGATGCCCTTACCACCGTCTGTCAGTTACCATGAATTATGACCTGTACTGCGCTGTAACTCATGAACAGCTTCTCTCACTCATCTGCTGACCTGTCTGGCTTCTATACGAATCTGAGGACAACTGCTTACAGGAGTTAACACGAAACCAATCGTGAGGAGGGCCTTGCCTGGCCATCCTGTGGTTGCGACTCTGTGCTTTCACTGCAGGGGGCACAGGTTTGATCCCTGGTCAGGGAAGAAAGATCCCACACGCCACATGGCCAAATAAATAAATGGTAAAAAATAAACAAACAAGCAAAAAAAATCCCCCAAATTTCTTTATTGAAAAAAAAAAATGATGATGATTCTCAGCACTGGGTATAATCCCTACAAAACAGCTTCCAAGAAAACAAAAGGGGCAGGACATGGGGGTAACACAACCTGACTCATAGAGCTGCTGTAAGGAATACATGAGTTAATGTTTATCAAATACTTATAAAAGGATCTGACACATAGTAAGCACGACGTGTGCTTGCTGTTATTATTTTACCTCATTATCCTCTTTAATTCTGAACAAGAACAGCAGTTTCCTGGCAATCTTAAAAATACAAAGTGCGCTTCTTTTACTGGACCCAGAGTCTTCTGCTTTAAAAAACTCATCAATCTCTCTCCTAGGGAGGGAAGGGTAAAAAACAAAGATTTTTTTAGTTAGGAGCTCACAGCAGCTAGAAGGCTGTTCAAGAACTCTAAGAAAATACCAACTGGTTTTTCCCCCCCCATTTATTGGGAATAAAAGTGAACGTGCTGGGACTTCCCTGGTGGCCCAGTGGTTAGCAATCTGCCTGCCAACACAGGGGACACGGGTTCAATCACTGGTGTGAGACGACCCCACATGCCCCAGAGCAACTAAGCCCCTGTGCCCTAAGTACTGAGCCCACACTCTGGAGGCTGCAAGCCGCACCACTGAAGCCTGTGTGCCCGACAGCCCGTCCTCTGCAACAGGAGAAGCCACCACCAGAAGAGGCCGTCTCATCACAACTGGAGGGCGGCTCCCACTCGCCACAACGGGAGAAAAGCTGGCGCGCAGCAACAAAGGCCGGCACAGCCAAAACGAATACACTTTTTTAAGCTGCAGAAAACATTAAAAACAAAAAACGTGCTGAGGATTCCCGCCCCCCACCTGATTTCTCTTTGCAGCCGACGCCGACAGAGAAAGCTCCGTATGTGGGCCTGAATCTCCACAGCCGCCCGTTCTCGTTCCTTCTGCACCAGCCTTTCCTCTCGAGCCTGACGGGCTCTGTCGATGAACCAAGCTCTCGAGGTCTGAGAAACGGTGAACATTTTGCAAACTTGCACAAACCCTGCAAGGAAAACAGCCAGTGGCTGATGTCAGTCACAATACGAAAAACACTCACGGAAAGGGGCTTAGGAGCAAAGGGCAGAAAGCCCTGGCACCCTCCCCAAGGGCTAATAGCTCTCCTGGCACGAGTCCCAACTTCCTATCAGCTCCTTTCATGCAACTCCCCAGACCAGCGACGCTTTCTCCTATACTAAATAATTACATTTTCTTAAGAGAAGGAACACAGCGCCTGGCATAGGGTTCAGGCACAGTAATCATTTAATGAATAAACAAAGCATGAATCGATTCCATCTATAAAGCTCTAATTCAAACCAGGCATCCTCTAAGTCAAAGGTCCCTGGATATTTCACTGAACAGTCAGCTTTTATTTTGCCGAGTAAAGACTGGAGGGCAAAACATTAAACATAATTATTTACTGTTACCATCATTTTATTCATTCATTCACTCAACAAATATGTACTGATACCTACTTTGTGCCCAGCACAAAAGAAGCCTTTCATTTTTTTTAAGGGCCAATTAAACATAAAAAAAGCCAAAGGTACATGATTCCAGAATGTGAGACAACCCATTAAATTGAATGTGTTTGGTTCTAAGGACAACTTATTCTGCTGTCCTTACTATTCCCATTTGGCCAAGGGCTGATGAAGATGTTAGAGCAGAGATGCCCCCATCCACAGACTGGCATTCTTGGACAGAGGCTCTCAGTCAGCCATTATAGTGTCATCTAAATCACCAGTAACTGTCTTTTCCCAAAGGGATGGTTGTGGCTATCAGCCTAGAGCACACAGTACTGGTCCATGGAGCCTCTCACACTGAGATAATGGCTTTACATGCTTGAAAACTTTGTCCTTTTATGCAAAATAATCAGCCTAGCTGACACAGGCACTGAAATGAATTATTCAGAAATTCAGACTTCTAGAAAACCATCTTTTTACCAGGTTACCTCACCCAAAGCCATGCCCACGTGAAAACATTCAGGATAAAAAGGGTCACGTGAGGCTCCTCCCCGAGTGACCTGTGTGACCCCTGTTCAACGCTGATCCACAGCTGGTAAACAAGGCTTTGCCAACATGCCAGTCTCTCATCAGTAATTCTCAAGACAAACATGGAGACAGTCCCTCCTGGAGTGTGTGTGTGGAGGGTGCACAGGGAGCAGTAGAGGGAACCTCTAACCAATATTAAGACAGGAGGTTGCATGCAGACTGTGACTAAGTACCTGTAATTCAATCTTGAACTTTCACCTGATCCCAGGAGGGAGTGTGAGAAGACAGGCAATACAAAGAGTCTTCTCACCTGAGGACCTGCTGGTGACGCAGAAATGTCAGGTAATCATTAGTGATCTTACTCAGGACTCACGGCTGAGGGCGGCTTCTCAGAGGAGCTTGTCTTTTCTGGCAAAAGAAAAAAAAAATCCAGATTTCAGATTGAGTTTTATAGGCAGGGCATCGTCTTATCTTCTTCACTGAAAAAAAAAAATAAATAAAAACAGGGCCTCTGGTTTAAAAAAAACCAAAAAAACCCCACCCGTGTCCTCTTTAATTAATTAATATCAGATCTAAATGGCACATGTTATCTCCGCAGTCCTCAGTTTAAAGGAAGCAGGTTGAGAATAAGCCCAAAGAAGTTGCTGAATTAGAGCTGTAGGCTTTATGATGGCAACCAAGAAAGAATAACACAGGGAATGGAATGTTTAAAAGCCATTGTAAATTATGTTTGGCATTTTTAGCAAACTGGAAAAATGTTTATGCTTAAGAAATTAAAAAGGGGCTGGCTGTGAACCAATACCCTCATTGAATTCAGGCTCACACTGCTTGTCACACAACAGTCCAATAAGTCAAGAGACCACTGCTGGGGCGGGGAACAGCGACTATTTGAGAAGACAGCAAACCGAGATGATGGTGGACTCATGTCCCAAAGAACCATCTTGCCTGAGTTAGAATTCAGGCTTCTTTTATACTAAAAAGGGAGGCAATAAAGTCAAACATTTCTTGGTTCCGGTCAGCCTCCAGAGGGGATGTGTTCATGTCTTCCTCCCTGAAGTCATTCATGGGTGGGCCTGGTCAGGATATTTCCTGTGAGCTAAACAAAGGTATTTTAGCTTAAGGCTCATTAGCTGGGAGGCAGAGTTCCCAAAGAGGGGCCACTGAGTATAATTTAGGCTTATATGCAACATCCCTTTAGGGATTAACTTGTAATAGAATACAAAAGATTCTTCCCTATGACCCCAATTACATCAAGAAAAAGTCCTGTGCACAGGTAGATACAAAACTGGGAAAAACAGGAATGCTTGTTTTAACCAGTGAATATAACAAAAAAGAAGCTCACAGTTATAAAAACAAGTGGTTGCCAGTGGGGCCAGGGAAGGAGAAAAGGGTACTGTAGGGTAAGGCACTAAGAGGTACGAACTGGAAGGTATGAAATAAGCTGCAGGAGCTTTCCTGGTGGTCTGGTGGTTAAGAATCAGCCTCGCAATGCAGGGGACAGGGGTTCAACCCCTGGTCTGGGAAGATGCCACATGCCGAAGGACAACTAAGCCCGTGTTCCCCAACTACTGAGCCTGCATTCTAGAACCTGAGCTCTGCAACAAGAGAACCCACGGCAATGAGAAGCCCGCACGCCACTAGAGAGTAGCCGTCACTCGCCCCAACTAGAGAAAGCCCACATGCAGCAACAAAGACCCAGTGCAATAACAGAAAACAAAACAAGCTGCAGGGATATTCTGTACAACATGGGGGAATGTAGCCAGTATGTTACAACTACAAATGGAGGACAACCTTGAAAAACTGAGTCACCATATACTGCACCCCTGTAACTTACATGTATTATACATCAATTATATTTCAATTAAAGAAGAATGGTTGCTTTGAGGTAGTGGGACTGTGCGACACTTTGCTTCCCTAACTGGTCTGTTTTCTTGAATTCTCCACAGAAGGCATGTGGTCGGGCAACATGGCACTGTGAGAGGCATGAGTGTTTTGGAGTCACGCAGAGCAGGAGCGAGCCATAGCTGTGCCGTGTACTGCGGGGATACAGCTCTGAGCTGTCCTGTCTTGTCTGTTAATCAGCTTAGAGGCTGATCATAAGGACTGAGATGATGACATCAAGCACCCGTCGAAGTGGCTGACAGGGCGCACAGTCAATAAGTCTGACGTATTATTTTTATACACACAGATCTGCCTTTTAAAAACTCTTTACTAGAGGCCCTTATCTGTACAGGCACTCTGGGTCTGTGGATAGGAAAGAATGGTCACCTGTTAAAAGAGTTTTTTCTATCACCAGTCCTGTCACCTGGGCTATGAACCCTTGGGCTTGGGCCCTGTTTAGACTGGGTGACAGCTTCAAGCCTCTCAGAGCTGCAAACAAACCTGCCCAAGCCATGAGCACAATGGTATACTCTTTCCTTAACATGGAGACAACCTCTCTCAGGGGGCAGGGGAAAGATGGGGAGGGAGAGGAAGAAGAGAGAGCTTTTCCCGACAGAAAAACGGGAGGGTGCATGTAAACTGTGACTAAGCACCTGTAAGGCTATCTCAAAACTTCACTTCTCCCAGGGGGTTCCTTCTTGAGCTCATCAACCCCTTGGCAACACTGTATGCTGGTTTGTTTACACCACTTAATGGTCTATACTTTGCAGTTTTTCAAATCCTTTCTTCTTCACTTCTTCTAGCTGCATAAGATCTATTACAGTTCATCAATCAAATAAAAACACATCAGAAGTATTTGTGAGGTACTTACTCTGCTAAATGCCCTGGATGATCAAAGAAAAGGCTGTGTATAGCAGAGAAAGACCTGGATCAAAGCAGCCTTTGGTTTTTTCAGTTCTGATTCTTTCTCATTTGGCCAAGTTCCTTATCCTCTGTACGCCTCAATTTCCTTTTCTGTAAATTGAAGTTTGGGATTTTCCTGGAGCTCAGATGGTAAAGAATCTGCCTGCAACGCAGGAGACCCGGGTTCGATCCCTGGGTCAGAAAGATCCCCTGAGAAGGAAATGGCTATCCATTCCAGTATTCTTGCCTGCAGAATTCCATGGACAGAGGAGTCTGGTGGGCTACAGTCCACGGGGTCACAAAGTGTCGGACACGACTGAGCAACTGACATACACACACGTAGCCCAGGTTAGACCACTAGTAAGGGACAGAGCTAAGGTTTTAATAGAGTTCGGACCCTACTTCTACAGTTCCATAAGAGATTCAGTCTTTTCTGGATGAGGTCAGCGTCATACACACACGTAGCCCAGGTTAGACCACTAGTAAGGGACAGAGCTAAGGTTTTAATAGAGTTCGGACCCTACTTCTACAGTTCCATAAGAGATTCAGTCTTTTCTGGATGAGGTCAGCGTCATGGAGAACTATGAAAGAGCCTGACAGTCCAGAGAGTGTCATCCAAAGGTGAAGCATCATAAATACCAACTGCTGTCTGAGCCCCAAAGAATTCTCCACTCATGGTGGGAACAGCTGGGCAGCCAGGTTGAATGACCATCACCATTGGTTAAGCGTGGACCATGGGTCAAATACTATACAGATATTTAATCACCTCTGATTTTTCAACAGCTCTGTCAGGTCTCAATAGCCTAATTTTCTTAAGAATAAGCAATAGGACTTAGATTATTAATGATAAAAGCTATCATTTATTGAAGGTTGCAGCCTATATAGGTGCATGCTACCACCTTCCCACAGAGAAAACGATATTCAGAGAGGGACATGACTTGTCAGAGTTCACAAGGCTCCTGATTTTGAACTCATCTCCAACTCCACAACAATTACTTATTTCAAGTGAAACAGAGAAGAACCAGGGACGCCCCCATTCACAGAAGGCAAAGTCAAGAATGCTAGACTGCCCGTGGGGCCAAGAGAGAGTCAGATTACTACCAGCTTTTTCTTTACTGTTATCATTTACTTCAGCTGTTTTTATTGAGAGCCGTCAGGCATAGTACTAAAACTTGAGTCACACGAGCTCCTCCATTTGACAGGAGCTAGTTACTCCATTTTACGGAGTTGGAAACTGAGGCACAGAGAAGGGAGGGAATTCACTCAAGGTTATCGAGAATCGGTTGGAACTCCGGTACGGATGACTTCTGAGGCCCGGCGTCTGTTCTCGGCATCAACAACCACAATAACAATTTTTTTTCATCCAGCACAAGTCTGTTTATAAAGGCCTATTGCCTCTTTTTATCTCAGTAGCTCCGGAAATAAAAAGGCCACGGAGAAACGTCCCCTGGAGCCCAAAAGCCAGCCCCCAGCACCTGCAACCCCGACCAGGCGAAGCAGGGACCCGGCCCTAGGGCTAACTCCCTCCCAGACCCCGATCCCACCACCCGGAGAACCCACAACCCTGTTCCCACTCGCTACCCACAGGCCGTAGACCTTTATCCGCTCGAGGCCCCGGCGCTCGGGATCGAGGCCGCAGTTACCACCGCTTCAGCCCAATACCCCCGAGTTCTGCCAGACCCGGGGCAGCGGCCGAGGCCCGACCGCCATCTTGCCCCGGGGTGTTCACTCTGAGAGTTCCGTCGGAAAACAACAACCAGTTCCGGAAACGACACTGCCGAAG
This sequence comes from Bubalus bubalis, assembly GCF_019923935.1. Taxonomy (NCBI): domain Eukaryota; kingdom Metazoa; phylum Chordata; class Mammalia; order Artiodactyla; family Bovidae; genus Bubalus; species Bubalus bubalis. The sequence continues at coordinate 8,985,160 of NC_059173.1, read as the reverse complement.
AGCTTATTCGTCCGGATGGGAAAACCTCCCTGCATCTTGTCATTTATGGGAGCTGCAAAAGCGGAGCATTCAGGAGAGGGATAAACGTCTGACCCAGCCGAGAAGAGACACAACCCATTCTAACTAGGGAGCTTGGAAGAAAAGCGGTCTCTATCTAGTAGTAGTACGACGGACCCTTTAGGAAGGTGTCCTCTGCGGGGCGGAAGAGAGGTGCAGACAGCGGAAGTTCCCGCCCCGGCCCCGCCTCCGCCCGCGGCTCACGCGAGCTGGGTGTTTCCTGTCTCTTTCAGTCCGGGTTTGGAGACTCCGGCTTCCTCCGGCTTTTCATGGTAAGGAGGGCGTTGCCCGCGGACTAGGGGCTGCAGAGCCGCTTGAGAGAGCCGGACAGAGGCAGAATAGAGAGGGCAGGGACCGAGAAGGGGTGCGACGATGGACTGTCGCGATAGGGGAGAGGAGGTTGGGAGGTTGGATGGGGGGCGAGGTTGGGGGTGGGGGAAGGGCTCTGGGCGGAGAATTGTGCCTCTGTTGTGTGGTGGGGGGCTTATCCCTGGCTCTTGGGGACGCGGGAAAGGGTATTGGGGCTTGGGGAGTAGATATGTACTTGAGTAAGTTGTGGGGGGTGGGTGGTAGTGGTGAGCCGGACCACCAGACTTGAGTGCTGGTTAGAAATGAGAATTGGTGATTGCAAAGAGAACAAAGAGATGTCATTGAAAATGGACTTTTGGGGTGGAAAATAGGAAGGATTGTGAAGGTGGATGTGTAGGTGACGAGAGAGCTAAGAGAGATTGCTTGGAGCGGGGCGTTTGGGGTTTTTGGAAGTTGTGCTAGAGTCGCTGGCTTTCGGGGAGGTGGGCAAGGTGCGTCTGAGTATTCGGGCCAGTGGCGTGGAGAAAAGAAACGAGAAGCATGTGGGAGGGCGTGGATTAGATGCTGGGAACTCCGCGGAGGGATGCCAGGGGCCTGAGGTCAGGGTACTTTCTCCACGGAGTTCAGCACCTTAACTGGTGCCCGGGTACGTATCTAGTCAACTTCCGTCGAGACCGGGGTGGCCACACCTAAGGAGCTCGGGATGTCTCACCCTCTTATCACATATCTGTGGGAATGTTTCTCTGTGCTTGGAATCCTTCAGGGTTTTGCTGTTTGGCTTTGTCCCTGAGTGGGAATGACCAAAGTTCAGCCCAAACCCTTTTTTTTTTTTTACTTGTTTGCCCGGAGTCTCTTCCCTGAAAAGTGCAGTCTTAGGGAACACCAGTCCCAAGGCCAATATGGAAGAAGACATGACTCTACCTGTATCTGACTTTGAACTACTCCATTTCTGTGCCAAGTAAGTTCCACCCTAAGGGAAAGGCGGCATTGAAGCAGTGGTTCTCAAACTGTGGTCCCCAGACCCGCAGCATCACCTGGGAACTTGTTAGAAATGGCCAAGTTTTCAAACCCTACCAGATTACTGAGTTAATCTGGGGGTAAGGCCCAGCAAGCCCTGCAAACGATTAAAGTCATGATTTCTTGATTTGGGCTGTTATGAGAAGAGCCTGAGAGTGGGAGTCAGAGGACCCTAATAGTTCTGATACTTTCATTTTCCCTTTGAAAATGGGATTAATGATGACGTTTTTCTCACTAGACTGTTGAAAGAAATAGAACAATGGTCTGTGTGCTCAACACAGGAAGAGCAAGTAATTTGACAGAACACTTGGAAGTAGCAGTGGCTGTCCTGTAGGTTTTGGATACCTGATAATGCTACAGTTTTGTGGCTGGTTGGATTTAGTTGATTTGAAATGGAACAGACTTTTTTGAATTGCAGAAGTGCCCAGAGTTGGGAAGTTTTATATTAGCCTCAAGGCAATGAACCCTTAGATCTAGTTAGTTAAAGGAACACCTGAGCTTTGTGGCAGCACATTAGAATCACCTGAAGAGCTTTGTAAACACTAGTTTCTGAGTTTCCACACCTTTCCACAATTTGATTAATTGTTTTGGGCTGAAGCCAACTCTCAGCACATCTAAGAGCATCCAGGTGATTCCAGTACTGCCAGGGCTAGGACCCTCTGGTCTTAAGGATAGCTTGAGGAGCAGAAGGGAAAGGACACTCTTTTTTTTTTTTTTTTTAAACATTTATTCCTTGAGGATTATTCTGAAGATTTTGACTTTAACTTCATGTTACGAGTAAGGAAACTGAGAGACTTCCCTGGTGATCCATTGGCTAAGACTCCGTGCTCCCAATGCATGAGGCCTGGGTTTGATCCCTGGTCTCGGGAACTAGATCCCACATGCCGCAACTAGAGATCCTGTATGCCACAATGGTCGAAGATCCTACGTATCACAGCTAAGACCCGGCTCAGCCGAATAAATCAATAAATGCCCTTATCAGATCCTCCCAGGTAGAACCCATAGTTTAAAAAAAAAGTTAGCAAACTGAGACTTGGTGTGTCTAAGCGTCACACAGAACTGCAGTCCAAGTTTGCTGAACTCTTGTCCAAACCTTCCACATACACGTCTCCTCCAACACACAACAAGGAAGATAGTTGTGCAGAGAGATGTAGAGAACACTTCGGAGGTTGAGGGATTCAGTATCTTTTTCCTATTGTACTTACTTGCCTGGATCTCTCTTCAAGTCAAGGGCTTTCCCCCACAGCTGATTTTTATTTTTTTTAAGCTAGTGTACAGTTATTTCCTCTCTGTGTGTGGCCTGAAGCTGTGAAGCAGAGGCCTGCTTTTGTTTCTGATTTGGCTTGTTTTTATGTGTGGTCCAGAATTCATAGGGCCCATGGAGCCAGAGGAGGGGCAGCTTCTGCAAGACCAGGAAGTTAAATGTAGCCTGCTTGACCCGGGGGTGACACAGATCTTTTAGAACTGTGGGTTGCAATCTTGGCTGCACACTAGAATCACCCAGGGAGTTGGAATTTTAAATTTCTATTTCCCGGCCACATCCCCAGACCAGTTACATCAGAATTTCCCTGGGTTGAGCCCAGGCATCAGTATTTTTTTCTCATTTTTTTTTTTGGTAAGTGGAGAGCCACCATTGAGAATCAGCAACAGTGTGCTCAGAGGAGTTGGGAAAGAGAAAGCTAGACTTACTGATAGAATTAGAGTAAACTTTTGATTGAATAAAATTGGTAACTAGTATGTCAAGTATTGATTACCCGTGTTTCTTGTAGCCAGTTTTGCGCTCTCCTGCCTCACTTCCCCAACCTCATTGATAATGAACTCAAGCCTTTGAAACAAAGCAGGACCCCAGCAGGGATGGCTGGGGAGTCCTCTGAAGAGAAGTTTGACTGTGAGAGCCTCCTTGTCTACTGCTTTGTGTCCCCACTCCATCTGACTCGGGCTTAGGGATGGACAACAGCCAGAACCGTATTTCCCAAGGTCCTCTCTTAGTATTGAAGTGGGCTCCAAAAAGGTGCAAGGCTTGCTTTGTCTATTCAGAATTCTCAAGCTAGACCAAGATATTTTCCACCTTCGTCCTCTTAGTAATTCAGTCAGATGTCAGAAGAGCTGGAAATGGTCTCCGAAGAGAAGAGAATTTGAGACTTGGAGCGCATCCTCAGATGATCATGCTTTGGGTGCTTCATGTTGCTCTGAGCCAGGGGCTGGGCCCAGCACCCTCTGGGGCTTCTGTCACCACAGCCCTGGGAGGGAGGCGTGGCTCCTGTCCCGCTTGCTAGACCAGACTAGGTTCCAGACGGCCTTCCTTGATGGCCCAGCAGGTAAAGAATCTGCCTGTAATGCAGGAGACCCAAGAGATGCAGGTTCGATCCCTGGGTCAGAAATATCCCCTGGAGGAGAAAATGACAACCCACTCCTGTATTCTTGCCTGAAAATTCCCACGGATATAGAAGCCTGGCGGGGTACAGCCTGAAGGGTGGAAAAGAATCGGACACGACTGAGTGGCTAAGTACAGGCTTGAATGGCTCTTTCAGGCTCCCACAGCTGGTCAGTTGCAGGGCCAGAGGCTTAAACTCAGGTCTGATTTGCAAACCCAAGCCCTCAGCCACACATGGCTTCCTGTCTTTATTTTGGAGCTTTTCTGAAGATGAGTGAGGTGAGGTCCCCTTTCTCAATTTCTGTGTCATAGCTCTGTATGTACCAAGTGTGACCATTGATAAAATCGTGGGCTTGAGGCCAGGCAGGACTTGCCCACGTTCTTCTCTCACTTTGTTATCAGGCCGCCTCTGTCACCATGCACTTCAGGAAGTGACTGAATGTGGGCTCAAGGTATCCAAATTCACAAAAGGGAAATAATGATAGCTGTCTTCCAGCACTGTTTAGATTTTATTTATTTAAATATTTATTTATTTGGCTACACCAGTCCTTAGTTGCTGCATGCAGGATCTAGTTCCCTGACCAGGGATTGAACCTGGGACCCCTGTATTGGGAGCACGAAGTCTCAGCCACTGGGCCACCAGGGAGGTCCCTATTTGGATTTTAAATGGTTGTTTGTGATGATACACATTAGAACAGTGGCATCTTCGGGAAAGGGGCTCTCTGGAGTGATGGAAATGTTCTCTATCTTGAGTAGGGGCTACATATATGGGCTTCCCTGGTGGCTCAAACAGTGAAGAATCTAACTGCAGTGAGGGAGACCAGGCTTCCATCCCTGGGTCGGGAAGATCCCCTGGAGAAGGGAATGCCCACCCACTCCAGTACTCTTGCCTGGGAAATCACATAAACAGAGGAGCCTGGCGGGCTACAGTCCTTGGGGTTGCGAAGAGTCAGACCTGACTGAGCAGCTAACATACACATAGATGCATTCATTGATCAAAACTCATCCAACTCGACACTTAAAATACACTTTTTTGGGACTTCCCTGATGGTCCAGTGGTTAAGAACCTGCCTTGCAGTGTAGGGAACACAGGTTCGATCCCTGGTCCGGGAAGAGCCCACATGCCTCAAGGCAACTGAGGCCATGCCGCAGCCACTGAACCCTACAGCTCTGAAGCCTTCGTGCCGCGGCTCGAGAGCCTGCGCGCCTCGACGAAGACCCCACATGCTGCAGCTCAGACCCAATGCGGCCGAAATAGATATAAAAAACATTTATTGTATATACATTATCTTTAAAAAGGTATCGGAAAGCAAAGCAAGTACAGTACACAAAATTATCCGTTATGACTTTTATTTACCTGTTTCATGTTAGCTGCCTTACAAAATGCTACATCATTTCCCCAAAACATATTTATTTTTGTGTAAATTTTGATCTGACAAGGGTGCTTAAAAAAATATTTACATTTTGGGGCAGATTTCCTTAATGAACTCCCATCCCACCCAAGACCCCCCAAAATCCATAAATACAAGCTTTTTTCCTCTAATATTTGTATTTTATGCAAGTGTAGTTGACACAGTGTTTCAGGTACACAGAAATGTGATTGAGTTATACATATACACATATATTATTTTTGAAATTATTTTCCTTTATAGGTTATTATAAGATATTGACCATAGTTGCCTGTGCTATACACTAAACCTTTGTTGCTTGTTGCATATCTATTTTTTTTTTAATTAGAAATTTAACATTCTATTCAGGCTAAGTCAAACAAGTGGGATCAAAATGTCATAAATTTTTTAGTTAGGCAAAAATTCATGTTTTCTAAAATATATGTTATACATATTTTTATATATGTATATAAGAGCTTTATTATACTTGATAAAGGCTTGAGAAAGAACATTAAAAAAAGAGATGGAGAAATTGGAACACAAACTAAATTAAATGGGAGCGCTGAATATGAAATAGAAAAAGTGAAACAAACTAGATAAAAGTAAAAGATCCTTCTATAGTCCAGTTTTTAAACATGGCTGCTCATTAGAAACATATTGAGCTCTGGCAGAAAGAAAAAAAAAATAGCAATGTCTGGCCTTTTGTATTTTTCAAAAAATTCCAAGATAATTCTGATATGCATCTGGATTTTAAAAAGTGATTACAGGTTTTTCTATTAAATGATAATTTTGGTGATATAAAACACTATTATTTTTCTGTTGACCAATCATACAATGCTATTAAGTGAGTAATAGTTACATAATCACGATAATGAAAGATGCTTGTTGGTTTTCACAATCAGTAGCCAGATAAAAAAATAAAAGGTCATTACAGTTGCAGGCCACAGGGGAATGTGATTAACCTAACAATATAAAATAATTACAGTTGAAGGACCAAGCAGAGCGATGTGGTAAGTGGGAGTGCACATATGCACATATTTTCATGTCCTCAGCCAGTCTTTGTCTTTTGGTTGGTGTATTTAATCCATTTACATATAAGGTAATTATCAATATGTGTGATCCTATTACTGTTTTCTTAATTGTTGAGTTTATTTTCTGTAGATAGGTATTTTCCTTCTCTTGTTTCCTGCCTAGAGAAGTTCCTTTAGCATTTGTTGTAAAGATGGTTTGGTGGTGCTGAATTCTCTTTAACTTTTGCTTGTCTGGAAAGCTTTTGATTTCTCCATCAAATCTGAAGGAAAATCTTGCTGGGTGGAGTATTCTCGGTTGTAGGGTCTTCCTTTTCATCACTTTAAATACATCATGCCATTCTCTTCTGGTTTGTAGAGTTTCTGTTGAGAAATCAGCTGATAGCCTGATGGGAGTTCCCTTGTATGTTATTTGTAGTTTTTCTCCTGTTGCTTTTAGTATTTTATCTCTGTGTTTAATTTTCGTCAGTTTGATTACTGTGTGTCTCAATATGTTTCTCCTTGGGTCTATCCTTCCTAGGATTCTCTATGGTTCCTGAACTTGGTTGACTATGTCCTTTCCCATGTTTGGGAAGTTTTCAGCTCTTATCTCTTCAGATATTTTCTCAGGTCCTTTCTCTCTCTCTTCTCCTTCTGGGACCCCTATAATTCAAATGCTGGTGCATTTAATGTTGTCCCAGAGGTCTCTTAAGCTGTCTCCATTTCTTTTCTTTTTTCTGTATTCTGTTCCGTGGCTGTGATTTCCCCCATTCTGTCCTCCAGGTCATTTATGTGTTCTTCTGCCTCAGTTTCCCACCATTGATTCCTTCTACTGTATTCATCTTTGTTCTTTTGTTCTTCTAGGTCTTTGTTAAACATTCCTTGCATCTTCTCAATCTTTGCCTGCATTCTTTTTCTGAGATCCTGAATCATCTTCACTATCATTATTCTGAATTCTTTTTCTGGAAAATTGCCTGTTTCCACTTAGTTGTTTTTCTGGGGTTTTATCTTGTCTCTTCATCTGGGACATAACTTACTGCTTTTTCATGCTGATTAATGTGGTTTTTGTTTTATTTGCTGTGGGACTGTGGTTCTTCTTGTCTCTTCTGTCCACCCTCCTACAGAGGAGGCTGCAGCTTGTGTAAGCTTCCTAATGGGAGAGACTGGAGGTGGGGAAGACTGGGCCTTGCTCAGTAAAGCTTTAATCCAATTAGCTGCTGATAGGTGGGGTTGCACTCCCTTCCTGCTAGTTGTTTGGCCCTGGGCTCTGTGGTCAAGTTAGCGGTGAACTCCGAGAGGGTTCATGCCAAGGGGGACTCCTGGACTGCTGCTGCCGGTGCCCCGTCCGTGTGCTGAGCCCCTGCTGACCCACACCTCCAGGAGGCCCTCCAGCACTAGCAGGTAGTTCTGGTTCAGTCTCCTGTGGGGTCACTGCTCCTCTCCTCTGGGTCTTGGTGTGGGCAAGATTTCATTTGTGCCCTTCGAGACTGGAGTCTGTTTCCCCCAGTCTTGTGGGAGTCCTATAATCAAATGCTGCTGGCCTTCAAGGCCAGATTCCCAGTCCCTTTGTCGGATCCCCAGGCTGAGAAGCCTGACTTGGGGTTCAGAACCTTCACAGCAGTGCGAGAACTTCTTTGGTATTACTCATCTCCAGTCTGTGGGTCACCCACCCGGTGGGTGTAGGACTTGATTTTTTTCGTGATTGCGCCCCTCCTACCGTTTTGCTGCGGCTTCTTTGTCGGCTATCTTATTTTGGTGAGTTCCAGTTCCTCCTGTTGATGGTTGTTCGACACCTAGTGGCAATTTTGGTGCTCTTGCAGGGGGAGATGAGCGCAAGTCCTTCTCTACCATCTTGAACCGGAAGCCCCTAACTACAAGCTTTTTAACCCCCTGCTCCAGGTCTTCAGAGTTTTCCAGAATTCCTTATTCGCATGAGCTGTGTCTGTCATCCCAGGACAGTGTGTCTTTCTGGGGAAAGTGGTTGGTGATAACTGTTAGTGTCACCAACTGGTTTTGGCTGGAGGGCATAAAACTAGACTCTGATACTGCAAAAGATTTTTTTTTAATATTCTTTATTCCTTTCTTTTTCAGCCTTCCCACAATGAACATGTATTATGTTGATAACTGATAAATAAACAAAAGTTGCTTTTTTCTGCTGCAACACCTGGCATGTGGGATCTCTAACCAGGGATCGAATTTCAATCGAAATCCCAAGACTGGTTTCAGAAGGAAGCTGGGAGGTGAGGGCCCTGCTTCCTCTTGGCCTCTGTCTTTTGCGTTTGGCATCAGGCCACCGAGACCCCAGGTGAGCTCAGCTTGCACTTTTCAAACCTTAATTGCTTGTGATGTTTTTGCGTGATGGAGCAGGAACAGTTTCTTGAGAAAACACTTCACTCTTCAGGAGGCCATTCATCATCTTTTCCTGCTGCAGGCCCTGACACCAGTTCCCCAGGCCACTCCTGAGGGGACAGAGGTCGAGCAAATTGGCCATTGCCTCTACTATCACCGATGGATGGCAGGTTGCCATCAGTTAGTCCCTTAGCCCATTTAAAAATTAACATTTGTGGGACTTCCCTGGTGGTCCAGCGGTTAAGAATCCACATTTCCACTGCAGGGATGTGGGTTTCATCCCTGGTTAGAGATCCCACATACCAGGTGTTGCAGCAGAAAAAAGACACTTTTTTTGGTTTGTTTTTATCAGTTATCAACATAATACATATTCATTGTGGGAAGGCTGACAAAGGAATAAAGAATATTTAAAAAAAATCCTTTGGTAGTTATCAGAGTATAGTTTTACGCCCTCCAGTCAAAACCAGGAGCATGTTTGCAGTCAAAGTTGAGTTTGTTTCCTTGATACATTGAAGGAGGAGTATGAGGTGGCTCAGGAGACTCTGGCTGGCGGTGGGTGAGTTTGGGGAGAAATCAGGGAAGTGGGGCTTCACTTCGTGTTGAATGCTGTCAGGAAATAGGGCTAATTCTGTGGTTGGGTCTCCGTAATTCCTCCCTTTAAGGTGGGAAGGATGGAATGGGGCTTGGGCTCTTAATTGGGAAAGAAGCAGCCCTGGCTCCTACTGGTCATTTTTTGGGACAGTGTTTTTGTCCGTGTTCAGACATGATCACGGAGAGGCCTTGCTTGGATCTTGATCCGTCTGCCACCAGGTGGCCTTGTCTGGTGGTGATGGGCTGCAGGCAGCCCAGAGCCTCAGCGTGCAGGCCAGGCAGCTGCTGGCCGTCAGGGGCTGCCTTCTCAGCCCCGAACCACAGGTTCAGTAAAGACTCAGCCACTCTCGGACACTTCTCCAGCTGTAGAATTTCACCTACCCAAAAAAGTTTTCTACTGGGAGTTGGGATTAGCTGATGTAAACTATTACATCAGTTCAGTTGTTCATTTGTGTCCGACTCTTTGCCACCCCATGGACTGCAGCAAACCAGGCTTCCCTGTCCATCACCAACTCCCGGAGTTTGCTCAAACTCATGTCCATCGAGTCAGTGATGCCATCCAACCATCTCACCCTCTGTCATCCCCTTCTCCTTCTGTAGTCTTTCTCAGCATCAGGGTCTTTTCCAATGAGTCAGCTCTTCGCATCAGGTGGCCAAAGTATTGGAGTTTCAGCTTCAGTCCTTCCAATGAATGTTCAGGACTGATTTTCTTTAGGATGGACTGTTTTGATCTCCTTGCAGTCCAAGGGACTCTCAAGAGTCTTCTCCAGCACCGCAGTTCAAAAGCATCAATTCGACATTCAGCTTTCTTTATGGTCCAACTCTCACATTCATATGTGATTACTGGAAAAACCATGGCTTTGACTATGTAGACCTTTGTCGGCAAAGTAATGTCTCTGCTTTTTAATATGCTGTCCAGGTTTGTCATAGCTTTTCTTTCCAAGGAGCAAGCATCTCTTAATTTCATGGCTGCAGTCACCATCTGCAGTGATTTTGGAGCCCAAGAAAATAAAGTCTGTCACGGTTTCCATTGTTTTCCCCATCTGTTTACCACGAACTGATGGGACTGGATGCCACGATCTTTGTTTTTTGAATGTTGAGTTTTAAGCCAGCTTTTTCGCTCTCTTTCACTTTCATCAAGAGGGTGTTTAGTTCTCTTCATTTTCTGCCATAAGGGTGGTGTCATCTGCATATCTGAGGTTATTGATATTTCTCCTGGCAATCTTGAATCCAGCCTGTGCTTCATCCAGCCCAGCATTTTGCATGATGTACTCTGCATATAAGTTAAATAAGCAGGGTGACAATATACAGCCTTGATGTACTCCTTTCCCGATTTGGAACCAGACTGTTGTTCGATGTCTGGTTCTAACTGTAGCTTTTTGACTTGCATACGGATTTCTCAGGAGGCAGGTAAGGTGTTCTGGTATTCCCATCTCTTCAAGAATTTTCCCGTTTGTTGCGATCCACATAGTCACAGTTTTTAGCGTAATCAGTGAAGCAGAAGTAGATATTTTTCTGAAATTTCTCCTGCGAGCAGATGTTGGCAATTTGATTGCTGGTTCCTCTGCTTTTTCTAAATCTAGCTTGACCATCTGGAAGTTCTCAGTTCATGTACTGTTGAAGCCTGGTTTGGAGAATTTTGAGCATTACTTTCTAGCATGTGAGATGAGTGCAGTTGTGCAGTAGTTTGAGCATTCTTTGGCATTGCCTTTCTTTGGGATTGGAACGAAAACTGGCCTTTTCCAGTCCTGTGGCCCCTGGTGACTTCTCCAAATTTGCTGGCATATTGAGTGCAGCTCTTTCACAATATCTTCTTTTAGGATTTGAAATAGCTCAGCTGAAATTCCATCACTTCCATGAGCTCTGTTTGTAGTGATGCTTCATAAGGCCACTTGACTATTACATAGAGGCTGGATAAGCAACATGGTCTTACTGTAGCGCACAGGGAACCGCAGTGAAAAGAATATTAAAATGTGTGTGTGTGTGTATAACCGAGTTAGTGCTGTGCTGCAGAGATTGGCACAACATTGTAAATCAACTGTAGTTCAATAGAAATGAAATTAAATTTTATATACAGTTTGGCGTTACACGCGCGCCAGGTTCCAGTCTCCCGTCATCTGTCTGCTGCGATCAGAAGTGGCATCCGCTTCTACGACTTGGGATGCACACGGTCGCCAGCAGGGCTCTTAGTGACTCGGTGCATCTTGCTGTCTGGGGCGACGCTGGTGCAGGAAGCCTCTAATTTTGCAGTAACTGGGTTCACCGCATCTTTATGTCTTTCATTGAGTCCTGGGAAACACTTTTTCCTTGGAGGGGAATGGTAGTTTAGATCACACTCAGTTTCTTCCAAGCTTGTTTCATGGGTAATTCAGCTGAAAGGTGTCACTTTCAGCTGTTGTGTGGTGAGTGGCAACAAGGGGACAGAGTCCCAGGTAGCGCTTCAGGATACAGCCAGGGTGTCCCTTTAGTTACATCGGCAGTAGACACCAAGGAACTCCTTGTAATGCAGGACTCGGTGGTAAATGCAAATCTGCAGGGTCAACAGGTGAAGCCGGTGTGTGAGCCCAGCTGTCTGTGTGGAGTTTGGGGCCAGTTGGGGGTTGCATACGCGTGCCTACAGGGCAGCCGGCACCCCAGCTCACACCATGTGTTCCCCTGCTGGCCTAGATGGTCTCTGATTTTTGTTGTTGTTGTTACGCTGGGTCTTTGTTGCTGTGCGGGCTGTTCTCTAGTTGTGGCAAGCAGGGCCTACTCTAGTTGCCGTGTGCAGCCTTCTCACTGCGGTGGCTTCTCTTTGCAGAGCACAGGCTCTAGGCTTGCGGGCTCAGTCACTGCTGCTCCCAGGCTTAGTTGCTCCATGGCATGTGGGATCCTCCTGGCTTAGGGATCAAACCTGCGTGTCTTGCGTTGACAGGCAGATTCTTTACCCCGGAGCCACCAGAGAAGGCCTGGCCTCTGAAGCCAGAAATCCAGGTTTTCCTCTGAACTCTTCCTGAGCTGTGAAGACCGGGAGTGAACTTTGTTCTCAGTGCAGGACACACTAGGACTAAGTAGGACTTATCTGGAGGCCAGCTACAGCCCACTGGTTGAGGAAAGGAAATCAGGCCTGGTGCCCTGACCCTGCTGACCCTGAGTCTTGTCCCTGGGCAGGAAGAGATGTCAGGAGAAAGTGTGGTGAGCTCAGCGGTGCCAGCGGCTGCGACCCGCACCACTTCCTTCAAGGGCACGAGCCCCAGCTCCAAGTACGTGAAGCTGAACGTGGGTGGAGCCCTCTACTACACCACCATGCAGACGCTGACCAAGCAGGACACCATGCTGAAGGCCATGTTCAGCGGGCGCATGGAGGTGCTCACGGACAGTGAAGGTAAGCCCAGGGTCCCGGGCTGGGGCTGTGCTTCTGGTCGAGGGCTTCCTTCCAGTTCAGAAAAGCAACACAAAACCGGCTCGGGTTTCCTGTTGTGCTCAGTGTTACCAGACGTGGAGGGAGCCTTGAGTGTGAGTAATGGAGACCACATCTATTCAGGGTGTGGTCAAGGAGGGCTTCCCTGAGGAGGTGACACCTAAGCTGAGACCTGAAGATGACTGAGTTGGCCCGGGGGGAAGTGGGTGGGGTCATAGTCTCCACTTAGCTGTTGGCTTGCATTGTGACTTTGAGAATGTCATTTCCCCGCCCCCAGGCCTCAGCTCTGTGCAGCGGACACTGGACTGGCTCCCCTGGTTGGCTCCCTTCTCATTCTCTCCGTGAAGATCCTGTGATCTCAGAGTGAGACTCAGGTGTGACCGAGGCAGGAGTGTCTGCTCGGGACCCTTGCCCTCCTAGGCTGGGGCCTGTTGAGGACTCACAGACCTGATCTGGGGTTGCAGCTCCCGTTCTCGTGTCTGGTAACCCTCATCAAGTTGTTTAATCTGTTGACATCTCATTTCTCCATCTGCTAAATGGGCACAGTGGCACCTACTCCCTGGGGCTGTTGGTCCATAGGAAGTGTTCAGTATATGTGCATTCAGTGTGTGGGTTTTTTGTTTTCGTGGAAAGTCCTGTTAATACAAGATGAAGAATTGCTTCCAGTGGTCCTACTTCCAACCCACCGGGAACGCTCAGAACCCTGAAAGAGAGAGCATCCTTCTCTGACCGGGTTTATGGGGCAAGGTGGCATGTGGTTGAAAGATGGCCCCATCTTTCATTGCTTGTCCTGAGCTTGCTTGAGACCAGGCCACAGCCTGGCTTGACCTTACCTTCCCTGTTTCTGAGGCTGGCATCTGTGCTGACGCCCTGCCTCTCTGGGGATGGTAGTGCCTGGGAGAGGGGCGAGTTTTGACCCTTGGTGGGATTGGGGGCCCTGGGCCCGGTGTGCACATCATGTTCTCAGATCCTAAGAGTGCACCCTTGGGCTGTCCACCAGTGGATGCGTCTCCCTGTGTCCTGGAGAAGCCAGTCTGCGGGGCCTGACGTCCCACTTCCCTGGGCTCCCAGTGACCTTGGGTTTCTGGCCCAGCAGCAGCAGACGAGTGAGGCCAGAGCCCCAGAGCTGCCTCCGCACCGCACCCAGAAGTCTGCGCCAAGCTTCTTAGGAGTGGGAGGGTCCCCTCTGCTGGGCCACACCCAGCATCGCGGGAGTGTTTGTGGAAATCAAGACAATAGCGCCCCAGCTGCCTAAGGAAACAGACCTTATCTGAGAGCCCAGGATCGCTGTGGCTTTACTTCCGCCCTGCCCAGTCCTTGGCAGGGCTCAGGAAAAGCGCCCAAGTTGCTTTAGAAGCAAAGTGGGAGCCTCATTTCCCTGAAGGGCCCTCGCCTTTGGTGGCCTGATGTCATGTCACAAAGGAGATGCAGTCCGGGGGCTTTCCCGCCCCCAGCTGGGAGACTCCCGGGAGTGGAAGCAGCAGGCCTGCGTGGGCTTCTCAACAGCTGCCGGACTGTGTGCTTGCCTGGGGCTTCCTGGAAAGCCCAGCGTCCCCAGGGAAGGAGTATGGTTTTTGGATATGCCAAACCACAACTGTTTTCACTTCAGGGGAGCGCCAGCCCCCTTCGAGCCATTAGGAAAAGCTCACAGTGTGGCCTTTTGGGGGCTTTGTTACATTTAAGTCTCACCCTAACCCTTTAAGGGGTGGCTGCTGCTGTTACGGATCAGTGAGAAATCCACTCCCTGATGGCTCAGATGGTAAAGAATCTGTCTGCAGTGTGGGGAACCTGGGTTTGATCCCTGGGTTGGGAAGATGATCTGGAGAAAGGCATGGCAACCCACTCCAGTGTTCTTGCTTGGAGAATCTCATGGACAGAGGAGCCTGGTGGGCACAGTCCATGGGGTTGCAAAGAGTCAGACACGACTGAGCAGCTGACACACAGGCACATCTCAGAGAGGTGAAGGCTTTTTCAAAAGATATAGAGCTGGAAACCAGGACACTACTGAAGGCAGAACTGGCTAGCTCTTACTATCTGCTTTGTGTGGTTTGGTGTGGGCTCAGCCCTCAGGCCGGGGCGCCCGAGTATGGCAGCCTTGTGGCCCAACCACCAGCTTAGAACTGAAGCCCTTTCAGGCCTGGACGTCAGGCTGGGTGTCTGGTCCTCCAGCCACACTGTGCTGGCAGAGCAATCCTGTTGGCCCCTGGGGAAACACTGCACAGCCACACCCATGGCCTGAGCACCTGTGGCCTGAGCACGCCCTCAAATCTGCAAAACAGGGTAGGCTTTCTGCATCTCACAGCGTCATCCTGGCCTTTAGGTGGGAAGGCTGTCAGCTACAGTGAAGTGTGCCACAAACAGGTGGGCGAAACCAGCAGGACAGCTTTCTGGTTACGGAACAAGGGCCCTGAAGGCCCCAAACTGTGTGCATTGTGTTGATAGAAATCTCCACAGGATGCCTGAGAAGCTGGTGGCTTCTGGAGAGGGGACCCGGGGTCCTGGGTGGTGGCAGACTCTCTCGCACTCCACGCCCTTCTGCCTGTCTGAATTGTATATCACGTGGGTTGGGAAGATCCCCTGGAGGAGGGCATGGCAACCCATTCTAGTTTTCTTGCCTGGAGAAGCCCATGGGCAGAGGAGCCTGGAAGGCTGCGGTCCATAGGGTTGCACCAAGTCGGACACAAATGTGACTGAGCACAGCACAAAGTGTCAGTAGGGACTTCCTTGGTGGTCTGATTGTTAAAGGTCCACCTTCCAGTGCTGGGGACAGGGGTTCAACGTCCTGATCAGGGAGCTAAGATCCCACATGCCACAGGGCAGCTAAGACCACGCCGCAATAGGAGAAGCCCACAAGCCACATCTAGAGAGAAAGCTTGTGTGCTGCAATGAAGGCCCAGTGCAGCCAAAAAACCCCCAAAGTGTCAGGAGCGCCGAGGCAGAGAAACCCTGCCCTGGAGATCCTGATTCAGGAAGGAGGCCGCCTCCAAGAGTCTGAGTTTGTAACAGGGGCTCAAGTACCTAGGCAAGTTTGGGGCCATAAAGATCTCCCTTAGTATGGCAAAGGAGAGGTCGGTGAAAGCTTCCTGGAGGAGGTGGGGGAGGGAAGAAGAGAGGAAGAATGTGGTCTGCTGCCCCCGACCCTAAGTGGAGCCTTCTCCCAGGTTCCCTGCAAGCCATGCAGACCACTGTCCCCGGGGCTGGAACACGCCGTCTCCAGTCACGAGGACCTGTATACAGGGCTCAGTGTCAGAGACCTGGTTTGAGTGCTGCCGATAGACCCGGCATTGTGCTCTGTGGCTCCAGTACATTCTCTCGCCTTTATGCCAGCGCAGGGAGGCACCATTTTAGAACGGGAAACTGCCGGACCGAGAGGTTCAGTGAAATGCCGATGTCATCCAGCAGGCAAGCGTGGAGCTGGGTTTCCAGCAGAGACCCACGCTGGGTACATCTCTCAGCCCGTCCGTCCGAGAGCCTCTGGGTCTCGGACAGCGCCCCTCACCCTTCAGCCCTGCCCAAGGGGCTGGGGGACTCCAGGTCATCCTGACATAGCTTGTCTACACGTTAGCGACCAGAGCTGACCGTTTGAAAGGGATCGATTCCTGCTCTGAAAGCAGCAAAAATATTTTTGAAGTCAAAACGCTAATTGAAACCTCATGGAGAGCGCGCCTGGCTCTCTTTTTTTTCCCTTATTTGTCCAAAGTATGATTCCTTTGCCACAAGCATTTCCTGGCGGCATTCTTGAGCCAGAGCCCAGTGTCATGGTCCGCCTGTTGGTTTATGGAGACTCTGGAGTGTCACTCGGGTAATTGATTTCAGGGGCCCTTGCTCTTAGCTGCCGAGTCGTCCACTCAGTGAAGGCAAGGGAAGAGGTTTTCTTCCCGGAGCAACTGAGTGGAACTGGTTGCCATTTCTCCCAAAATCCGAGGTTCCGCGTGGCTCCTCAGTTCTGTACGATGAAAGGAGTCTTCCAACGAGTTTCTCGCTTGTTCTCTGTGGCTTAGTGCTGCCTCCCCAACTAGGGGATGTCCCTGAGCCTCTCTGAGCCTCTCTCTTATCTATAGAAAATGTAGGAGAGAGAGCATCTCTCATCAAAAACTGGTGGGAAGGTAATCCGGCCTTACCGTACCATGTCAGCTCATTGGAAGGGGGCACTTGATCCACAGTAACAGAGGTCACAAGCTAGTGGCCTGCAGGCCCGGCTCTGGCTGCCCTGTGGTGGGTTAATGGCAGGTTTACAGCTAGTTTTGTTGTTCAGTCACTGAGTCATGTCCGAACTCTTTGAGACCCCAGGGATTGCAGCACACCAGGTTCCTTGTCCTTCAATGTCTCCCAGAGTTGGCTCTAACTCACGTCCATTGAGTCACTGATGTCATCTGACCATCTCATCCTCTGCTGCCCCCTTCTGCTCTTGTCCTCAGTCTTTCCCAGCATCAGGATCTTTTCCAGTTCTTCAGTTTACTAAAAATCAGGAGATTTCACAGGGAAATCTGCATTTTTGGCTTCTCCTGGAGTATTGGGCCTCTCTGCCACACTTTGGCTGGAGTGGGAGGAGCTCCCTTTGGAGAGCGGGGCCTGTGCTCTGAGTGGCCCTGCCCATACACACTCAGTGGTCCTGTTTGCTCAAGGATCTGAGCTGCGGGACGGACGCTGAGCCTGTACTGTGTTGTCTCCACTGGAGAAAGGAGTGGTAGCATCAGCGGGCACCGTCAAGATGACAGGACTCGCCACCCCGCGAAGACCTCATCCTTCCTCGGATCCAGGCCCCCACCTTTGATTTGCATTTGCTGAGACTGCAGATAAACTTCTCACTGTGCTCAGGAAACCAGAGCCTGTGACCAACCTGTAACCAAAGGCCTGGGAGCCGTGGACTGAGGAGTAGTTGTCTCGGGAAGCATGGAAATGGCCTTGTCAGCATTCCTGGTGATGGTGATAGGCACCACCCAATTCGTGTGCTAGAGTACCTGCGCACCCTTGGTGGTGCTGGATTCGGGGCACGTGGGCCGACTTGCCACTCCGGGTGTGAAAAGGTGCCTTGGCTGATCTTGGCCTTCGTTGACCTCTGCTGATCCAGGGCCTGGGTCTGAGGAGGACTCGGGGAGGACATAGTGGTCTCAGGAGTGGAAACCTGGCGCTTTTCCCAGACTGAGAGCAAGCAGAGGCAGAGTGTGACTGATTGCTGTGTAAACCTCCCAACTGCCCTTCCCCTGCAGCATGCAGCAGGAGACGGGGGGGCCCCCTTCCTGGGGTGATGCCACGGGTTGGGAAGGCCCGGACCCCTCCATCTGTCTGGCTTCACATTTTGTCTCGAGGCGTGCTTGGTCTTACTTCCCTTTCTGGTACCTCCTCCTCTTCCCAGGCTCTCGTCCGCTTTCCCCCTCCCAATAGCATGTACGTTTCAGCCGAGGAATCCTGAGAAGCATGGCTTTCTAGTGGAGGAAAAGCGGGCACTGCAGGCCAGTGTGGGATTGGAGACTGGAGAGGATGTTGATAAGCGGGAGGGCTTGCCTTGTCCTGCCCCTACCCCCAAGGCACAGTTTTGTACCATGCCTGCTTCCGGTCAGCAGCTGGGAGCCGTTTCCATTTCTCATAAATGCCAGCGCCGTCTCCCTAGGTCAGGCGGAACCACTCGAGGGCAGGGTCTGTCTGGTCACCACCGTGTATCAGGTCCCTAAACGCCTTGTGTGGGGTCACGGATGGAATTTCTTCTGGTGGTGCTGGTGAGTGCCTGGGGCGCACCCTTGGGAGCCAGATGTCACGGCCTGTGGGCAGCGAGCCTTCTGCTTCCTTAGAAATGGCTCTGCTGTGTGGGAGTCTGAAAAAAGTATTGTTGAAAAAGAAGGAGTGGATGTTTTCACCCCAGAAGCCTTCCCACCATCCATGGGTTGTGGTCGTTGGGACCCTATTTTTATCCAGATGTGGGGCATTAGGCCCTCTTGGGATGCACTTGACAAAGGGATTTTTGAGGCAACTTAGAAACACACTTTCAGGATGCAGGGGCCCTGCACCTGGAAGAGCCCAAGACCAGTGAGTCCGGGTGCGGTGTCTGCTGCCAGCAGGGCTGGGAGGCCGTGGCGGTGCTGCTAGGCAGGGCCTCCATCAGCCCTTTGCTGGGAGCCAGGCGGGTGAGGCCGCTGCCTTCTCCGTGGTCCTGCTGCTCCTGGAAGGTGGACGGAACCAAGAGCCACCTCATTCCCCTCAGGACCTTCCAGGAAAGGCACGCCCAGGTGGCGAACCCCTCTTTCCTGCCTCCTCCCACCGCAGGCTGGATCCTCATTGACCGGTGTGGCAAGCACTTTGGTACGATACTCAACTACCTTCGCGACGGGGCGGTCCCCTTGCCCGAGAGCCGTCGGGAGATCGAGGAGCTGCTGGCAGAAGCCAAGTACTACCTGGTCCAGGGCCTGGTGGAAGAGTGCCAGGCCGCCCTGCAAGTAGGTGTCCCCTCGGCCGGGGCCACCCGCCTCCGGTTCCCCTCTCTGCGGAGGAGGGCAGTTCCTCCCTCACTGAGCTGCTATGCGAGTTAATGAGTTGACCTTGGGGCTGCTCCCCTCTGGCCAGCTTGACCCCTGAGAGGCTTACCTGGGACGCCCGGCCCACCTGATTGCTCTCCAGCGTATTTTAGCCCCCATGGTTTCGGGTCCTCTCCTGTGTACATTGCAGCCCTTCGGTACCCAGCTATGGGGTATACAACTTGATTTGTTTTCTGGTCCCTTCTGGGGACTTACCCATGAGTCATTGTTGAGAGTCCACCATAATCTCTGCAGACAGATACCCCTCACTCCTCAGCTGGACCTGGGGCAAGACCACTGGGATCAAGTCTGCTGCTAAGTCGCTTCAGTCGTGTCCGACTCTGTGCGACCTCGTAGACGGCAGCCCACGAGGCTCCCCCATCCCTGGGATTCTCCAGGCAAGAACACTGGAGTGGGTTGCCATTTCCTTCTCCAATGCATGAAAGCGAAAAGTGAAAGTGAAGTCGCTCAGTCGTGTCTGACCCTCAGTGACCCCATGGACTGCAGCCTTCCAGGCAAGAGTACTGGAGTGGGGTGCCATCAAGTCTAGGGAGAGTAAAATCCCTGCAGAACTAGAGTGCCTCTTGATGGGGCCAGCAGCTGTGAACACGTGGCAGAGAATCAGAAGAGTCCCTGTAGGTTGGCAGAGGCATCGGATCTGTATTCGTGAGGCTCACGTTTGCGCCTCTCCCAGCCGCCTGTCCGCGTGACTCCCCGTGGAGGCAGCCCCGTCACGCCTGTCTGCCCGAGGAACTGTTAGCTTGCACATACCACCTCCCCTGAGAGTCTGTGAACTCACTGTACGTCTAATGGAAGGTTGAAGTCTTTACTGTGTTCTTTGAATTTCGTGTTTATGTTTATTAAAGTAATGCAGGTCAAGCATTTACAAAGGCAAGTCAGGACTGTAGGCAAGGTTGATGTCTAAACCACTACCATATGCCCTCTACCCCCTCCCACCCTGAAGCAGCCTCTTCTGATTCTTCCAGCAGTTGTTTTTTCCCATATTTCTTACATTGACATTTATTGATTGTCCGTTTTCAGCATTATCCACTGACATTTCTATAGAAAGTGGAAAGTTAGCTCATGCACCACCCCAAACCACTACCAAACTTGCATGCATGTATTCCTTCTCTCAATATCGTTTCTCAAAGTTCTGATTAAACTGGTACTCAGAGCTCACAGCGAGTCATATGAATATTGTTAACAGTTGAGCCATAGAGTATACAGTGATTATTTCCTTTCTCTCAAAACTTTTCAGTTTGCCAGAATTAGTCGTTGCTTCATTGTTTTTTGTTGGCTTGGTTTTCTAAGCACACAATTCGAATGTAGCCCCAAGTTCTCAGAAACCACAGTCTCCTTTTGGTCTGCTCAGACGCATCAGGGAATCTGTTTCGCCTTCGTCTTAGAGACTCGCCGTCCGGTTCCTTTTTGTGGTTTCTGTTAGTCTGAGATTAAACCTCAGGGGCCTGGCCGCCTAGTTTCTGTCACTTTTATTGTTTTGTTTTCTCAGACAGTTGTATCTTTTCAAGGCTTCTGTTGAGTTTTTCGTTTCTGCTCTCATATTTCTGACTCCCAAGAGCCCTTTCTTGTTCTCCGCATGCTCTTAATGTGGCACGCCAGCCTTGTTTCATAGGATGTGATACTCTTGTCATTCCCATCTTACTATTGGAAGTTTCCTTTCTGCTGCCTTCATCGTGTGGCTCCTCCTCTTACTTGTTCTCTTTGTCTTGGTTTCAGTCTCATATTTCAGAGGCTTTCTGAATCTAATCTGATGGTCCTTGGTCTGTTGAAATTTAAGCTCTGAAAAAACTGTAGGTATTGGTTTTTGTTGTTCCGTGGGCTTCAGTGGCGAATGATAAGACTGACTTCTTCAGTGGGAACTCTCAACGTCAGAATCTATGAACGCTTCTTCTGGACAGGTGGTTCTCGTAGAAGTGTCCTCCCCTCTCTAGCCTGGTTGGTATGAGCCTGACTGGCTGCCTTTTGGGATCTGAGCAGAAGGGGTAGGTATCACCATTGAGTGTATAGATCATTCACTGAATCCCCCCTTTTCAGAATGGCAAGTCAGCCTTGTCCTCTCCTGTACAAACTTCTCCAGGAAAGTGGACTTTTCTCCTGCCAGGCTGGGGTAGGGCATCCATCTGGGGTCTCACCAGTGCTTCTGCCAACAAGCAGGCAGTCCTCAAGTCCTGCTGTCAGCCCACCAGCCTTCAGAGCTGTTCTGGGAAATCTCCCAGACTCTTTCAGCTGGCTTGGCTTGCAGCTTTCCCCTTCTGCTTGGTCATCACTCATCTGAGGCCTGCTTTCCAGCCTCGAATTCGTGACATCTCTTGCCTGCTGGCCGTACTTCTCCTATTCCTTTTCTCCTTATGGGCTTATACCTTTTCATTTCTCTACAGTCATTGCAGTGGAGTTTGTAGGAGTTTTGATGCAATCATTTCATCTGCCTTGTTTAGGGTTTATTTTTGAGTGGCTTCTGGGCTATAAGAGGACTTCCTTGGTGGCACAGATGCTAAAGCGTCTGCCTACAATGCAGGAGACCCAGGTTCGATCCCTGGGTCGGGAAGATCCCCTGGAGAAGGAAATGGCAACCCACTCCAGTACTATTGCCTGGAAAATCCCATGGATGGAGGATCCTGGTAGGCTACAATCCATGGGGTCGCAAAGAGTTGGACACGACTGAGCAGCTTCACTTTCTTTTCACTTTCACTGGGCTATGAAAAAATGCTATCATAGTTAGTATTTACAGAACACTCTGGCATGTAAGACTCCTGGCCAAAGAGCAGGTTCATTGGAGAACTCCACTCTTGATCGTCGCCCAGCTTATAAGATCGTCCTCCTCTCTTCGCAGCCGTGGCTGCCCTATCTCCTCTCACCAGAACCTGTCTTTGCCTGGCAGGCCAGCTTAAACAATCAAATGCTGGGCAGGCCTCCCAGGCTGAAAGTATGTTTTGTTCCAGCAGAACAAAGATACTTACGAGCCATTCTGCAAAGTTCCCGTCATTACGTCATCCAAGGAAGAACAGAAACTTATAGCGACGTCAAATAAGGTATGTTGGAGGCACCCTTGTGGCATTTCTTTTGCTACTGAAATGGTGGGGATTCTTCTGAATAAGTTTTGAAATATGTGTAAAATTGCTTGCACAAGGTCTGAGACGGGGTCAAGAATGGGAGCCTGCAGCTCACCTTGTGTTGCCCCTGGTGTTGGGGTCATGCCGTCTCCGTCTCAGCCCCTCCCCACCCCGCAGGCTACGCTTACCTGCCTCTTCAGGCTGGTGGCAGGGCCCCAGCTCCAAGGGAAGCCAGTGGTTCTCTGTACCTGCACTCCCAAGTAACTCTCTTCTTTCTGTTTTTTTTTCCCTAAAACAACCCACAGCCAGCTGTGAAGTTGCTCTACAACAGAAGTAACAACAAATACTCGTATACTAGGTAAGGTGTTGGCCAGAAAAGACCTCTGTACTCATGCCTGCCAGACCCAGCTCCCTGCCCCCACATTCCCTTCAGTTGAAAACACACGTTCCCTTTCTGCACCTCTAGAGTGCCCTGCTGGATAGATAGTTATGAAATCTAATTCCCACACACTGTAAAATTCACCCTTTTAAAAATACACAGCTCAGTGCTTCTTACTATGTTCACAGAGTTGTGTACCCATCACCATGTACCTCATTTTAAGCCATTATCATCATCCCAGAAGGAAACCTGGACCCGTTATCTGTCACTCCCCGTATTGCTCCTCCCTCCTACCTCCCCCAGCCCTAGGCAGCCACTGCTGTGTGTTCTATTTCTGTGGATCTGCCTACACTGGACACTTCATGTAGATAGAATCAGGCAGTACGTTGTTTTTTGTGTCTGGCTTCTTTCGCTCAGCATAATGTTTTCAAGGTTCATCCATGTTGTAGCATGAATCAGTACTTCATTCCTCTTTATGGCTGAATAATATTCCACCATCCAGACAGACCACATTGTTTCTCCATCCACCAGTTGTGGTTGGGCAGTTAGGGTTGTTTCCACCTTTTGGCTGTTAGGAATAACGCTGCTGTGGACGTGTGTGTGTGCACACACACATTTCCATTTCTCCTGGGTAGATACCTAGGAGTGGAATTGCTGGGTCACGCAGGAACTCCAGGTTTAATCATTTGAGGACCTGCCGGACTGTTCTCCACAGTGACTACTGCACCATTTTATGTTCCCACTAGCAATATATATGGGTTTCTAGGGAGCCGTTTGCCTCTTGGGAACGTGTGGCTCCAAATCAAGAATTACAGGAAGTAGGGTTGATGAAGTCAGTCAAGACCAGTACATGGACCCAGGATAAGCAGTCTCTTTTGGGCTGGTCGCTCAGCCTTTCACAGGGCTCCATGGAGCGTGCCTCTGTGTCCCCCACCTGCCGCCCGTGCCCGCAGGGCCCTGTGTTTTCAGCGTTTCATCCCTGGCTTTGGCACAGCAGGGCAGCCACTCGAGCACAGCCTTGGGGGCCAGAGCTGTCTTTTTGAGACTCAGCTCTGCCATTTATTAGTTTTTGACCTTGGGCAGCTCCCTGATTTCTCTGATCCTTGCTTTCCTTTGAGCGGTAGGGACTACCCTGCCGCCTTCTTGGGCTTCTTGTGAGGTTGGTAAGGGTTGGTGGCGATAAGGGGCCTGCATGTGGAAACACTGCCCCACCAGTGGTGGCCCGTAACAGCTGCAGGTGATCAGTTGCCTTATCACCTGCTCTTTTGCAGCAATTCTGACGACAATATGTTGAAAAACATCGAACTGTTTGATAAGCTGTCTCTGCGCTTTAATGGAAGGGTCCTGTTCATAAAGGACGTCATTGGGGACGAAATCTGCTGCTGGTCCTTCTACGGCCAGGGCCGCAAGATCGCCGAGGTCTGCTGCACCTCCATCGTCTACGCCACTGAGAAGAAGCAGACAAAGGTAAGGGCCTGCAGAGGGCAGTGCCAGGTGGCTGTGCTGAAATCCATATTCGTCCAACTTCCCTTTCCCTTGAGTCAAATCCACTGCAAGAGGCAAAGGCTCTAAAGATGTTTTCTGGACTCAACTCCTCACTGGTACTCACTATCTCTGGGGCCCTGGAAAGGTCCCAGTGTCGGCTTGGAAAAACAGCATGGCATTTCGTTTCAGACACCCAGCAAGGAGAGGCAGTCGCACTGCTGCTGGGTTCCTTTTCTGTGACTGGGATTCACACGGATCCTTGTCCCCACATGTACCCCATGTTTTCTCCTCTGCCGTTGGTGATCTGATACCACCTTCCCATCCTCCACGCGACATGGTTTCCCACCAGCCTGGCCACATCCATCTCGCTCATCAGGAGCAGTGCTCCCTCCAAGGTCTTGACCTTGGGCGTCTGGCTGTGACCTACTCCTTCCTTGTCGTCTGTCCTCCTCCCCACTGACCTGGGCAGCCCTCCGCCCTCACGGGGCTCACTGGGCACTCCTCCTGAACCCCGGGGGCTTCCTTCCCAGTGTGTGATTCCCTGACTGATCTGGACGCTGTGGACCCATTTTTATGTCATCCTCTGCAAGCCAGCGGGCCTGACTTTTCCGTTGGCCTCTGTCCCTGTGTTGTTCTGCAGAGCTCCATCATGCTGCAGTGTGGTTAGAGATCAGGTCCCCTGTTCACTGAAATTCACTCCCTTTACGTCTCTGCTTGCCTCCCTTCCTTATGTGCCTTTTCTCTTTTCTTCCCCCTTTCTTTTTTTTTTTTTTTGAAGTATAGTTGATTATACACTGTGGTATTAAATTATTCCTGTGTAGCAGAGTGACTTGGTTACACATACATATATTCTTTTTCATGTTCTTTTCCATTACAGTTTATCACAGGATACTGAATCTAGTTCCCTGTGCTTTCCAGTAGGATCTTGTTGTTTATCCGTCCTGTATATAATAGTTTACATCTGCTTATCCCAAACTCCTGATCCACCTGCCCATCTCCCACATGGCAACCACCAGTCGGTGCTTCAAGTCTGTGTTTCTGTTTCATAGATAGGTTCCCTTCTGCCATATTTTAGATTCTACATATAAGTGATATCAGGCTTCCCTGGTAGCTCAACTGGTAAAGAATTACAATGCAGGAGATCCTGGTTAGATACCTGGGTTGGGAAGCTCCCTGGAGAAGGGATAGGCTCCCCACTTCAGTATTTTTGGGCTTCTCTGGTAGCTCAGACGGTAAAGAATCCACCTGCAATGTGGAAGACCTGGGTTCAATCCCTGCTTTGGGAAGATCCACGGGAGGGAGGAAAGCACGGTAACCCATCCAATATTCTTGCCTGGAGAATTGCCGTGGACAGAGGTGCCTGGTGGGCTACAGTCCATGGCGTCACAAAGAGTCAGACACGACTGAGTGACTAATTACAGCCCAGCATAAGTGATACCATACTGTATTTGTTTTGCTCTTTCTGACTTTGCATAATATGATAATCTCTAATTGCCTCTTGTTCAGTTGCTAAGTTGGGTCCGACTCTTTGAACCCCATGAACTGCAGCACACCAGGCTTCCCTGTCTTTCACTGTCTCCTGGAGTTTGCTTAAACTCCTGTCCATTGAGTCAGTGATGCCATCCAGCCATGTCATCCTCCGTCTCCCCCTTCTCCTCCTGCGCTCAGTCTTGCCCAGCATCAAGGTCGTCTTCAGGGAGTCAGTTCTTTGTGTCAGGGGGCCAAAGTATTGGAGCTTCTGCTTGAGCATCAGTCCTTCCCATGAGTATTCAGGGTCGATTTTCTTTAGGATTGACTGGTTTGATCTTGCTGTCCAAGGGACTCGCAAGAATCTTCCTCAGCACCACAGTTCGAAAGTATCAATTCTTCGGCACTCAGCCGCCTTTATGGTTCCACTCTCACATCCGTACATGACTATTGGAAAAACCATAGCTTTGACTGTAGGAACCTTTGTTGGCAAAGTGATGTCTCTGCTTTTTAATATGCTGTCTTGGTTTGTCATAGCATTTCTTCCAAGGAGCAAGTGTCTTAATTTCATGGCTGCAGTCACCATCTGCAGTGATTTTGTAGCCCAAGAAGATAAAATCTGTCACTGTTTACACTTTTTCTCCATCTATTTGCCATGAAGTAATGGAACCAGATGTCATGATCTTTGTTTTTTGAATGTTGAGTTTTGTTGTTGTTGTTGTTTTTAATTTTATTTTATTTTTAAGCCTGAAACACTGTATTAGTTTTGCCAAACATCAAAACGAATCCGCCACAGGTATACATACGCTCCCCATCCTGAACCCTCCTCCCTCCTCCCTCCCCACACCATCCCTCTGGGTCGTCCCAGTGCACCAGCCCCAAGCATCCAGTATCGTGCATCAAACCTGGACTGGCAACTCGTTTCATACATGATATTACACATATTTCAATGCCATTCTCCCAAATCTTCCCACCCTCTCCAACAGAGTCCATAAGACTGTTCTATACATCAGTGTCTCTTTTGCTGTCTCGTACACAGGGTTATTGTTACCATCTTTCTAAATTCCATATATATGCGTTAGTATACTGTATTGGTGTTTTTCTTTCTGGCTTACTTCACTCTGTATAATAGGCTCCAGTTTCATCCACCTCATTAGAACTGATTCAAATGTGTTCTTTTTAATGGCTGAGTAATACTCCATTGTGTATATGTACCACAGCTTTCTTATCCATTCATCTGCTGATGGACATCTAGGTTGCTTCCATGTCCTGGCTATTATAAACAGTGCTGCGATGAACATTGGGGTACACGTGTCTCTTTCCCTTCTGGTTTGCTCAGTGTGTATGCCCAGCAGTGGGATTGCTGGATCATAAGGCAGGTCTATTTTCAGTTTTTTAAGGAATCTCCACACTGTTCTCCATAGTGGCTGTACTAGTTTGCATTCCCACCAACAGTGTAAGAGGGTTCCTTTTTCTCCACACCCTCTCCAGCATTTATTGCTTGTAGACTTTTTGGATCGCAGCCATTCTGACTGGTGTGAAATGGTACCTCATAGTGGTTTTGATTTGCATTTCTCTGATAATGAGTGATGTTGAGCATCTTTTCATGTGTTTATTAGCCATCTGTATGTCTTCTTTGGAGAAATGTCTATTTAGTTCTTTGGCCCATTTTTTGATTGGGTCATTTATTTTTCTGGAATTGAGCTGTAGGAGTTGCTTGTATATTTTTGAGATTAGTTGTTTGTCAGTTGCTTCATTTGCTATTATTTTCTCCCATTCTGAAGGCTGCCTTTTCACCTTGCTAATAGTTTCCTTTGATGTGCAGAAGCTTTTAAGTTTAATTAGGTCCCATTTGTTTATTTTTGCTTTTATTTCCAATATTCTGGGAGGTGGGTCATAGAGGATCCTGCTGTGATGTACGTCGGAGAGTGTTTTGCCTATGTTCTCCTCTAGGAGTTTTATAGTTTCTGGTCTTACGTTTAGATCTTTAATCCATTTTGAGTTTATTTTTGTGTATGGTGTTAGAAAGTGTTCTAGTTTCATTCTTTTACAAGTGGTTGACCAGATTTCCCAGCACCACTTGTTAAAGAGATTGTTTTTAATCCATTGTATAGTCTTGCCTCCTTTGTCAAAGATAAGGTGTCCGTATGTGCGTGGATTTATCTCTGGGCTTTCTATTTTGTTCCATTGATCTATATTTCTGTCTTTGTGCCAGTACCATACTGTCTTGATAACTGTGGCTTTGTAGTAGAGCCTGAAGTCAGGTAGGTTGATTCCTCCAGTTCCATTCTTCTTTCTCAAGATCGCTTTGGCTATTCAAGGTTTTTTGTATTTCCATACAAATTGTGAAATTATTTGTTCTATCTCTGTGAAGAATACCGTTGGTAGCTTGATAGGGATTGCATTGAATCTATAAATTGCTTTGGTTAGTATACTCATTTTCATTATATTGATTCTTCCAATCCATGAACATGGTATATTTCTCCATCTATTAGTGTCCTCTTTGATTTCTTTCACCAGTGTTTTATAGTTTTCTATATATAGGTCTTTAGTTTCTTTAGATAGATATATTCCTAAGTATTTTATTCTTTCCGTTGCAATGGTGAATGGAATTGTTTCCTTAATTTCTCTTTCTGTTTTCTCATTATTAGTGTATAGGAATGCAAGGGATTTCTGTGTGTTGATTTTATATCCTGCAACTTTACTATAATCATTGATTAGTTCTAGTAATTTTCTGGTGGAGTCTTTAGGGTTTTCTATGTAGAGGATCATGTCATCTGCAAATAGTGAGAGCTTTACTTCTTCTTTTCCAATTTGGATTCCTTTTATTTCTTTTTCTGCTCTGATTGCTGTGGCCAAAACTTCCAAAACTATGTTGAATAGTAATGGTGAAAGTGGGCACCCTTGTCTTGTTCCTGACTTTAGAGGAAATGCTTTCAATTTTTCACCATTGAGGATAATGTTTGCTGTGGGTTTGTCATATATAGCTTTTATTATGTTGAGGTATGTTCCTTCTGTTCCTGCTTTCTGGAGAGTTTTTATCATAAATGGATGTTGAATTTTGTCAAAGGCTTTCTCTGCATCTATTGAGATAATCATATGGTTTTTATTTTTCAATTTGTTAATGTGGTGTATTACATTGATTGATTTGCGGATATTGAAGAATCCTTGCGTCTCTGGGATAAAGCCCACTTGGTCATGGTGTATGATCTTTTTAATGTGTTGTTGGATTCTGATTGCTAGAATTTTGTTAAGGATTTTTGCATCTATGTTCATCAGTGATATTGGCCTGTAGTTTTCTTTTTTTGTGGCATCTTTGTCAGGTTTTGGTATTAGGGTGATGGTGGCCTCATAGAATGAGTTTGGAAGTTTACCTTCCTCTGCAATTTTCTGAAAGAGTTTGAGCAGGATAGGTGTTAGCTCCTCTCTAAATTTTTGGTAGAATTCAGCTGTGAAGCCGTCTGGACCTGGGCTTTTGTTTGCTGGAAGATTTTTGATTACAGTTTCAATTTCCGTGCTTGTGATGGGTCTGTTAAGATTTTCTATTTTTTCCTGGTGCAGTTTTGGAAAGTTGTACTTTTCTAAGAATTTGTCCATTTCTTCCACGTTGTCCATCTTATTGGCATATAATTGTTGATAATAGTCTTTTATGATCCTTTGTATTTCTGTGTTGTCTGTTGTGATCTCTCCATTTTCATTTCTAATTTTATTGATTTGATTTTTCTCCCTTTGTTTCTTGATGAGTCTGGCTAATGGTTTGTCAATTTTATTTATCCTTTCAAAGAACCAGCTTTTGGCTTTGTTGATTTTTGCTATGGTCTCTTTTGTTTCTTTTGCATTTATTTCTGCTCTAGTTTTTAAGATTTCTTTCCTTCTACTAACCCTGGGGTTCTTCATTTCTTCCTTTTCTAGTTGCTTTAGGTGTAGAGTTAGGTTATTTATTTGACTTTTTTCTTGTTTGTTGAGGTATGCCTGTATTGCTATGAACTTTCCCCTTAGGACTGCTTTTACCGTGTCCCACAGGTTTTGGGTTGTTGTGTTTTCATTTTCATTTGTTTCTATGCAAATTTTGGTTTCTTTTTTGATTTCTTCTGTGATTTGTTGGTTATTCAGCAGCGTGTTGTTCAGCCTCCATATGTTGGAATTTTTAATAGTTTTTCTCTTGTAATTGAGATCTAATATTACTGCATTGTGGTCAGAAAAGATGCTTGGAATGATTTCTATGTTTTTGAATTTACCAGGGCTAGATTTATGGCCCAGGATGTGATCTATCCTGGAGAAGGTTCCATGTGCGCTTGAGAAAAAGGTGAAATTCATTGTTTTGGGATGAAATGTCCTATAGATATCAATTAGGTCTAACTGGTCTATTGTATCGTTTAAAGTTTGTGTTTCCTTGTTAATTTTCTGTTTAGTTGATCTATCCATAGGTGTGAGTGGGGTCTATTATATCGTTTAAAGTTTGTGTTTCCTTGTTAATTTTCTGTTTAGTTGATCTATCCATAGGTGTGAGTGGGGTATTAAAGTCTCCCACTATTATTGTGTTATTGTTAATTTCTCCTTTCATAGTTGTTAGCATTCGTCTTACATATTGTGGTGCTCCCGTGTTGGGTGCATATATATTTATAATTGTTATATCTTCTTCTTGGATTGATCCTTTGATCATTATATAGTGACCATCTTTGTCTCTTTTCACAGCCTTTGTTTTAAAGTCTATCTTATCTGATAATGAGTATTGCTACTCCTGCTTTCTTTTGGTCCCTATTTGCATGGAAAATCTTTTTCCAGCCCTTCACTTTCAGTCTGTATGTGTCCCCCGTTTTGAGGTGGGTCTCTTGTAGACAACATATGTAGGGGTCTTATTTTTGTATCCATTCAGCCAGTCTTTGTCTTTTGGTTGGGGCATTCAACCCATTTACGTTTAAGGTAATTACTGATAAGTATGATCCCGTTGCCATTTACTTTATTGTTTTGGGTTCAAATTTATACACCGTTTTTGTGTTTCCTGTCCAGAGAATATCCTTTAGTATTTGTTGGAGAGCTGGTTTGGTGGTGCAGAATTCTCTCAGCTTTTGCTTGTCTGAAAAGGTTTTGATTTCTCCTTCATATTTGAAAGAGATCCTTGCTGGGTACAATAATCTGGGCTGTAGGTTATTTTCTTTCATCCTTTTAAGTATGTCTTGCCATTCCCTCCTGGCTTCAAGAGTTTCTATTGCAAGATCAGCTGTTATCCTTATGGGAATTCCCTTGTGTGTTATTTGTTATTTTTCCCTTGCTGCTTTTAATATTTGTTCCTTGTGTTTGATCTTTGTTAATTTGATTACTATGTGTCTTGGGGTGTTTCGCCTTGGGTTTATCCTGTTTGGGACTCTCTGGGTTTCTTGGACTTGGGTGATTATTTCCTTCCCCATTTTAGGGAAGTTTTCAACTATTATCTTCTCAAGTATTTTCTCATGGTCTTTCTTTTTGTCTTCTTCTGGGACCCCTATGATTCGAATATTGTAGCGTTTAATATTGTCCTGGAGGTCTCTGAGATTGTCCTCATTTCTTTTAATTCGTTTTTCTTTTATCCTCTCTGATTCATTTATTTCTACCATTCTATCTTCTAATTCACTAATCCTATCTTCTGCCTCTGTTATTCTACTATTTGTTGCCTCCAGAGTGTTTTTAATTTCATTTATTGCATTATTCATTATGTATTGACTCTTTTTTATTTCTTCTAGGTCCTTGTTAAACCTTTCTTGCATCTTCTCAATCCTTGTCTCCAGGCTATTTATCTGTGATTCCATTTTGATTTCAAGATTTTGGATCAATTTCACTATCATTATTCGGAATTCTTTATCAGGTAGATTCCCTATCTCTTCCTCTTTTGTTTGGTTTGGTGGGCATTTATCCTGTTCCTTTATCTGCTGGGTATTCCTCTGTCTCTTCATCTTGTTTAAATTGCTGATTTTGGGGTGTCCTATCTGTATTCTGGCAGTTTGTGGAGTTCTCTTTATTGTGACGTTTCCTCGCTGTGTGTGGGTTTGTACAGGTGGTTTGTCAAGGTTTCCTGGTTAGGGAAGCTTGTGTCGGTGTTCTGGTGGGTGGAGCTGGATTTCTTCTCTCTGGAGTGCAGTGAAGTGTCCAGTAATGAGTTATGAGATGTCTATGGCTTTGGGGTGACTTTGGGCAGCCTGTGTCTTGGAGCTCAGGGCTGTGTTCCTTTATTGCTGGAGAATTTGCTTGGTATGTCTTGCCCTGGAACTTGTTGGCCCTTGTGTGGTGCTTGGTTTCAGTGTAGGTATGGAGGCGTTTGATGAGCTCCTGTCAATTAATGTTCCTTAGAGTCAGGAGTTCCCTGGAGTCAGGGTTTGGACTTAAGCCTCCTGCTTCCAGTTATTGGTCTTATTTTTACAGTAGTTTCAAAACTTCTCCTTCTATACAGCACCACTGATAAAACATCTATGTTAAAGATGAAAAGTTTCTCTACCGTGAGGGTCACCCAGAGAGGTTCACAGCGTTACATGGAGAAGAGAAGAGGGAGGAGGGATTTAGAGGTGACCTGAATGAGATGAGGTGGAATGAATAGAGGAGAGAGTGGGCTAGCCAGTAATCACTTCCTTATGTGCACTCTACAACTGGACCACTCAGAAATGTTCACGGAGTTATACAGAGGAGAGAAGAAGGAGGAAGGAGACAGAGGTGGCCAGGAGGATAAAAGGGGGGAATGAAAAGAAGGGAGACAGATCCAGCCAGTAATCAGTTCCCTAAGTGTTCTCCCCGTCTGGAACACACAGAAATTCACAGAGTTAGGTAGAGTAGAGAGGGGTTAGGGAGGAGACACCGGTGATCTGGTGGAGAAAAAGGAGAGTCCAAAGGGAGAGAGAGCAGTCAAGCCAGTAATCTCGCTCCCTAGTGAAAAATGGGTACTGAAGATTGGGTTCTTAAAGGTACAAAATTGGTAACAAATACATAAAAGCAAAAATTAAACATCTAGAGTAGAGTTTGGAATTTCAAAAATACGATGTTAAAGAAAAGAAGAAGGAAAAGAAAGAAAAAATGAACAAAAACAAACAAGGTCGTGAAAATTATAAAGAGAATATAGGTACAAAATTGATGACTAATACCAAAAAGCAAAAGTTAAAAATCTAGAGTAGAGTTTGGAATTTCAGATATACAATGTTATATAAAAGAAGAAGAGAAACAGAAAAAAAAAAAAAGTCACAGAAATTATAAAAAAAAAAACTGTAGGTACAAAATTGATAACAAATACCAAAAAGCTAATTAAAAATCCAGAGTAGAGTTTGGAATTTCAAAAATACAATGTTAAAGAGAGGAAGAAGAAAAAAAAAAAAAAGGTCAAAAAGTTATAAAAAATATATATATGAAGTTTGCTGTAAAAAAAAAAAGGGCCTTTTTTCTTTTTTTTTTTTGCAAAGTAATAGGTTATAAAAGTGAAAATTAAAGGAATAATAGAGGACTTAAAATTTTTTTAAAAAATTAAAAAAAAAAGAATGATCGTAAAAATATATCCAGGACTTTCTCTGGTTTTGTTGTGAGTATTGTGGGTTCAGTCCATTTTTGGCTAGTTCCTTGGTCCGACTTATATTTCTCAAGATCTATAGGCCCCTTCCTATGTAGTCGGTAGTAACCACAGGGTTTTAATCTATTGCCTGTAGCTTCCAAGACGGTTCCCTCTGTTACAGCTTCTTCTGTTTGCTGGTCTCTTCAGTGTCTGGTTTCCGCCCTGACACAAAGGGGATGGTGGAGGATACTTTTTTTTTTTTTTTTAGGCTCACTTGTTCAGCCGCGCTGTGGGGAGGGAGGGAGGGATGCTGCAAATAACACTGGCGTGCGCTCGCAGTGCCTCAGCCACACTGGGTCTGCCCCCGCTCAAGGCGCGTGTAGCCTCCCTGCCCACACTTCTCAGGCTCTAGGTTGCTCCGCCGGGAACCATCCGTGGCTGGCCCTGGGCTGCCTGTACCTCCCAGGTCCAAGCCGCTCAGGTTCAGGCACTCGGGTAGTCTTCAGAGGCGCAGACTCGGTTGGGCCTGCGTTTTGTGCCCTTCCCAGGTCCGAGCAGCTCAGGTGATGAGGTGTTTGGCGAGCGCAATTGCTGCGAATCGCCTCCCCGCTGCTCGTTTATCTAGGTGTACAACCGGCGCACCTTCTCAGGCAGATGTTGACCG
This sequence comes from Bubalus bubalis, assembly GCF_019923935.1. Classification (NCBI taxonomy): domain Eukaryota; kingdom Metazoa; phylum Chordata; class Mammalia; order Artiodactyla; family Bovidae; genus Bubalus; species Bubalus bubalis. The sequence continues at coordinate 8,951,589 of NC_059173.1, read as the reverse complement.
TCCAGACCGCCAAGAAGTTTTAGTTAGCAAAGAAGCCTGCTTACAGTTTTATAGATAATGTCTCTCTGGGGCTGCGATTGCCCCCTCCCGGTTCTGGCTGCCTGTCACCGGAGGGGGAAGGTCTGCAGCCGGCTATCTCTGTTCAGTCCTTTGTTCCGTGCATGGGCCTGGCGGTCTTAGGTTAGGGCTGGCTTTTCGCGTGGCAGATATCCCACAGTCTGGTTTACTAGCCCAAATTATTTCGCTCAGATAGCGCTCAGGATATTCAGGCCAGCCCTAAGTGATGCAGCCCGCGCTGCGCCTCCCTGCCCAGCCCCCGCTTGCTAATGGTGGATGCAGGCGTCTGCGCTGCTTTTCCACTGTGGGGAGTTACCGTAGGGCTCGCAATGTGCGGGTTTTAATTTTTTATTTATTTTTCCTCCCTGTTATGTTGCCCTCTGTGCTTCCAAAGCTCGGCACAGATTCGGCAGTGAGAAGGTTTCCTGGTGTTTGGAAACTTCTCTCTTTTTAAGACTCCTTTCCCGGGATGGAACTCCGTCCTCTTTTGTCTCCCTCTTTTGTCTCTTTTTTTGTCTTTTATATTTTTTCCTATCTCCTTTCGAAGACTTGGGTTGCTTTTCTGGGTGCCTGATGTCCTCTGCCGGCCTTCAGAAGTTGTTTTGTGGAATTTACTCCGCGTTTAAATGTTCTTTTGATGAATTTGTGGGGGAGAAAGTGTTCTCCCCGTCCTACTCCTCTGCCATCTTGGCTCCTCCCTCCTGAATGTTGAGTTTTAAGCCAGCCTTTTCAGTCTCCTGTTTGACCTTCACTGAGAAGCTCTTTAGTTCCTCTTCACTTTCTGCCCTAAAAGAGCTATCATCTGCATATCTGAGGTTGGTGATATTTCTCTCAGCAATCTTGTCCAGCTTGTGCTTCATGCAGCCTGGCATTTCACATGATATATGCTCTAAGCTAAATAAGCAAGGTGACAGTGTACAGCCTTGACGTACTCCTTTCCCAATTTTGAACCTGTCCATTGTTCCATGTCCAATTCTAACAGTTGTTTCTTGACCTGCATACAGATTTCTCAGGAGACAGGCAAGGTGTTTTGGTATTCCCATCTCTTTAAGAATTTTCCAGTTTGTTGTGATCCACACAGTCAGAGGCTTTAGCATAGTGAACAAGAAGTAGATTTTTTTTTTCCCTAATTCCGTTGCTTTTTCTAAGATCCAGCAGATGTTGGCAATTTGATCTCTGGTTCCTCTGCCTTTTCTAAATTTAGCTTGTGCGTTTGGAAGTTCTCTGTTCATGTACTACTGAAGCCTAGCTTGAAGGGTTTTGAGCATTACCTACTAGCATGTGAGATGAGTGCAATTATGCAGTAGTTTGAACATTCTTTAGCATTGCCCTTCTTTGGGATTGGAATGAAAACTGACCTTTTCAAGTCCTTTGGCCTCTGCTGAGCTTTCCAAATCTGCTGGCCTATCAAGTGCAGCACATTAACAGCATTATCTTTTAGGATTTGAAATAGGTCAGCTGGAATTCTATCACCTCTACTAGCTTTGTTCGTGGTAATGCTTCCTAAGGCCCACTTGACATCATACTCCAGAATGTCTGACTGGGTGAGTAACCTTCGTGGTTATCTGGATCATTAAGACCTTTTTTGATGCAATTGTTCTGTGTATTCTTGCCACCTCTTCTTAATGTCTTTTGCTTCTGTTAGATCCTTACTATTTCTGTCCTTTATTAAGCCCATCTTTGCGTGAACTGTTCCCTTGGTATCTGAAATTTTCTTGAAGAGATCTCGAGTCTTTTCCATTCTATTGTTTTCTTCTATTTCTTTGCATTCTTCACTAAATAAGACTTTCTTATCTCTCCTTGCTATTCTCTGGAACTCTGCCTTCAGTTGGGTATGTCTCTCCTCTTCTCCTTTGCCTTTTGCTTCTCTTCTCAGCTATTTGTAAGGCCTCTTTAGACAACCACTTTGCCTTCTTGCATTTGTTTTTCTTGGGGATGGTTTTGATCACCACGTCCTGTTCAAAGCTATGAACCTCCATCCATAGTGCTTCAGGCACTGTGTCTAACAAATCTAATCCCTTGAATCTATTTGTCACCTCTGGTGTATCATGATAAGGGATTTGATTTAGGTCATATATGAATGGCCTAGTGGTTTTCCCTACTTTCTTCATTTTAAGTCTGAATTTTGCAATAAAGAGCTCAAGATCTGAGCCACAGTCTTCTCCCAGTCTTGTTTTTGCTGATTGTATAGAGCGTCTCCATCTTTGGCTGCAAAAACTATATCAGTCTAAATTCAGTATTTACCATCTGGTGATGTCCATGTAAGAGTCGTCTCTTGTGTTGTTGAAAGAGGGTGTTTGCTATGACCAGTGTGTTCTCTTGACAAAACTCTGTTAGCCTTTGCCCTGCTTCATTTGGTACTCCCAAGGCCAAACTTGCCTGTTACTCCAGGTATCTTTTGACTTCCTACTTTTGCATTCTAGTCCCCTATGATGAAAAGGACATCTTTTTTTGGTGTTAGTTCTAGAAGGTCTTGTAGCTCTTCATAGAACTGTTCGATTTCAGCTTCTTTGGCATTAGCGGTTGGGGCATAGTCTTGGATTATGGTGATGTTGAATGGTTTGCCTTGGAAACGAACAGAGATCATTCTGTTGTTCTTGAGATTGCACTCAAGTACTGCAGCACACTCATGGACACCTGGCGGCCAGTGAAGGTTTACAGGCTCAACAAAGACCAGCAGTGAGACGGCCAGGTGGCCAGGCATGTTGTCTGACTATGGAGCATCTTAAAGATGTGTCCCTGCTAGTCAGGGCCTGAAGAAATGTGGTCCACTGGAGAAGGAAATGGCAAACCACTTCAGTATGCTTGCCTTGAGAACCCCATGAACACAATGAAGAGGCATTTTTCGATAACCTTTTTTAATTCCTTCAGTATTTTTAATCTCTTTTTGAAACAGGTGTCTGTTAGACTGAAGGGGTCTGCTTCATTGTTTGTCTTTCAGGGGAACACTGTTAACCAGGAGTGCTTCCTCCGCTCTTTCATTTTATTTACATTTTTCCCGCTCTGTGAGTTTAGGAGAAGCAGTTGTCTTCTGTGGTCTTGGAGAGCTGTTCACGTGGCGTCGTCCCTTTGTAGCTTGTGTGGGTTTGATGGATTAGGTGCAGGGCTGTTTTTAGTATGGATGCCGGTCGCCTTTTCCCTGGCACGTGCTGGTGGTTCGCCGCTTGACAGGTGGTGTGCAGATGCGGCGGCTGGTGCCCTGTTCTGGGGTTCTCAGTGGCAGCAGGCGGCTCGAGCACCCCTGCACCATGTGATGGGGGCAGAGGCATCTGGCCTGGAGTTTGGGCGGGCAGCAGAGGGGGCCCACATGACCACTCCTGGGGTTGGGGAGGGAGCTTGTGGCCTGTGACCAGCCCCTGGAGCCCGTGCAGGCAGTGTCCTCCCTCTGCGAGTGTGCACACAGGGAAGAAGGCTGCAGTCTGGGTCCCGCCCCTCCCCACGTGCACCCTGCTAAGGTCACTGGTCTCTAGGGTGGCCCAGATTTCCACTGGGAACACTCCCAGCCACGGTTGCACTGGATTCCAGCCCCCCACCCTCCGCTGTCTGTCCCTACACAGCCATCCCCCAACCTCTCTCTGGTTCTGATCTCCGAAGCCCAGGTTCCAGCGCCCGGCCCGAGCCCGCTGGCCGTCTGTGCCACCTTCCATCCCCTGGCCGCCATGTTCTCCTCCCAGGCTCGCCTGTCCTGGCAGATCTCCCAGGGTGGGGGGCTTCCCAGGGTGCAGGAGCGTTTCCTCTTTCACAGCTCCCTCCCAGGGGCATAGGTCCCATCCTGATTTGTTTCTTGCTTTTTTTTTCTTTTTTCATACCCAGTCTGTGGAGATTTTCTTGCCCTTTGAGCAGTTTGGGCTCTTTTGCCAGCATTCAGTAGACATTCTCCGAGAATCATGGCACATCAGTTTTTGATATTTTTGATGTATTTGTGGGAGGAGGTGAGCGTCACATCCTACTCCTCCGCTGTCTTGATTGCCCGTTTTGCTTTTTAACCATACCATACACTCTGTCATCTCCTTTTCAACCTAAGGGAAGTCTGATGACCAGGGCCGCATGCAGTAGGTCACTCCCTATCACCCTCACACAGGTCTGTGGGTCACCTGTTCAGGTCATCCTCACTGCAGCCCGAGAAGCCCACAGCTCTGTGTGCTCCTGGAGCAGCCTCAAGAAGCAAAACGCAAATGAGAGAAAATCAGACCACCAAGTAAAAACCAGAAATTAAAAAAAATTTTTTTTTCGCTTCTGAAAAGATTTTATTCATTTATGTAGAACATATCCTAAAAGAACGGAGAAGGCAATGGCACCCCACTCCAGTACTCTTGCCTGGAAAATCCCACGGACGGAGGAGCCTGGTATGCTGCAGTCCATGGGGTCGCTAAGAGTCGGACACAACTGAGCAATTTCACTTTCACTTTTCACTTTCATGCATCGGAGAAGAAAATGGCAACCCACTCCAGTGTTCTTGCCTGGAGAATCTCAGGGACAGGGGAGCCTGGTGGGCTGCCGTCTATGGGGTCACACAGGGTCAGACACGACTGAAGTGACTTAGCATAGCATAGCATATCCTAAAAGATACATATTGCTTTAAGGTAGCCAGGAAGGGAAGAGCACTGAGGTTCTTTTTTTCTCTCCAGAGATAGTGGGGGGGACCAGAATTGTTCACTTGGGGTGTCTCTGGTGGCTAAGACTGTAAATGATCCGCCTGCAATGCAGGAGACCCGGGTTGAATCCCTGCGTCAGAAAGATCCCCTGGAGAAGGGAGTGGCAGCCCACTCCAGTATTCTTGCCTGGGCAGTATTCTTGCCTGGGAAATCCCGTGGACAGAGGAGCTCCAGTCCATGGAGTCACAGAGAGTCAGACACAGCTGAGGACTAACAGTTTGTCCAGCATTGGGAAGTCACGTGGTTCTTTTCTCCCGTGAACTTGTCCTTAGGGCTGTGAATTCCAGTAACTAGACTCCCCATTGTGTCATGGTCTTAGTTGTAGCTCTTGGGATCTTTTGTTGTGGCGCTTAGACACTCTGTGGTGTGTGGGCTCTGAAGTGAGTGGGTGCCATAGTGCCAGCCCTTGGGCCTAGTTGCTTTGCGGCATGTGCGATCTTAGTTCCCAGGCCAGGGATCGAACCTGAGTCTGCTGCATTTTCTTAACTACTGGAATACCGGGAAAGTGCTCCTAGTTTGTTTTTTTGTGTGTCTGTATGTGAATTGAATCTTCCCTTGAATATTCAAAGTCTAGTCATCATATTGATTTAACTTTAAAATAGTTACTTTATGTTTTTGGAGTTTAAGGGGCAGGAGAGGTCCTGAGAGACCTCATGGTCAGATCCCAACTGTGTATAGATTCTTGGATGGGCTCTGGAGTGAGCCTGAGCTCTTGTTTGGGCAGCTGGTTCGTGGTGGAGCCAGGATGGAGGCCAGGACCCCCTTCCCGGCTTCCTTCACTCTGCGTCCTGTCCCGTCAGGCTCCTGTCTCCAGGGGGGTGGTGTTGGGATGGCCACCCCTTCAGAGGGACTGTTTCCTCCTCCTCCTTTCAGCCCACATCTCCAGAAGCTGAGCTTTGGCACCAACACTCAGATTCTGTTGCCCCAGGTCACTGTACTGATGTCCCAATTGGGTTTCTGCATCATTGCCATCTTCCTTGGTGCAGCATCTCAAGTGCTTTGCCAACTCGCACTGATTCATTCTATTGCCTGAGACAGGTGCCTGGGACCTGCCTCTTATTCGTGGCGCCTGACCCCGAAGGGCGGTGAACAGACGTGGTGCTTTACTGAGCGGGGAGGGATTGTAATTGTCTGTTTCATGAGGGCCCCCTGCTGGTGGCCCCTGTTTGGACAGAATGCTGCCTTAAGGTGTGGAATGACAGATGTGCAAGGATGCAGCCCTGTTTGTTAGAAGCACCATGTTGGGAGGAATGCCAGTGTCCAAGGAAAGGCAACGAGGGGCAGAGAGACGCATTGCACTGCATCCGCTTTGTCTTCTGTGAATCCAGCGCTGTGTGTGGGTGTTGCCCATTGAAAACAGTCACCACCTGGGACATGATCGTGACTGTCTTGCAGATTGTTGGGGGCCTGCTGGGGCCAGACGGTGCTGCTCTCAAGTCCTCAGCAGCAGCAGCAGCAGAGGTGGGCGGTGGGGGAGCTGTGAGATGCTAACTTTCTGCCTTGCGTTTCGGGGGGGCCGTAGGTGGAGTTCCCCGAAGCCCGGATCTACGAGGAGACCCTGAACATTTTGCTGTACGAGGCCCAGGATGGCCGGGGACCTGACAACGCACTCCTGGAGGCCACAGGCGGGGCTGCCGGGCGCTCCCACCACCTGGACGAGGACGAGGAGCGGGAACGGGAGCGGATCGAGCGAGTGCGGCGGATCCACATCAAGCGCCCGGACGACCGGGCCCACCTCCACCAGTGAGCAAGTGGGGGCCCCTGCCGCCCCCCACCTGCCACCCGCCCCCCCCGCTGCTGTGCACCGAGCACCCCCACTGGCTCCCAGCCTGCCACTTCCCCCAGAGTCTGAAGAGACTTCCCTATAAACCAAACGATTTTAGTATTTCTCGACAAGGTGAATTGATGTCTTTACCCAGGTGAATGCACCCCAGCTGGTGAACAAGCCGGGTCCACGGTCTCTGTTTCCCAGAGAATCCGAGCAGCGCTGGAGCCAGGCTTTCCCTGCTTGCAGAGGAGGGGGTGGGTGAATGGGTGGACGTGCATGTGAGAAACGCCTGTGCAGTATTTATTTTGGTGGGTGTTGACTGCCTCTCTGATCTCGGGGGCCTTCCCTCCAGGGTTCAGTTTGCCAGCTGGGAGTGGGGCCCTGTGGTTGGTGGTCACCAGCGGAGTCCCCACATTTCCCCACCCTGCAGCCCAGCACCCTGGCCCCGCTCCTGTGCGTGGGGCCTGGCACAGGCTCCAGGGCTTTGTGAGCTGCCCATCCGGCCATGGGCACTGCTCCAAGCTTGTGGGTGGAAACCCACAGCTCCTGGCAGCGGGAGGTGTGCCTTGGAGGTTCATGCCTCTCTGCTGCGGTTCCCAGTGTGGCCCTGGCTGCCCAGCTCTGCCGAAGGGTAGACCTGTTGCCCCTTCAGGCGATCTGTGGTCTGGCTGTGGGCAATGCCCCCGCCACCCCCCCCCAACCCCCCCGCCTTGGGGACCCACTCCATTCCAGGCCGGCCACCTGGCCTGCTCACTGGCACAGCATACAGACCACTGCCAGGTGGGCTCCATTCCTTCCTCCCCGGCCTTCTGCCCTGTTAAGCGGGGCTTGCTGCCCCAAGCAGATGCCCTCCCCTTTGCTTAGAAGAAAGGAAATCTGGCCCCAGACTCTGCCCTGGCGTCCAGGCAGGACCAGTGCTGACTACAGTGGCCTCAGGATGGCTGTCACCTGAGATGCCCTCCGGGTCTCACCTCGGAGTCTTACACAGTGTGACGGGGCTGTCAGTGAGCAGACCGAGCGGTTGTGCAGGTTTCTGGGGTCCGGTCGGTGTCCGTGTTCGTGTTTGTTTAAGGGACGTGTGTGACTGGATGAGGATGTGTGCCTGGGGGGCCCGGGGGGCCCACGCTGGAGCCCTGCTGCCCGCACGGTGCTCGTGGGGGGCGGACGTTCTCGGTGACCTACCTCCCCGCCTCTCCATGCCCGTGTCGGCCTAGAGGGAGTTGTGATGAATGTGGCTGGCTGAGACTAGGCTGGTAGAGTAGTTCCAGGAAGGTGAAGGTGTGTGTATGGTCTGGATGGGTTTTGTTGGCTATTCAAGTGACTGTTTTATACCAAAGGTATTAATACGGGCAGCCTTTGACAGTGTATTCCCAAAAAAACGAGTTTATATTTTGAAATGGTTTTTACTGCTTAGACTTTGTACATCCGGCCCTACTTGGGACAGTTGTATGCCTTTATTTTGTATCCAGCAGCAAAGCCTACAGAAAAACTTGCAAACAATCATGATCGAACCTAAAAATCACATACAGGGGTAGATGCTTTTTAAACTGTTGCACGGGCAACTTTCGTATATAGGCTACCTGGATTTTATTAAGTGCTGAGGATGGGAGGGAGGGGGCTTAATTAAATATGGTTTGTAAATATTTTCTACTGTGGAAGTTTTAAACACCAACCCTGCTGTTGGGGTTGTCCTTTTCTAGAACGGTAAAGTGAATGTCAGTTCTGATGTTTTCTGTAGGAATGGAAAAGCCATCACATAAGTTCTCTTTTGTTGTTAAATGTTTATGTGAAGAGTGAATTTGTGGATCAGTCTGAGCTGTCGGGGGCTTCTACACCTTATGACTTAATAATGTTTCTGGCCATCTCTGTTTTCACATCTCCTCCAACTTTGCACTTGGAATCTGGACTCTCTGCTTCCCTGGGATATGAACAAGTTCATGAAAGCATTCCATAGAGAGTGATACTGTTAGCTGCCTATAGCCGTGAGCTGATGATGACGAAGCGTTGGCTGGTCCAAGGCTCTGTTATCAGACACATTCTTCAAGGAACTGATTTCTTACATGAGCACGAAGGGTCAGCAAAAGTCAATACCTGTATTTAAGAACCATCCAAGCAAATCACTGGCCCTAAGATTTGTTAGAGTGTAGTTTTTATTACACTGTAATAACTTACAGTGGGAAAAACCAATATGGCTTTGGGTCCCTCATAATCAGGTTTTCTTTCCAAAAAGTCATTGATTGCGGTGACTGGGGGGCCTCTGCCCATGACAATTCCTGGCCAGGCCTCACAGCCGCCCCCCTGCAGTGATTTAGCGGGGTGGTCGCCGTGCAGGTACCCCAGCCCTCCGTCTGGAATGTGTGCTCCCTACTACCCAGAGTCACCGTAACACGTGTGTGTCACTAACCTTTCTGTCTTTGTGCCACGGGAAAAAGTACACTATGAGCTTCAGAAGCAGTCACTGTATGTTGTACCAGCCTCTGTGGACGTATGTAAAATAAAAGTTATATGTAATGCTTCTACTTAAATCTTGTTTTTGTGGATCTTTTCAGAAACGCCCAGCACAGTCCGGCCACTGCACTGAGGTGCGGTTCAGAGCAGAGATCCCACCTCCAGGTTGCTCAGGGTGGGAAAAGCAGAGTCATTTTTTGGAGTGTTTGAACTCCCAACACTGGCAGGAAGTCTCGGGTGGAGAGGCTTCAGGACTGATGGAAACGCGGACGGTCGGTCAGCGGCTCTCGCCCTGAGCGCAGGTTTGGGGTGGGGAGAGCTTCACCTCACCCCCGCGGAGCCTAAAGCCATAAAGTATTGGGGATTTTCCTGAGTTCCACTTACTGAAAACAGAATTCACATTTTGCAGCCATAGGCGCTCAGACCACATATTTCATTCTGCCTCAGGGGCAGCCTGACAGACCCTGTCGCCCCCCCTGTAATGACATACTCAAGTGCCCATCAAGCACAGGTCCTACTGGGGACGTTTAAAAGCACCCCTTTGGGCGATTTGAGGTTGGCTCCCTAGAAGGCACTTTTAGTGCCACAGAGGGGTTGGCGTAAGATGCCTTTCCCATCCCTCAAGGGTGATCCTTTTCCCAGAACTGCTGGAACCTTTGCTTGAAGGTGTTGCTCACAGGCCCAGATTTGAGCTTCCTGGGCATTCTCCTCAGTGGCAGCAACAATGGCGATGGGCAAGGTCAAACGCCATCTTCCATCAGGACTTCGGGCAGACCGACACCTGGCAAGGGGTGCACACGGGGCTGAGGTCTCGCCTCCCTGGAAGGATGCCGTTAGCGCGCCAGCTGCCCACGTGGCCAAGGCGGACGCGGCCAAGCTGTGAGCAGCCAGCCCTGCCACCCGTACCATCCCCACAGCCCGACCCCCACCATGAGCCGAGCCACATCTAGAAATGGGCTCCCTGAGCCTGCTAGCTTCAACCTGAGCCAGCCAGGGAGGAATATGGGGCGAAGGCTTTAAGACAGCATGTAAACCGAAAAGTCACCTGATCCGTTACGTTAAAAATCACGCTTAAATATTTTGTCCCTGTTGACAGAATACATTTCATCGTTAAATGTGTATGAGATGCTGCTCCCTATCGTTAGACCATTTTCAAATTGGGTTATAGCAAACTGTGAATTCTTGGTACATATTATACAACATAATCTTAAAGATTCAAACCCCTTGGGGTGGAATAGTTGTCATTTCCCAGCCAAGTTGGATCAGACTTGCTAGGGAGGAGCACTAGGCTTGATTTTTTTAACATGGACCTGTTTCCCAAACCACTGCTCCTTGGTCCCAGGAGCCTCCTCCCATTCCAGAGCCCAGGCCTCACCCTCGCCAGTAGCATCATGGTGTCTCGGGGGAGACACGAACACTGGGTAGTTTTCAAAGCTCGCCGGGAGTTTCCCACATGGAGACTCGCTTGAGAACCACGTGGTAAGGCATCAGGCCTTCGCCACCCAGTAAAGAGTGGGGCTTGGATATTTAATACTGAGAAGAATGGACTGTCAGCTTCTGGTCCACTGACAACTAAATGTGGTGCGTAAACTGTGTCCTTTTTCATTCAGTGTTTACATCTGTCCCTCCAGTACCCATTCCTGACTTGTTCAGTGTGGATTCGGACAGAGGAAGAAACAAACTAGATGGTGATTCCGGTCAGTCTGTGAAAGTGTTAGTCACTCAGTCATGTCTGACTCTCTGTGACCCCATGGACTGTAGCCCACCAAGCTCCTCTGTCCATGGGATTTCCCAGGCAAGAATCCTGGAGTGGGTTCCTGTTCCCTTCTCCAGGGGATCTTCCCAAGCCAGGGACTGAACCCAGGTCTGCTGCATTGTAAGTAGATTCTTTACTGTCTGAGCCATCAAAGAAGCCCAAGGAGGACTGAAATTAGGAGGATTTTAACCTGTAGTCTCATTTAAAACAGCTTACGCCTCCCTCCCCCAGACCCAGCCACTCACCACTGTTAACTGTCCGTTTTTATCTTTATAGATTTGTTCCTCTGGTCCGGTGTCAAAAACTATTGTGCCTTCTTTTCCAGGACTAATACAAAACTGTAAACTTAAAATATTAATACACAAAGTGAAAAATTACCAACGTGCTCCATTATTTTTCTCCCCCACCTTTGGTTCTGCAAAAGAAATTCACTTGTGACACTTACTAGTTTCAAGATCAAATTCCTGTTTCATTACAGACTTTAATTGTATATTTGAGTGATCAGAAGAAAACCATTTCTGCAGTTAGGAAAACGGTCATGCATTCTTGTAGTGACTCTCAATTCAATTTAGCACAGCTCTTCCGCAGGTATCAACAGCAGGGGCGTGGCTGTCACCTGCTCTGGCCCAGGGGTACCCCTTTCACCTGGTGACAGCTTCCCTTAAGACCATAAGCACCTCTTTGGAAAACTAGGTGGTAAGACCCTGTTGGTTCCCTTAGGAAAACGAGTGATCACTGACTTTATTTCTCTGGAGCCCTTGTCCTAGGAGCTGAGGAGGGAAGAAAGTTGTTGCAGGTAGGCAGTGCTTCCTTTTCAGGGAGGGGCAGGCATGGGTGAATCAATTAACATTTGCATCTTCCTTGATCTGTTAATACATTATTGACCAGAGACGTATTAATATGTCTTTTGTTACCCGAATGTTATTGACTGGAGTTGTATCAATACATTTTTAGAGAGTGATGCAATTAACATCACTGTACCTAGTTGTTAGGGCTTAAAATTGATCAAAGGTTCATTATACAACTTAAGGTTGTCATTATCATTCACATTTTGCCCCATCAGATTTTTGTTCCAACCTTGTGTGTATCACAAATGCCAAGTTTATTACTGTAAAGTTTTCAAAAATGACACATCGTGAAATTCTGAATGGAGAAGGATGTTTTGGTGAATCTTACGCAGATGCTTTCTCTGATTGCCCAAGCAACATAGATACTAGTGTCTTAGAAGATGATAGTTCTTCAGAATATAGTTCTGATTCAGATGGTGTTCATGTTAGACCAACAAAAAGACAAAAAACCTGAGTGATTGGTTCTGATCTGGAAAGTGAAAATGAAGCAGTGCTGAGGAAGACTTGACAGGTGTCAGGTGTAACTATCGAATATAATAGTGTTATATTCAATAGTTAGTGAATTAACAATTATATTTTTGGCCGACCAAAATAAAAATCACTAGCCACAGATGTTAGTTTCTGTAAAATTCCCCCAGTCAATAATGAGATAATAGACATTTAACACTGAGGGACTTACTGAGTCCAGATGCAACCACCTACCTTCCCTGAACAACATTTACGAGGTTCTCCTTCTTAACCAGCGTGGCGAGCTTAGTAACCGCTTCAAATATGTGTTCGCACTGTAAGATCACATCCCCCTGCGGCAGAGAGGAGAGGACACAGCCATTTCAGCGGCACGTGCTCGGTCACTCAGTCCTGTCCGACTCTTTGGAGTCTATGGACTGTAGCCCGCCAGGCTCTTCTGTCCATGGGGATTCACCAGGCAAGAATCCTGGAGTGGCTTGCCATTTCCTCCTCCACAGGATCTTCCTGACCCAGGGATCGAACCCGCATCTCTCTAAGTCTCCTGCCTTGGTGGTTAGGTTCTTTACCACTAGCACCACCTGGGAAGCCCTTCAGCCGTAGTGGCTTCAAGGAAAAATACCACTGAGGTTTCACTGGGGGCAGCTAAAGATATCTGCAGTGTTTCTCCCTGTTAACAGCCCCGTGGCCCGCAGTTACCTTTTGCTTGATGTCTGCTTGCAAAACATGAATGACTAAGATCCCGTCGCTGAGGCTGCTGGTGGAGACACCTTAGGACAGATGCAAAGTCAGGGGCCAGGAACTGGACAAGTTGATGTGAATACAAAGAAAAGAGGCCCACTTGGGGGCTCCCAACCCCACGCTTTTTCCCTCCTGTCTGGGCTTTATGGGGTGGCAGGCACATACTCCAGCAGTCGGCGTCTGTGCTTGGAATAAGAAGCTGTCACGGGTGACTGGCATCCTACCTGGATGCTGGAGTGAGATGCCATGGGCCTTTATGCCAGAATCAGAGGCACAGGCCAGGCCTGGGGCTGCCCTAGGTTTTGTGGGCACCCTTCACTTAGGTCATTTTTAAAATACTTATTTGGTAGTGCTGGGTCTTAGTTATGACATGTGGGAATCTGGTTCCCTGACCAGGACCTCCTGAACAGGAAACCTGGGCCCTCTGGGCCCTCTGCATTAGGAGTGCAGAGTCTTAGCCACTGGACCACCAGGGAGGTCCCTCACTTGGTCTTTCAATGAAGGAGCTGCTTCCTTGCTGGTGCTCCTGGGAGCTGAGTCCACCCAGTGAGTCAGCTTAAGATCGCCTGCTTCTTACCTTTGAGGGCGGGGTACTCTATTTTCTGCTTGATTTTGGCAAGTTCCACCACATAGGCTGCTTTCTGAGTGAGGATGAGCTGCCGCTGCCGCATCTTGAAGCCTTTCCTGTCGTATTTAATGACCGGGACGCCGTACTGCAAGGAGGTGACCGTCACTGCGAGGGATGCTTGAATCATGGGGGAGGGGCAGACTACCGAGTTCCCTGTTCCTCGGACTCAAGCATCGTGGCTTCAGGCACTCAGATGGTGCACAGATGGGTTTTCTCTGAACCCTGGCTCTCTGTGAGATAGATGTGATTCCTGGCTCTGCCTATGGTGCTGACCTGAGGAATTCAAGGCCCTGGCATTGGCCTCACCAGGCTGCTCTGAAAACTCAGCAGAGATGAAGACACTCTGCGGGCGCTGGAGAGCAGTCTAACGCAGTCACAGGTCTCTGGTGCCCAGGAGACCAAGTGACCCAGTAGCCCCCGAGCCGCCACGGTCACTGGCTGCTGCGTGCCTGTGCCCCTCACACCCCCCAACCCCTCCGTCCTCCCCATTCACAGAAACACGAAGGCACCGAGACCGTAAGTCACCTGCCCGGGGGTCGCACAGCTCAGTTACGAAGCCCACATGGGTTCCCGGGCACCCCTGCCACACTGCTTCTAACAGGATGTTTAATGATTACGTGCATGGCCGCATTCCAGTCAGCTTCACAGGACATCAGACACAGTGGGGTGACAGATAAGGACCGTAAGAACAGCAACAGGTACCAAAGATTATGGGTCCCCATCATCTCAGCATCTGGAGCAGCACAGCTGAGAGCTGGGGCCACACACATGCACCCCTGCTTTCGGATACTGCTTCCAGCCCCGCTTTGTGTAGGAGACACCCTATTCTCAGACCCTGTGGGGAAGTCCCGTCTCAGGCAAGGACACACAGCTCCCTACCTGGATTTTCTCGCTGCTGAGGAGTTGAAGCACTTTGGGATTAATGTCTCCTTCATCTAAGGAGGCAACCAGAACACAGAGAGTCATCACTGGGTACCAGCCCTGGGCAGAAGCCAGAGGCATCGACTGGTTTTACGTCCCCCTGTGACCTAGACCTCAAGCTGGGAGATAGCTGTCAGGAAATGCTAGGTGTCAAACATCTTCCTTTGACTTTTTTTTTTTTTCAAATAGGGCACATGAGCATGTAGATGGAAAAAGGGACTTACCTATTCGGCTGTTGGCAAAGGGTTGATTTAGGCTTTCTGCATAGCCTTCTTTCTTTCCCTCGAATATTTCACTCGTGACCACCTTTTCCTGCATCTGGTAGAGTTAAAAGTACAGAACGGTAGCCATGAGGCTTTGGGGATCCAAAGAGGACCATGTTAGCACTGACTTTCCTGAACAAGTCAGGCTCCCTGGTGAGCCTTGCCACACCTCTGCTGAGGAGTCAGAGCATGCAGAAGTCAAACACATCTGGCTTGGGCCAAAGCTCCAAACATTCTACTGCTTAGAGACTGCGGTTGACGCTTGGGCTTGTCTCTACTTGCACTGACTTCTTGGAAGTAGAATGTTCACTGTTTCAGAGAGCACTTCTTCTAAGTCAGAGGTGACACACTACAGCCTGCGGGCCAAATCCAGTCAAGTGCTGTGAGTGGTGTATATTTTGGAGCATGGCTGTGCCCTTTACTTACAGGTTGTCTCTGGCAGCTTGCGTGCTGCCGTGGCACAGTAATTTCAACAGAAATGGTGTGGCCCACAAAGCCTAGAATACTGCCCTCTAGTTCTTTATAGAAAAAAAAAATGTGCTGACTGGCAGATGAACATAAAACCACACCTCCAGAGAGGGGGCTGTCTGGATGGTGTTTCCATGGTAACAGTGCTAGCAAGAGAGTGATGGTGTTTCCATGGTAACAGTGCTAGCAAGAGAGTGGTGGTGCTTATGACACTTGCCAGTTCAGGAGGGCTCTGTGCTAAGTGGCCCACATGCATCTTATCCTCAAGGCATGTATGAGGCATGAGCCTTATGTGACCCTCGGCTTACAGGTGAGACATGAATGAGGACCAATGGCCCTCGCAGGGCTCCACCCACCCCTCTCTGGTCCTGCCACCTGCCCGCATGCTGTGTGCCTACCAGGGCTCTCCTCTCGGCAGTGATCCCACGGCAGTACTTCCGGACCAGGTTCCTGGTGCACATCTTCCTGAGAAGATCAGATGCCTGTGTGGGGAACACGCTGTTTTCCACCTGCCTCCCTCACCTGCCCCCACTTTTAGGCTTCAGCCACAAAAACAGAAGCTTTGAAAGTAGGGCTGAATTCAGTGTGATGTAGAAGCACAGCGTTAATATTTCCTGATCAAAGAGAGCTGCTCATCTTCCAGTCTCCGCTAAACTGTCTTATGGCTAAACTGGTGGTTTTTAACCTTGCATGAGTTTTGAGTCCCCTGGATTGCTGGCTAGGATGTTCCAAGAGACGCCAACTCAGGGGCCCCGGTGGGAGGGGGCCCAGGAATCTTACAATCGCCCCCACTCTGCACTCCAGACACACAGGGTCCCCGGAGCATCTTCTGAGAAACACTATTCTAGGCAACCGTCCCTGAACCCATGTGAAAGGTTCCAATAAGGACAGAAGCCATTCAGAAGTGCTGTGTGTAAACAGAGCTCCTCTGGTGTCATACTTCGAGAGAGAATATGACAGATTCTGAGTTCAGTTTCTCAGGCATCGCCCTCACGGGGAAATGCTTTATCTGGTGAGGCAGCACAAAGCAACAGTCTTCCCTAGAGGCTCAGCTGGTAAAGAATCTGCATGCAATGCGGGAGACCTGAGTTCGATCCCTAAGTCGGGAAGATCCCCTGGAGAAGGGCATGGCTACCCGCTCCAGTGTTCTGGCCTGGAGAATTTCATGGACTGTACAGTCCATGGGGTCTCAAAGAGTCGGACATGACTGAGCAACTTTCACTAAGCTCCACCCACGCCATCTGCCACATGTGTTCTGGAATGGACCTTACAGTTTCCAAGATGCCAGGAGGCCTCAGCCAGCTCTTGTCCAAGACATTCTTCGGGATGTGATGCCGAAGGTTCAAGATGTAATTCTTACGCACGAACACGATGAACTCCTCGTTGTCAGGACAGAGGGGCTTGTTGCGATTGATGAACCCCTTTATGAACCTACACGGGAGAGAGTGTTGTTAGTTGCCTCTTTCCTCACTTCCTGTTTCTTCACTGAGTTCTCTCCCACACTGGTTTGATTCAGCATCAGCCAAAATGATGAGAGATTAAATTTGCTCACCACATAGGGCCACGGGGGTCAAACCTGCCCCCAGAGACATGTTCTATTTCACCCACACCATGTTTTGGTTTTGTTTTGAGTAACCTGAATCTGTTGCCAAAAGCAACAAGTGGGAGGTATTGCGTGAAAGCCAGATTTCCAGCTTTCCTTGAAAGAAAGCCAAAGGTCTGGCCAGACTGGCCTGAGAGCCGTGGGCTGAAGCGGGGTGATGACCGCCCCTCTGAGGTGCACCGAGGGTTTCTTTTGGCCTCGGTACCCACCCTACCGTTCTTATTCATCCCAGCTCATGAGACCTGCTGCACCAGCCTGGCTTCAGAAGGCATTTATTTGACTTTGTGACTTGAGAACTAGGCTAAGAGAAACGTCAAACGTTGTGAGCTGTGATCACCGTCCAGTGAGGGTACTCAGAGAAAGGAGATGGAATGGAAGTCCTCAGGGCTGACATCCTGCAGGAAAGACAGGTTTTCTGCCCAAAGCCAAAAATCTCAGCCAAGTCCACGACCACTCTCTGCAGTAGGGCGGCAGCACTCAGAAACCTCCCTGCCTTACCAAAGCTGATGGAGAACTTACTTTCTTACAGTCTGCACCGCCCACTTCCTCCTCTTGGCCTCCTTCCGAGCCAGGGCTCCACGCCAGTGGGCTTCGAGTGTAATGGCTGAAAGAGGTCACCGCTGGCATTAGAAGGTGAGCGCAATCCCTTAAATACAAGAGCCTCTTCAAGAATGACACACCCCCTCCACAAACACCTGGATGCCGCTGCAGCACTCCGCCAGCCCCCGAGATGGAAAGTGGGGTGAGAGTCTCCAGTCTCTACCCAGAGGGACCCCTGAACCAGGGGGACAGAGGAGCAGAGGGAGCTGGGGCGTGTAAAGGGAAGGCCTGCAATCGTGCTGGGGGCCGGGTTCCCCAGGCCTTTCTGAGGGAGCAGAGTGGCCCTCGGTGGCACAGGTTGGTCTCGCCCCTGCATTTGCCCTGTCTCTAGCCCATGTATAATTTTAGTCATCTACGTTAAAAATCGGGACATACAAAAATTAGACTTCTGGCTCGCGTCCCAATTTTTAAAAGCTTTTCAGATTTTTTTCCAGTTAATTATGAAACTCAAAGTGCTTTGCTTGTGTTCCTCATGGCAACACTGTTACAAAAACAAACAACTGGAAGCAACCCAAATGTCTATCAATAGAACAGCTAAATTGTGGTACGCTGGTAGAGCACCAGGGGTCAGCAAACTGTGGCCCCCTGGACCAACTGCCCCATTTGTAAATAAAGTTTTATTGCAACAATAATGTTGCAAAAAAAAATAGAAATGGTATAATTTTATGGAGTTCAAAACAGTCCCACAAGTGACAGAGATGATAAAATTGTAAAGAAAAACAAGGAAATAATAATGCAAAGTTCAGAAGAGTGGTGTGTGTGGAGGGAGGGGGTGATGCTGAGAAGTGATTTGGGAGGGACAGAGCACAGGGGCTCCAAGAACAGTCATGGTGTTAATAACCTTAAAAGAAAATTGTTCTTTAAACACACATATATGTTGTGGATCAAATAAAACATGTCCACAAAATAAGTAGAGGCTGCAGTGTTATAATCTCTACTCAACCTAGACAGCATATTAAAAAGCAGAGACGTTACTTGGCCAACAAAGGTCCATATAGTCAGAGGTATGGTTTTTCTAGTAGTCATGTACAGATATGAGAGTCAGACCATAAAAAAGACCGAGCACCGAAGAATTGATGCTTTTGAACTGTGGTGCTGGAGAAGACTCTTGAGAGTCCCTTGGACTGCAAGGAGATCAAACCAGTCAGTCCTATAGGAAATCAGTCCTGGGTGTTCATTGTGGATGACATGGTGGGCCATGGGAAACTGGAGAGGTCCTGTCCAGCTCTTACCTGCTTGTCTTTTTCTCATGTATGCTCTCCTTTCTAGGCAGCGTTTGTACGTGGCTTGGATTCTCGCAACTTAAAAGAAAACAAAGCTTTTGGTGAAGCGGCTTTCAATTGGGCATCTTAGCAGTTGTGACCTTCAGAAGCAGGTATCAGCAGTGGCTGATGCCTGTGGGCATGCAGGGTAGAGGTGACCGAAGAAGCCTTGGGATGTGACAGGAAGGACCCTATTAAAATCAGGGCAGGGACTTCCCTGGTGGTCCAGTGGTTAAGAATCCACCTGCCAATGCAGGGGACACAGGTTCAATCCCTGGTCAGGGAAGATTCCACGTGCCACGGGGCAGCTAAGCTCCTATGCAACTAGTGAAGCCCAAACACCCTGGAGCCCATGCCCTCCACAACAAAAGTTACCACAGTGAGAAGTCCGAGTACCGCAACGAGGAGGAGCCCCCACTCGCCGCAACTAGAGAAAGCCCACATGCAGCAATGAAGACCCAGCACAGCCAAACATTATAAATAAATTTAAAAAAATCAAGGCAGAGGAAAAAAACATACCTAATTGATGTTTACTAAATTCAAAGGCATCTTCAGTAGCAAACAGAGTTTTGGGGAAGCGAATGAATATTTTGGTTCTAGAAATGAAAAAAAAAATCATTTCATTATTCAGTGGTCATCACTGTCTGTAGTGGGTTGAATAGTATCCCCTCCTCTAAATTCACATCCATTTAGATCCTCAGAATGTGATTCTTATCAGAAATAGGGTCTTTGGAGATGTCATCAAGGTAAAGATTGAGGAAAAAAACCACACTGAATTAGGGTGGACCCTAAATCCAATGAGAGTGTTCTTAGAGAAAGACACACAGAGGGACACAGGGAGAAGGCAGCTGAAAGTGGCATGGGAGGAGCCTCCCAGCGAGACTGCGGAGGGAACATACCCTGCTGACACCTGGGTTTTGGCCTTCCATCCTCCAGAACTGTGAGACAATAAATTTCCCTTGTTTTAAGCCAGCCAGCCTACAGTTAATTTGTAATGCAGCCCTAGGAAACTAATTCACCATCCAAACCCCAAGTGACTTCCCTGAGCTTTAAAAGGTGATGACACAGAATACGGGTCCAAGTTTAAGAGAAGATCCCACCAAGCAGCAAAGATAAATTAGAAATGTGTGTGTGTGTTGTTGCCAAGTTGTGTCCGACTCTATTGTGACCCCATGGACTATAGCCCACCAGGGTCCTCTGTCCATGGGATTCTTCAGGCAAGAACACTGGAGTGGGTTGTTATTTTCTTCTCCAGGGGATCTTCCCGACCCAGGGATAGAACCCACGTCTCCGGCTTGGCGGTGGATTCTTTACCAGTGAGCCACTCACTGATCTCATATTGTCAGCCCACCCCCTCCCCCAGCCCCACCACTTCAAGGGAAACTTCCCAAGGCAGCCACTGGGGGGCAGCACCGCGTGGTGTCACAGGAACCCACTTTCTCATCAGAGGTTATGGATGGGGGCAGATACAACCTCTGACCCCCACGACCCACCTCCCTTCGGATGTGCTACACCCAATTCCCCTCAGAAATCCGGTTTGGAAAGGCCACTGCCTCTTGGAGCAGGGCCCAGAACACAAGAGTAAAGGATGGGATATACACGTTGGCAGGGAAAGCCCATTGGCAGATTCAAAGGCAGAGATCCCTAAGGCTGCAATCTCTGCGGCCTGAGAATGGAGCCTCTTCATGCCCAGGCCCTGTCCTATGCAATCAAATTAATGCTGACCAGAATGACCAACTGGAGAAGGCGATGGCACCCCACTCCAGTACTCTTGCCTGGAAAATCCCACGGACGGAGGAGCCTGGTAGGCTGCAGTCCATGGGGTCGCTAAGAGTCGGACGCGACTGAGCGACTTCACTTTCACTTTTCACTTTCATGCATTGGAGAAGGAAACGGCAACCCACTCCAGTGTTCTTGCCTGGAGAATCCCAGGGACGGGGGAGCCTGGTGGGCTGCCGTCTATGGGGTCACGCAGAGTCGGACACGACTGAAGCGACTTAGCAGCAGCAGAATGACCAACAGAGCAGATGAAAATCATCCTGGTTGGCCCCATTGAGTTCTGCCTCAAGCCTTCAACATGTATGAGAGTCCTTCTGCTCGCCGACAATGCCAGCTCTACAGATACCCCGAATTCCAGAACGCCACCTTCTGGGGAGCTGGAGGGGCTTTCACATCACAGAGGCCCTACTACCCCCTGAGAAGTCGGGCCCACAGTTGAGAAAGGAAGGAATCCAGGCACATGGAGGTGAGGGGCTCACGTGGCTCCCGTCCTCCCGTTGACACAAAGTTCATCCCAGTTCCCGATGCAGGTTAAGAACCCAGGGCTCCTTTATACTTAATCTCCGGTAGGCAGCGATGTAGCCTTTCTTTCTTGCCATTTAGAGTTTGCGATACTGGGTTTTATTATAAAAGAGATCTGTCTGGTCTTTGTCTCATTGCAGTGTCTCAGCTCCCCAAACTTGTGTGATTTCCCAAGTGATTAGAGCAACAGGGGCCTCTTTTGTTAATGCTCTTGGTTTTTGCTCCTGAAATAGCTTCCAAGCGATACAGGTGAAATGGGTGTCTTTTAAAAAATTTCTTTCCATTATGGTTTATTGCAGGATGTTGAATATAGTTTCCTCTGCTGTACAGTAGGACCTTGCTGTTTATCGATTTTAAATATAGTTTTATATGCTGATCCCACACTCCTATTTTATCCCCCGACCTCCTTTTCCCTGGGTATCGTTTATTATTCATAACGAACCCCTTTCAACCACACCATCACCTAACAAGTGATATTTGGAAAGCCCCTCAGTAACCTAAGGATGGGAACTGGTCACCAGGGAAACCAGTCTTGAAATTAGAGAGTAGGAAGTTACAGCCCCACTGCTTTGGAGGGGCGAGGGGCTGGAGGTGGAATGAATGACCCTTGGCCAATGATTTTATCAATCATGTCTATGTAATGAAGCCTCCATAAAACCCCCCAAAGAATGCAATTTGGAGATCTTCTGGGGACACATGGAAGAGCTTCC
Organism: Bubalus bubalis; assembly: GCF_019923935.1. Taxonomy (NCBI): domain Eukaryota; kingdom Metazoa; phylum Chordata; class Mammalia; order Artiodactyla; family Bovidae; genus Bubalus; species Bubalus bubalis. Next base: position 8,930,095 of record NC_059173.1, on the reverse strand, counting down.
TCCCCCCTCCCACATACCTTGCCCTGTGCATCTCTGCTACCCTTGTTCCTGAGTTATATAAATTTTTAATAAACTGGTAATCCAGTGAGTAAAATATTGGGTTGGTGAAACATTCAGGGTTTTCCATAAGAAGTTACGGAAGAATCCTAATGAACTTTTTGACTAACCCTCTATTTTTCTTGATTCTTTGAACTGCTCTAGAATAATGAATCAAACCCAAGACAGGGGTCATGAGAACCTCCAGTGTATAGCTCATTGGTCAGAAACTCAGGTGACAAACAGCTCTTGTGACTGGCTTCTGAGGGGAGGACAGTCTTGGGAGACTGAGCCCCCCACCTGTGGGACCTGACACCCCTTCCAGGGAGCTGACAGACGTGAGTTTCATTGCAGGACACCCAGCTAGAAGGGTTCTGAGTGTGAGTGAAGTGTTGAGAGTGGAGGAGACACACAGGAGAGCGTTTTCTTTACAAAACTGCATTTAAATTGAGTGGACGAAAATATCTGCTTATAAATCTACATGAACTCCTGAAGGATGAACCTTCAGGCTCAAGATGGAGACGAACTGATGCGTAAAACACTGTGACAGCGATTTCCGGGACTCACCTCCCTAACTTGTACTCCTCAGGTTTGTAGCCAATGTACTTGATCAGCCGTTCTACGCCCTCTTCTGGAGGCCCGTGCCAGTGCGGCCAGGTGTCTGGGCACAAAGACTTATACCTGGGGAGAGGACAGGCACATTCAGAAAGCTCCCAGGTCAGGAAGATCCCCTGGAGGAGGAAATGGCAACCCACTCCACTTTTCTTGCCTGGGAAATCCCATGGGCAGAGGAGCCTGGTGGGCTACAGTCCCTGGGGCTACAAAGAGTAGGACACAACTGAGTAACTGAGTGTGCACACACACACACCTTCCACAAGCTCCCTTAGAGATCTGCTTTGCTCTTCTGGGCATGCCAACCACTCAGAGGAGACTTCACACTGGAGTCTCCTAGAAGCGTCACTCCAGTCTCTGCCTCTGTCCTCATATGGCCTCCCCTGTGTCCCTCTGTGAGTCTCTCTCTGTTAAAAGAACACTCTCATTGGACTGTGAAAGTGAAAGTGAAGTCGCTCAGTCGTGTCCGACTCTTTGTGACCCCATGGACTGTAGCCTACCAGGCTCCTCCCTCCATGGGATTCTCCAGGCAAGAGTACTGGAGTGGGTTGCCATTTCCTTCTCCAGGGGATCTTCCCGACCCTGGGATCGAACCTGGGTCTCCCGCATTCCAGGCAGACGCTTTAACCTCTGAGCCAGCAGGGAAGCCCCACTTCAGTGTGATTTCATCTCAATCTTTACCTTGACAACATCGCCAAGACCCTATTTCTGATAAGAATCACATTCTGAGGATCTAAGTGGATGTCAGTTTGGGAAGGAGGACACTACTCATCAGAGGTTTATATTAGCAGGTAGATAAATTATTAAAATAGCAGTGGGGGAAGAGATGGTTACTTAATAAATGCATATAAACAGATATTATCAAGACACAAGGCTTCTGGGAGAAAATTAAGCAAGATCCTCGGTAGAGAAAGGGCTTCCCAGGGGGCACTAGTGATAAAGAATCCGCCTGCCAGTGAAGGATATGCAAGAAACATGGCTTCCATCCCTGGCTCAGGAAGATCCCCTAGAGTAGGAAGTGGCAACCCACTCCAGTGTTCTTGCCAGGAGAATCCTATGGACAGAGGTGCCCAATGGGCTACAGTCCCTGGGGCTACAAAGAGCTGGACATGACTGAGCAACTGAGAACCACCATCGGCAGAGAAAAATCTGATAGTAAATGAAGACTGAAAATAAACACCCAAAAGTGCTGAAATTTCAGAGTGCAGTATCTTGACCTAAGTGGCATAATGCAAGGAATTAGATTTAAAGTGTAACCTATGCCTGTGCTTTTTATAATTATAAAAAAGTTGTACTTCAGAGACTTCCCTGGCCGGTCCAGTGGCTAAGACTCTGCAGGGGGTCACGTATTCTATTACTGATCAGGGAACTAAGATCCCACCTGCTGTGAGGCATGGTCCCCCCCAAAAAAGTTCAAAAGAAGTCGAATGTTAAAATATGGAATTAACAATATTTAACCATGTTAACCTACAAAAACAACCATTTTATTATGCTTCTCTTGAAAGGATAAAAATGTGTTGTTTGCACACACAACAGGCTGCCCAACTGATGCACAAGCAATGTGGGCCATGGTGGTGGTGGTGGATATATTACATCCTTAGCAAATCCTTGAGAGCAGCTTAATCCCCGTGTTGCACATGAGCAATTAGGTCATGGGGGAAGAGGAAGATCGGGGATTCCCACCCAAGAATCTGTGGATCCAATGCCCACCTTCTTACCACTACCCCTGCATCTTAATTTTTTTTTAACACTTGCATCTCTTGACAGCCCATGAGGCCAAGGGGATTGCTCCCAGACTGACCCGCAATAAACCAGCAGCCATGGGAACAGACGTCCCCAGCCAAGTTCAGACTCCAGGGGTGTGTGGCCCACGTCTGCCCTCTGGTGGCAAGTCTGTGCATTGGCCCTTGTACTTTTGAGATTCCAATGAAGTACTGGGTTGGCCAAAAAGCTCATTCAGGTTTTGGGAAACCCAAATGAACTTTTTGGCCAACCCAATACATTAGTGGTTTAGCGAAATGAAGGGAAGGTGGTAAACCAAGTCAGCTTCCTATTCTCTGGAATGCCATCACTGTCGCAGCTTCAGCAGGGAAGAAGCAAATGAGTTCGCTGGGGGGGTGACCTTTTATTCATCGCTGCTCTCTTCATCGGCTTAAGATCCACAAAACAAACTTTACCTTTGCAAGAAATGCTCGTACTTCCGTCGGTAGGCGAAGCCAGCCCGTCTCACCCGCAGGTGCTCCATCAGCCCAAGGTACTTGACCTGATGCCTGATAAGGAAGTCGTCGAACTTGCCTTTGGAAACACAGAAGGAAGAGTGACGGTAAAGGACCCCGTGGGCGTGCTTCATCTAAGACCAGACCAGAGGCTACACGCTGACGATCTCTGGACTAGGTCTGCTGCTGCTGCTGCTGTTGCTGCTAAGTCACTTCAGTTGTGTCCGACCGTGTGTGACCCCATAGACGGCAGCCCACCAGGCTCCTCCATCCCGGGGATTCTCCAGGCAAGAACACCAGAGTGGGTTGCCATTAGCCACAGATATGTCCTGTTAGGTTCTAAGTGTGTTTCTTTTAATGGGGGGTTGGGGTGGGGGTTAACAGGAAAATCTGAACTTCTGGTTTCTCTTGAAAAACCACGATGGGACTTCCCTGGTGGTCCAGGGGTTAGGATGTCACCTTCCAGGGAAGAGGGTGCAGATTCCATCCCTGGTCAGGGTCTTAAGATCCTGCATGCCTGTGGCCAAAAGAACCAATACAGAAAACAAACCATTTTGTAACAAATCCAATGAAGACTTAAAAAAAAATGGCCCCCAAAAAAAAAATCTTAAGAAAAGCCATAAGATCTGGTCATTCTGGACCTAGACTCTCATATGGCAATAAGTGCCCTGTAGACAGGGTGTGCCTGCTGCAATTTGCCACAGTCCCCTCCATTCCCTATTGCCTCACAGCCAGCCTGCTTCCCTCATTTGCTCTTCCCGCCTGGCTGCTGTAAGCCTTTGACTGCATGACCTTATTGTGAGAGCATGGCGCAGGTTCAGCAAATACCCGAGGCCTAGACCATCTGGAAAACTGTGCACTGGCTGGAAAGAAGCAGGGTGGCTTCCCCTCACCGCTGAGGTCTGCCAGGCTCAGCTGCATTGGCCCTAAAACTAGCCAGGCTCTGAGCCATGCTCACACAGGCCCACAAAAGTCACCTTCCTCCCTATTCATTTACCTTCTATTTTTTTATGTTTTTTTAAAGTATTCTTTTCTAAAAGTGTTATTTTTGGCTGTGCAAGGTCTTCATTGCCGTGCGGGCTTTTTCTTTAGTTGTAGCTAGTTGCCGTGCACATGCTTCGCGCTGCAGTGTCCTCTCTTGTTGCGGAAGACAGGCTCCAGGGCTCAGAGCTCCCCGGCTCCAGAGCGCAGGCTCAGTAGACGTGCTGCACGGGCTTAGTTGCTCTGCAGCATGTGGGATCTTCCCGGATCTGGGACCAAAACTGTGTCTCCTGCATCGGCAGGCAGATTCCTTACCACTGAGCCACCAGGGAAGCCCCATTTACCTTCTGTTATTAAATACTGATGACAAGCAGCAAGCCTGTGCTGGTTTTTAGCATTTTACCCCGCTACCATCTTGGTTTTCCTCCCGGCCTCCCTTCCCTCAGCTCGGGGTTCCAAACGATTCTCAACTCACTGGGTTCTTTGCTCTCGTTGGGCTTGATGCAACGGATGTACGAAGGTTCCTTGGAGATGAGAATTTCCAGAAGGCTGCTCAGACTGTTTTTAAACTGAGTCCCCACCTGCAGGGAGACAGAATGAGCTGACCACACAGCATTGCTCCCCATTTATACAGAGAAGACTGGCTCAAGGTGGAGACTGGTCTTTCAGACCCAAACCCTTAACAGACCAGTTCTAGTGGGCTGGCCAAAAAGTTCATTCAGGCATGGTACCGCCAAACCAGAATGAACTTTCTTGGCCAACCCAATACTTACTACCTGTCACGAGCCCTTTTGCCAATGAAGAGAAGGGTTTGGATGTCCTGGCCTGAGAAGCCCGAACTCCGTCTGGTGCAGCAGAGTCTGGGCAAGCATTGTCTTAGGATGGTTTTATCACCCCGTGAATATGAAGCTAGAGCCTTGCAGGAGCCAGCATTACCGCTGAGCCAGTCCCCTTGTTACCAAGCTTCCTTTATGAGAGGCTCGTTATAGTAGTTTCTTTCGTTGATGGGTAATATCCTCCTATAGACGGTGAACCCCACAAGGAGAGGAGGACCCCTATCTGTTTGGTTGTTCCTGGATTCCCCTGTGCCCAGCACAGCACCTGGCACACAGTAGGTGTTCAATGAACGTCTGCCAATGAACACACTGGTTGCTAACCTTGGAAAATATATATTTAGTAACACTTGTTAGAGGAGGATACTTTCAGAAAAAGGAGTGGACAGCTTACAGAATACAGTTAAGTGACTGCACGTTGGTGCAAATCGGGTGGTTTCTGCTGCCTTTCCAATTTTGCACAGGCACACCCCCCCCCCCCCCCCCAACCACACACACACTCACCGTTGGCGCCCTTCTGCGGTTCTCTAGCTCGGCCACCAGGAAGCATTCCTTCAGGATTCTGTTTTTGGACCTGCACAGCACCTGTAGGCAGAGAGAGATGACCACCACACTTGCTGCCTCAGAAATCACGAAGGGCTCTTCAGGAAAGTTCACATCAGTGTGTACATGACGGACCAGAGCTGTTTGCCTTGGGAGCACTTGAAAAAGAGGACGGAAAAGGGGCTTCCCTGGTGGTCCAGTGGTTAAGACTCAGCACCTCCACTGCAGAGGGCGAGGGTTCGAACCCTGGGTGGGGAGCTAGGATCCCCTCATGCCGTGTGTGGTACGGCCAAAAAATGAAAACAGAGATGATCTTGAATTGTCTGTTCTGGCCATAACACACTGGAATTCTAATACAATACATCAAAGAGAAAAATCCAGAAGGCCAAACCTCCCAAATCAGTATTCTGAGTGATATCTCATAACCTTCAAAAATACATAGAGTTAAGTTTCAGACTTACTTCTTTCAGATGTCTGTAGAGAAGATCATTGTTCTTTTCCAAGAATCCTGTAAAACATTGAAAAAAAAAAAACCTCCTGAATCAATGGCTTTGATTAAAAATATAATTCCATACTGGTTGCAAAGGGAAATCCTAAAAATGATCTCTTAATTAAGAGTTTCACAGACTGGGCAATACTGACGTTTGGGGCTGGGTCATTCTTGTTCTTGGGTGGCTGTCCTGGGCACTGTTGAGATACACCATATAAAATTTACTATTTAAACTATTTGTAAGTGTGCGGCTCAGGAGCATTTCGTGAATTTACATTGTTGCACAACCACCACCACCATCCATCTCTAAAACGCCTTTCCTTTTCCCCTGGTGGAAATTCTGTACGGGTTAAACACTAATTCCCCATTCCTCGCTTCCTGAAACCCTCGATAACCACTGTTCTACTTTTTGTCTTTATGGATTGGACTGCATACCTCACATAAGTGGAATTCTTTCATATTTCTTTTTCTGTCTGGCTTATTTCACTTAGCATCATGTTTCCAAGGTTCATCCACATTGTAGCAGGTGTCAGAATTTCTTGCCTTTTTAAGCCTGAAATATGTCCCATTGTAAGGACAGAGCACATTTCGTGTGTCCATTCATCCATTGATGGACACTTGGGTGCTTCCACCTTTTGGCTACTATGAATAAAGCTCCTGTGTACATGGGTGTTCAGATACCTGTTCACATTCCTGCTCTCAGTTCTTTTGGATATCTACCCAGAAGTAGTCAAAATAAACTTTTGATGACCTTAGCAAAGCCACTTCTGAAAAACTTATCCTAGGCGTATAAGACGGAGAAGGCAATGACAACCCACTCCAGTACTCTTGCCTGGAAGATCCCATGGATGGAGGAGCCTGGTAGGCTGCAGTCCATGGGGTCTCTAGGAGTCGGACATGACTGAGCGACTTCGCTTTCACTTTCATGCATTGGAGAGGGAAATGGCAACCCACTCCAGTGTTCTTGCCTGGAGAATCCCAGGGACAGGGGAGCCTGGTGGGCTGCTGTCTATGGGGTCACACAGAGTCAGAAAGTGACTTAGCAGCAGCAGCAGCAGCAGGCATATAAGGAGCACAGACTGGCTAACTGAAATATACAAAGATGTCAAACACAGCATTGTTTACAAGAGACAAAGCTGGAAACAACCAGAGGCCTTCAGACAGGTGACGGGACATGGCCCCATGGGGCGTGCGTGTAGCTTTTCAGAAGAAACGTGGAGGAATCTGCCACTTTGGAGAGTGAATGCAGGTCTGGAGGTAAAAGGCCTGGGTCTGACCTCCAGCTCTGCCGCTTAATAGCTGAGTGACCGCGGGCAGTGACTTAACATCTCTGAGCTCAGTGCCTCATAGATTAAAAGGGGACCAATAATGCTAACCACCTCCCTGCGTTCTGTGAGGTTTAAACAAGCAACAGAGGTAAAGCATGTGGGACAGGACCTGGTCCACAGAAAGTGCTCAGCGGATGTTAGCTGGAGTCCAAATCATCGCCAATATCTATTAAATGAAAAATGCAAAGGAGATAACACAAAATAACAATCCGTATTGTTTAGATGTGTATTTGTGTTCTTTAGATGTGTGGGCATACGTGTCCCCGTGTATGTAATTATATGCATAAGATATTTTTATTTTCCAGTTGATTCTTGTAGTTACCTCAGGGAGAGACTAGGAGGTAAAGGGGTTTTTAGTTTTCCTTCTGTACCTTTCTGTATTGTGAGCAATTTCTAGCCTTATATGTGTATTGTTGAGTCACTAAGTCATGTCCAACTCATTTTGACCCCTTGGCACCCACCAGGCGGCTCTGTTCATGGGATCTCCCAGGCAAAATCACTGGAGTGGGTTGCCATTTCCTTCTTTAGGAGATTTTCCTGTCCCAGGGACTGAACCCTCATCTCCTGCATTGGCAGGTGGATTTTTTTTTTTTTTTTACCACTGAGCCACCAAGGAAACCCTACATGTCTATTACTTTATTCTTTTTTGTAATTATTTTATTCTTTAAGCAAAAATCAGTAGGTTATCTACTTAAAGAGATTTGTCCTATTTAACATTTTTTTTTTTTCCTTCTTGGGCTCCCTTGTGGCTCAGCTGGTAAAGAATCTGCCTGAAATGCAGGAGACCTGGGTTCAATCCCTGGGTTGGGAAGATCCCCTAGAGAAGGGAAAGGCTACCCACTCCAGTATTCTGGCCTGGAGAGTTCCATGGACTGTATAATCCATGGGATCACAAAGAGTCGCACACAACTGAGTGACTTTCACTTTTATTTTTTATACCTCTACATATTTAAGGGAAAAAAAACCCCTAATACATGGTATTTTATTTTTTAAAGCTTTTTAGTGAAATGAATTTATGTAGAAGTAAAAATTATCTAGAACCTAAAGCAGAGGTGACAAAAGAAAATGTATGGAAAATGTGTTGCAAAAATGTTCACAGCAGCATTATTCATGAAAGCAAAATAGTGGAAACCACCCCCATGCACATAACCGATGAAGGGATAAACAACGTGTGCTGTAACCGCGCAGGGGAAGCTTATTTGGCAATTTAAAAATAGTAACAGCAGGGATGAACCTTGAAAACATGACGGTAAGTAATAGAGAACAAAGTGGCCTTTATCAAAGTTGAGAACTTCTGGGCTTTGAAGGATGCCATCAAGACAGTGAAAAAGATAACTCACACATTGGAGAAAATACTTGCAAACCATCTATCTGATAAGGGACTTGTAGCTAGAACATAATGAACCATACGACTCAATACTAGTAACAAAAACAATTTAAAAAGTGGGTAAAGGATCTCAACAAACATTTCTCCAAGGAAGACATGCTCGTGGCCAATAAGCACAAGGAAAAATGCTCCACATCACTAAGCATTAGGAAAACGCAAATCCAAACCACCACTTCACACCCGCTAGGATGGCTGGAATCAGAAGACAGACAATGCCAAGTGTTGGTGAGGAAATAGGGAAACTGAGAGCCCCCCCCACCCCCACCCCCAGACTGCTGGTAGGAAAGCAAGATGATGTAGCCACTTTGGAAAACCAGTATGGCAGGTACTCAAGAAATTAAGAATAGAGTTACCACAGGACCCAGCAACGCCACACCCAGGTATTTACCCAAGAGAAAGGGTAACATACAGCCACACAAAACACGGTCGTGTGGACAGCAGCATCATTCATAACAGCCCCAAAGTGCAAAGACCCCAATGCCCACCCGCTGATGAGTGAGCTGACAAGTGCAGCAGAGTCGTACAGCGGAACGCTATTTGGCAATTAGACAGGAACGAGGATACGGATGGACCTTGGGAACGTTATTCTAAGGGAAGGAAGCCAGACACAAAAGCCCACACGCTGTGTAAGTCCATTTTTAGGAAATGTCCAGAATAGGCAAATATCCACAGAAAGTTGACTGGTTTGTTGCCCAGGGCTCTGGAAGACGGGCTGGGGAAAAACGGGGAGTGCCCGCTGACGTGTATAGGGGTTCTTTTTGGGGTGATGGGGTGCTTCTGAAATAGAACTGGTGACAGTTGCAGAAGTGCACGGTGAACACAGTAAACACTCGTCAACTGCACGCTTCAAATGAGTGAGACAGGCCATGTGAATTCTCAAAAAAGTAGTTATAGATAAAAGTACTACATTTTATAATACTTTTTAAAATATTTTTTCGATATGGAACATTTTAAAAGTCTTTATTGAATTTGTTACAATATTGCTTCTTCTTTTTTTTTTTTCCTATATTGCTTCTGTTTTACGTTTTGGTTGTTTGGCTGCGATTCATGAGGGATCTTAGCTCCCAACCATGCTTGCGTTTAAGGCATGGTTAACCACTGGATCACCAGGGAAGTCCCTAAAATACTTCTGAAATGCCGTGATTGCAGTGGGGCTAGGGAACATTTGAGATGGATATGCAGCATGTTTAGAGTGGACTCGGGGGCACCTGCGTGGCCGTGACCTATGACCTTTACCCCACAGACACTCACCCCTGGCGCAGTACGTGACCTCTCCCGCATAGTGGAAGAGCCGAAACTCCATCCAGCCAATCTTCTTTCTGCCCCTCGGACCTGCCAGCTTCCGGCTATAGCAGGGCAGAAATAGACAGGAGCTGAACCTTCCTACCTCACTGCAGCAAAATGCACCAGTGTATAAAGCAGAAGAGCTGTTTAGGATTGTGACGATCAGCTGAAGGTCAGCACTGAAATCTATTTCAACTATTTTTTCCAGCCACAGACCAAGGTCTCACTAAAATTAGACCCTTTCTTCTCACGAGCTCTGAGGGATGAAAAATGTACATGAGCCACACAAACACATTTATTTGTACAATGAAATAATGTTCATTTTTCTTGGTGATGACTAAAAACTGATTTTACTACTTTACATTTTTATGACATGGAGAGGTTAAGATATTCACAAAACATTGTTTTTCAGATTCGGGTGATTTACAGTTTTTTACAATTGTTCTTGAAAAGCATATACAAGTGTATTGATAGCACTCATATCTGAAGTGCACAGCTCAATGAATTTTTGCAGACCGAATTCTCCTGTGTAAATAATACCAGATCAAAAGACAGAACATTTCTAGTCCCTGGGAACCCCCCCCCCCACCCAGCCTTCTCCAGGCACAGCCTGACATCTAACAGAATAGGTTGTTTTTACCTGGTTTTGTACTCTAGGGAAATGGAACCATATAGGGTGTACTCTTGTGTGTCTGATTTCTCTTGATTACATGTTTTTGTGTTTTATTTACATCACTGCATGTATTTAGATTGTTCATTCTCCTGGCCATATATTATCCCAATCTGTAAAGATGTCACAATTTATTTTTCCAATCTTTATTTATTTATTTATTTATTCTTGACTGTGCTGGGTCTTTGTCGCTGCTCAGACCTCTCTCTAGCTGCAGAGAACGGGGACTGCTCTCTTGCGGCAGAGCATGGACTCCAGGGCTCAGAAGTTGCCGTTCCCAGGCTCTAGAGCACAGGCTCAACAGTTGTGGTGCATGAGCTTAGTTGCTGCAAGGCATGTGGGATCTTCCCCGACTAGGGATCAAACCTGTGTCTCCTGAATTGGGAGGCAGATTCCTTACCACTGAGCCACCAGGGAAGTCCTATTTTTCCAATCTTGATTCATACACTTATCCAATTCCACTCACTTATCCTTTCAATATTCTATAGGTTTGATAAAGCCCCTGCTGCTGCTGCTGCTAAGTCACTTCAGTCGTGTCCGACTCTGTGTGACCCCATAGACAGCAGCCCACCAGGCTCCCCTTTGCCATGACCAGAAATTACACTAGGTGATTTTCATGATCATTAACAATGCTATATGGTAGGCATATTAATTACCCCAGGGATGGAGGAGCCTGGTGGGCTGCCGTCTATGGGGTCACACTAAGTTGGACACAACTGAAGTGACTTAGCAGCAGCAGCAGCAGCAGTAGAAGGGGAAACTCAAACTCAGGAGTACTTAGTATTAGTATTAGTCGCTCAGTCGTGTCCAACTTTTTGCGACCCCATGGACTGTAGCCCGCCAGGCTCCTCTGTCCATGGGATTCTCTAGGCAAAAATACTGGAGTGGGTTGCCATTTCCTCCTCCAGGGGGTACTTACTGCTTGCCTAAAGTCACGTGTCTATTAAGTGTCTGAGCTGGGACTCAAAACCAGGTCCCTATGACTCCAGAGCACATGCCCTTACATTCTCTCCTCCTTGTCTCAGAGCGCATTCCATTTCTAGTTGACTTTCTGGGACTCTGTAAATGCTCTGTGTCTTCATCTGTGGGGAGGTGATGTGAGTACACACACATATAATGATTCACCAGGTTGCACACTTCAGGTCTACACACATCACTGCGTGTGTTCTACACCTGAATTTTTTGACTATTTCATGCATGTGGACATGCCCAAAATGAAATGATGATAAATAAAGATACAAAATCTTAAAAAAAGAATTCTACTTGGAATTCACATGAGCCTGACTACTACCAATGAAAGCTGTGCAGCTGGTGTATCATCATGCTATTTCTGTGTATCATCATGCTATTTCTATGTATGAATTAGTAGCTGGGCCTTCCCTGGCAGTCCAGTGGTCAAGACTCTGAGCTCCCAATGCGGAGCATGTGGCTTTGATCTCTGGTTGAGGAACTAAGATGCTGCACAGCATAGCCAAAACCAAATTCAGTTCAGTTCAGTTCAGTCGCTCAGTCGTGTCTGATTCTTTGCAACCCCATGAATCACAGCACGCCAGGCCTCCCTGTCCATCACCAACTCCCGGAGTTCACTCAGACTCACGTCCAACGAGTCAGTGATGCCATCCAGCCATCTCATCCTCTGTCATCCCCTTCTCTTGCCCCCAATCCCTCCCAGCATCAGAGTCTTTTCCAATGAGTCAACTCTTTGCATGAGGTGGCCAAAGTACTGGAGTTTCAGCTTCAGCATCATTCCCTCCAAAGAAATCCCAGAACTGATCTCCTTTAAAATGGACCGGTTGGATCTCCTTGCAGTCCAAGGGACTCTCAAGAGTCTTCTCCAACACCACAGTTCAAAAACATCAATTCTTCGGTGCTCAGCTTTCTTCACAGTCCAACTCTCACATCCATACATGACCACTGGAAAAACCATAGCCTTGACTAGATGGACCTTTGTTGGCAAAGTAATGTCTCTGCTTTTGAATATGCTATCTAGGTTGGTCATAACTTTCCTTCCAAGGTGTAAGCCTCTTTTAATTTCATGGCTGCAGTCACCATCTGCAGTGATTTTGGAGCCCAAAAAAATAAAGTCTGACAACTGTTTCCACTGTTTCCCCATCTATTTGCCATGAAGTGATGGGACCGGATGCCATGATCTTCATTTTCTGAATGTTGAGCTTTAAGCCAACTTTTTCACTCTCCACTTTCACTTTCATCAAGAGGCGTTTTAGTTCCTCTTCACTTTCTGCCATAAGGGTGGTGTCATCTGCATGTCTGAGGTTATTGATATTTCTCCCGGCAATATTGATTCCAGCTTGTGCTTCTTCCAGCCCAGCGTTTCTCATGATGTACTCTGCATATAAGTTAAATAAGCAGGGTGACAATATACAGCCTTTAAGTACTCCTTTTCCTATTTGGAACGAGTCTGTTGTTCCATGTCCAGTTCTAACTGTTGCTTCCTGACCTGCATATAGATTTCTCAAGAGGCAGGTCAGGTGGTCTGGTATTCCCATCTCTTTCAGAATTTTCCACAGTTTATTGTGATCCACACAGTCAAAGGCTTTGGCGTAGTCAATAAAGCAGAAATGGATGTTTTTCTGGAACTCTCTTGCTTTTTCGATGATCCAGTGGATGTTGGCAATTTGATCTCTGGTTCCTCTGCCTTTTCTAAAACCAGCTTGAACATCTGGAAGTTCACAGTTCACGTATTGCTGAAGCCCGGCTTGGAGAATTTTGAGCATTACTTTACTAGCGTGTGAGATGAGTACAATTGTGCGGTAGTTTGAGCATTCTTTGGCATTGCCTTTCTTTGGGATTGGAATGAAAACTGACCTTTTCCAGTCCTGTGGCCACTGCTGAGTTTTCCAAATTTGCTGACATATTGAGTGCAGCACTTTCACAGCATCATGTTTCAGGATTTGAAATAGCTCAACTGGAATTTGTAGTAGCTATACTATTGGCGAGCTATACTAAGGGGGCTACCCTTGTGACTTAGCTGGTAAAGAATCTGCCTGCAATGCAGAAGACCTGGGTTTGATCCCTGGGTTGGGAAGATCCCCTGGAGAAGTGAAAGAAAGAATACCCACTCCAGTATTCTGGCCTGGAGAATTCCATGGACTGTATAGTCCATGTGGTTGCAAAGAGTCAGACACGACTGAGCGACTTTCACTTTCACTTTCATACTATTGGGGAGAACTGTCCACATACCTAACAAAATGGATGTACAGTTGACCCTTGAACAACATGGGCCTTAGGGATTCCACACAGTCAACAAATTGTGTGTAACTCATAGTTGGCCTTCTGTATCCATGGATTCAACCAACAGGGGATGGGGGTCACGTAGTACTATAGCATTTACTATTGAGACAAAAAACCCATGTATAAGTGGATCTGCACAGTTCAAACCAGTATTGTTCAAAGGTTAGCTTTACAGGGGACTTCCCTGGTGGTCCAGTGGCTCAGACTCCATGCTTCTAATGGAGGAGATCCAGGCTCAATCCCTGGTCCAGGAACAAGATCCCACAGGCCATAGCGAAAGAGTTTGCATGCTGCAACTAAAGACCCTGTATGCCATGACTAAGACCCAGCACAGCCATACACACACACTAGAAGTCAACTCCACAACACATGAGCTTCCCCCATGCAACAGCCTGGCAGATGAGACACCTACGTTTCAAAGTGTGCGTGCTTTCCCACTTTCTCCTCCAACCTCTCCAGGAAACTCAAGTCTGTAGCAGGACCAGGACGAACACATTCTTCATCCTTCAAAACAGAAGCAGAAGTTTCCGGTCACCGCACCACACTCCATCAATTCCAAGTTTAAATGGAATTCCCAGCAGCTATGGCAAAATGCAGTGGATTGAAATATATCATCTTGTGCACAAGTCTGGGTCAACATTTCCAGGGGGCGGAAGGGGTAATCATCGTATCAAATCTGATTAAGGAACCATGGAACCAGAGGGACTAGAAACTCCATGAAAAGTCAGCTCTCCCACCTATCTGACGTCTATTTCCAAAGACTTCCCAGGGACACTTTGCAGCTTCCATAACTAGCTGAGACACTCAACTTCGGTATCTCTTAACCAGTTTTAGCCAGCTGGCCAACAACAAACCCTCTTTAATGAGGAGCAAAGCCTTCAGAAAAAGCAAGTCATAAAACTAGTTAAGTCTAACCTTCCCCAGTTCACAAACTGTTTTTACTTTCTATTTTGGGTCCTCAACAGTAATAACATTTAAATGACCATCTTTAAAAAAAAAAATGAATCAAAAGAATTCCATGGTGGTCCAGCGGCTAGAACTCTGTGCTTCCACTGCAGGGGGAATGGGTTCAATCCCTGGTCAGGGAACTAAGATCCTCCATGCCAAATAGTATGGCCAAAAGACAGAAGCAGAGAACGTCTTCTACACCCACCACTTACAGACCCATAATATGTAACATAACTGAGAAATAAAGCTTAAAAAATAATGAATCAAAATTGACATATACATGTTACGATATTTAAAACAGATAATCAACAAAGACCTACTGTGTAGTACAGGGAACTCTGCTCAGTATTCTATAATAACCTAAATGGGAAAAGAATTTGAAAAAGAATAGATATATGTATTTATGTAACTGAATCGCTTTCTGTATACCTGAAACTAGCACTGAAGTCTAATATAAAATATTTTTTTTAATGAATCAACCCTGTAGCTTTTATTAAAACAACAACAAGAAAACTGGGTTCAGGTTGGTGAGACAATTCTTACAAAGCAACATTTCTATGCTCTCTGAATCCATCTATGGCAAACCATAGATGAATTTGAATAAGAGGGGAAAGCTCAGTCTAAAACTTAGAGCGAAAATTCAGCAAAAGAGTTCAACTTGCATCCTTCAATAATACAGTGGATTTCACTCTTAACTCTCTGTAAGCCCGGGGAAAAGATCTTCTGAGTATTGAGGATACCATGGAATGAGCCCCAAGACAATGTTAATTTTCTCACCAGAATGGAAATGATTCCATTGTGTCTCTCTTCTACCAAATCACAGATGATCTTGTTGTTGAAATATTGAATTGGTTCCCACTAAAATGACATTGAGGAAAGAATTCTCCAGGAAGGATTAAGATTGAGCATCAAATATATTTCTTTTAAATTGATTGTCCAACTTTTCTTTTCTGATTTTTATCTCTAACATTTCAAAAAGAATACTTACTGAATATCAAAATAATTTCCCAGGAAACAAGCAGAGAAGGAGTGAAAAAATAATTCTTAGTACTCATCAGGAAAAACCTCCAATGAAATGATATTTCTCACGGAAATGTCTTTTGCTTAGTTAAGAAATCAAATGAGGAGAAAACATTGAAACATTTACCTCTATACCTTCCATTTCATATTCTGCCTGTTCCGCTTTTAGGGTTCTCTCAATTAACAGTTGCTGGAGTTTCTCATTGCAGTAATTTATACAGAACTGTTCAAAACTGGAGGTGCAAAAGATTTAAGTAACTAAAGCTACGTGAGTAGACCAAGTTTTTCCAAAAAATTATATTTACTTATTTTTAAGGATGCTTTTTCCATACAGAAAACTGAAGTCCTTATTAAACAAATAATTTAATAAACTGATAAGAAGAGTCAAAGTAAAAGACATTTGCATTTTTAATGGCTATTCTGGTTCTAGAAAAGTTTATGAGGCAGGGGCTATGCAAACCTGGAGAATTTCTAGGATCAGGAAAATGAGTTTCAATAACATCAGAAATGCCATAAAACCAGACTAAGACCTTAAAGGAAAATGAAGAACCAGTGGATCACAATGAAATCAAACAAACTCACCCATTCTTGTCAAAGACTTCAAACCCATAGATATCCAGCAATCCAATCACAGTTTTCCCAGTAAAGTCCTAGTCAAAGTAACACACACCATTAATCATTGAGGTTATTTACTTTGTAACACTCAATATCTGGCAACTGCCCCTGAATCTGGGATGTGGCTATAAATCTCATCTCTCCAACAACAGCTTTCAGAAGAAACAGGGTGGAGATAATATTCCCAGCCTGCCTCCTCCTGCCTGCAGCCTCCCTAGGTCCCATCCCGGCTTTCATATTCATCATCAGAGTAGAGAGACTGACCTTCCCCTTCTGATTCACTTCCTTGCTTCAGCCCTCCTCAGCCCCCAAAGCCCACATTCAGTCCAAAAAAAGCAGAGCAAGATAGAAAGAGGAAGAGAAGAGGAAGGGAAAGAAAAAGAGAGATGGAGAGAGGAAGGGAGGGAAGGAGGAAGGAAGGAAGCTATTAACATCAGGAAGAAGATGTTCACCCTGGAGAGAAAGCAGATATTTTGGATCATTTTCAACAGAGGGCCAAGTGCTGTCAGGCAAGGATGGCTATTGAAGGAGAATATGACTTTTCTTCTTAAGGGACACAATGTAGCATTCTGTATGATGCGCTGAGTCAATGTATTCAAATCCATCCTTTGCACATTTCCTCCATGAGTCTCACCACATCCATGCACCCCGTTGCCCTCATATCATTGCCTCAGCTTCCAGCTTTGCGTCAGCTCCCTTTTTAATTTAAATAATTCTGCTTAAAAAGGAAATATGCCTTTAGGGTGAGTTCAAAGGAGCTGTCTTTTTTTCTTATACACATTAAAATATATTACTGTTAAAATGAAAAGGTTCTGTGTGCACTTCAAATGCTGTGCATCCCAGACTTGGGGACACACGGATAAGATCATTTGTCAGTGCATTTTTGTGAGCCTACTGTGTGCTGGAGACTGGAAATGCAGACGTGAAAAGACAGTATCTCTGCCCACCAGGAGCTTACGTTCAATTCTCACAAATTCTTCAAAGGTGTTGGTTATAAAACACGGCCATGTTAAAGAGCACAGGGCACACAGTATGCGTGGACCAACCTTGTTCACTAAGGAGGAATTGATTTTGTTCACCAGCCAAGTAAATGTTCGCCCATAAACTGCCTTTGCCATTGCGTCTCTAGCATAGGCAGAGAGCTCTAGTGTCAATGGGCATATCACCTGAGAAGAACAACAGGCTCATCATTACAGAGGTTAAAATTTTTTTAAAGCCCTCAGAGTTTTCAACCCAGGTTTAAAGATGACTGGGGGAGAGGGGTGGTCTTCCCTGATGGTCCAGGGGCTAAGACTGTGCTCCCAAGGCAGGGGACCCAGGTTCGATCCCTGGTCAGGGAACTAGATCCCACATGCTGCAATGAAGACCTGGCACAGCCAAATAAATAAATAAAGATGACTAGAGAAGGCTACTTGATGGGGGAGGAACCTCCCGCCTGTGCTGTTCCTTGAGTGCCAGGCACTGTGCTGAGATACAGCCTCAACCAAGACAAAGAATTTCAGCCTCTGTGGGCTCATATCTGGCAGAGGGCATTCAACAAGTCAGGGCTTCCCAGGTGACACTACGGGTAAAGAACCTGCCTGCCAATGCTGTGGACATAAGAGACGCAGGTTCGACCCCTGGGTCAGGAAGATCCCCTGGAGGAGGGCATGGCAGCCCACTCCAGTATTCTTGCCTGGAGAATCCCATGGACAGAGGAGCCTGGCGGGGGCTACAGGCCATGGGGTCGCAAAGACTGAGTGACTGAGCACAGCACAACATTTAACAAATCACACAGAGAAGCATCACAGTCCTGAAGCTGAAAGTGACAAGCGCTATACGGAGATACACATGGTGCTTTAGGGAAGGGATGGGATGAGCAGGGGAGGGTCTTTGAGGAAGTGATCCCTGGGAACTGAAGGATGGAAAGGATTTAACTAGGTGAAACACAGGGAAGGGTGTTGCCGCAGAGGGAACAGTTTATGCAAAGACCCCATGGAGGGAAGGCAGGGCAAGCGTGAAGCACGAAGAGCTTGTGATGGTGGGATGTTGGGAGATGAGGGAGGTTAAGGCCGGAGATGCTGACAAGCTGGACCACACAGGATCTGGTGGGCAGGATCCAGGAGTCTGGCCTCCCCTCACCATCCTACTGGCAGCAGCAGCGGGGAGGGTGCGCACATTCCCCACTAGAGCCATTTTTACCTCCTCTGTTTTGGCTTCAATCTTTCTATGGGTGAGAGCTTCCAGAAGGACCCATGGGTCGACCCCTAGGAGCTGAATAAATGGAAAACAAAATGCCATTCAGTAACCCAGCTTGACCCCCTAGTAAAAAGTCGGTGGTGTCTCCAGGCTCAGGTTCACCTTTCCCACCTGCTAATTGTGTTCTGGTGCAACACAGATCATATCTGTGCAAAGCACAGCCCATATCTGGTCTTTCAACTGACTGGCTTTTACTCGCTCCCTTGCCCACCTCCTAACCAGTGTCAAGTGGGAGAACGAGATGGTAGCCACCTGGGACATGGGCACCCAGCTGTCTTGCTCTCCTCCCCCACCCCTCCATCTCTGACAGGGTCTGGGGCCTCTCCTGCCCACCACCCCCACTCTCCCAAAGTGGACCATCACCTTGGCGATCCATTTGATCTCGTGAGTGTCTGGTACAGAGGCACAGCCTTGCTGGTTCTCTTCAAAACAAATGTTCCCCAGGTGCAGGACACTGGCAATAATTCCAAAGAGATTCTAGGAATGTGGGAAGTGGTGAAAAGGGCAGGGAGAGAAGACGGCGGCTGCCTAATTGATAAACGTCATCAGAGGTGGTACCCGGGGGATACCCGTCCCCACTCCGCACCACTAATTCCAGACTGGAGATCACAGATCCTTTCCCAGAAATTGGCCCTGTGGGCTCTTATCCACTTCTGATATTAAGGGAAGAGGGAAGGAACTTCAGTGGAGGGCAGGATGCTCCCTCACTTATGTCCAGCATGGAATACCACTATGCTGGTATCTCCCTTTGTCCCCTGCCAATAAGCCATCCAGTGTTCAAATGCCATGGCCCCAGATACACACATACACATGTAAATTTTTCTTAAATTGTATTCTGGTCCTCAAAAAGTCAATAGTTTCACAGTCCCCCTCACCCCCCAAATAAGACAAAAGGTGTAAAAACAAAATGTTTATAAATCCTACAATTTGGTCCAACTTGTTCCAATATAAAAAGCATAAATAAATGATATTCCTAGCATTCTAGGGGATTAAATATTTGAGACTGGGTTTGAGAGGAAGAAGAAACACAACTCCCTGCTGGCATCCCATACTGGGGAAATATGGATAAAATGCAGAATGCCCAGCTAACATTCAAATTTCAAATAAGCAATGTCTAATGTCTAATTCTTTTTAGTTAAAACAAATTATATTGGAGTAAAGACGCTTCACAATGTTGTGTTGGTGAGCAATGTCTAATTTTTTTTTAGCAGGAAGCTTGTCCCATGCAATGTTGGGACATACTTCTACTAAAAACCCAGCCAGTGTTTATCTGAAATTCAGTGTACCTAGGTATCCTGTGTCTTTATTTGCTCCCTCTGGCAACTCTGTGTCATTACCAAGAAACCAGGATGGTTTCCTCAACCCCAAGCCTGACCACAGGGAGCTCCACCCTCGAGGGGCTCATACCTCAAGATCATCTTTAGTAAAATCGATGACAGAAAAGGCATTGGAAACAGTTTTCCAGTCATTCTTGTCGTTAACAGATGACTCTTTGGCACAGCGACCCTGTTGACACAGAATTGGGCCGCTTAACAGCATTTTCATAAGGACAGTTAGGTGTCAAAATTTTTCTCTGCGAGCATTAAAAAGCTAGTTCTATAATGTTCTGAGCTGTGAAAAAACAGGTTTTATTCTACTTGTCTAGCACCTGATGATTTGCCAACTGCAGCTTTTTTCAAATTTGGAATTTTGTTTACAAAAATCTGCTATATCTTTCTGTGTGTATGTTTTTTAAAGTAGGCTTTCCTGCCATTTTTGCTGAATAAATTGAAGACATTTATCTCAATAGATATCTACCAAAATATACAGTAAATGACAGTGTTTAAATTCAAGAAAATAATCTTGATACACTTAGTAACCAGCATCAAAAACTGCAAGGCAGGATTAGATAGAAGGAGATCTTCCCTGAAGGAAATAAAAGTTTGTATCTAGAGAAATACAGATGATACAGGAGGTGTGATAAGACTTTTCCCACCAGGTCTAGAAGTTGTCTTTTAAATAAGTAACAGACTACCAATGTCACAATTTAAAGGGAAAATCTTCTACATGAGGGTTTTTTTTTTTTTTTTTACTGTTATTTTGCTTTTGTAGTACAGATTTTTCCCGATTACCTGAAGATTCATCATTTTAAAAGAGTTCCTTGTTGCACGGCAAAAACAAAGGTGTCATACCATGAAAATATTCACCGGTGAACTGAAATGTTAAATCTGCAACATCCCAAATATCCCTCCCACACAACCAGCACCATGCACTCCCTCCCCTTCAAGGACAGGGCTAGTTTAAGTCAGACCTTAAAGAACACCTAGAGGTTTGGAAACAGTGCGAATGTACTGCAAAACGCAGGCACCAAGTTTGCCAAAGTCACAGAAGATCATGAAATCAATCAAAATAGTACTGGTGAAATGCTTGAGCCATTTCCAAAGGCACTGTGGCAGCAGGATCCGGTAACGTGGCCATGAGAAAGTTACTGAACATCCCACAGAACTAACACCACCCCACCCCTCACCGCCAAAGGGGCACCAGAGACAGGTTATGGTCCTTCTAACCTGTGAGAGGTATTTATACAGCTGGGGGTCTCGCTCCAGTCCCAGGTAAGCAAGGAGCTCCTCTTCTCCACCCTCTAGCAGCTGGTAGAAGATATGGAAATTCCGCTCACCCTGATTCTGATAGACAACTCGAGACTTTTCTATCAGGTAACTGATGATATGCCCGCCTACGGGAATGCCCTTCAAAAGAGAACAAAAAAATCTAGCCAAGACAACAATCAAGGCCACTCTCTTACTGGTGTCTCCTGATGAACTGAAATTGTGAGTCTGAATCAACCTGATCTATCTGTCTTCTAAGATTCACGTTTTCTGGGTTCTATTCCTAACCCCCCAAGGTGATGAAGATATTTTCTGTTTTTCATTTAGAATCAATTGTTTTACCATCCATGTTTAAGACTATGATACATCGTGATTTAATTTTTGTTTATGGAGTGAAACAGAGGCCAAAGTTCTCTTTATCCATATGGATTTCCAGTTGACCACCATTTAATTGGAAAGACAATTTGATCGATATTGAATCTCAGTGGTGCTTTGGTCATAAGTCTGGTGACCATATAGGTAAGGAGAGCTGGGCTGCTTCTAGCCTCTGTTCTGGGTCATCAGCCTCTTAATGTCAATATATTCTTATGTCAATATTAATTATTATTGTCTTAATTATTGTTTTAAATAATATATTCAATGAAGGATTTGTATTCCATGACATATATTGAACACTTGCCAATCAATGAGAAAAAATTACCCAATTAAAAATGAGCAAAAGACTTTAATATACAAGAGGGTCTTTAAGGGACCAATGAGCAAAACTTCATTAAAATTGCTGCTAAGTCATTTCAGTCGTGTTCGACTCTGTGCGACCCTGTAGACGGCAGCCTACCAGAGAAACCACTATATGCCATCAGAATGCCTAAGATTTAAAGGACTGACAATACCAAGTGTTGGCAAGGGCGTGGAGAAACTGGAACTCAGTTATAACATTGCTGGTAAGAACCCAGCAGTGCAACTTCTGGGTATACACGCGGCATAAATGAGTGCTTATATCTCCTAAAAGAGGTACAAGAATGTTCAGAGCACTGCTTGCAATAGCTAGCCCCAGACTGGAAACAGCCCGAACATCCACCACAGGAGAACAGCTAAACAGGGATAAAAGTCGAGCAATCAAAAAATGAACAACTCCATGCAGCAACACAGTCGAATCTTACAAGACATGCTGATTCAGAGAGGCCAAACATGAAATAGAACAACTATATAATTCCATTTTTTCTGAAGCTCAAGAGCGAGCAAAATGAATCTGTGATTATAGATGCCAGGACAGTGATAACTTTTGGGAAGCGGTGTGCAGATATTTGTCAGAGATGGGTAGGAGAAATTTCAAGGTGTTGGAAATGTTAATATCTTGAGATGAGTGGTGGTTACACAAGTAGATTCAAATGGAAAAATTTATTGAGCTGTGGCCATGAGCAGTCTCCTTTTTTAGTATGTGTTGGATTCTAAAAAAAACCTTAAAAATATGTATGCTATTAAAATTTTTTCAAAGTCTGTGCATGCATGACCAGAAACCCACGTTCCAGCCTCTGGGAAATCCTTAGTCAGTCTGGCTTCATCACTATCTATACTAAACGCTCAGCCAGCTACTATTCTCTAGCCTAAGGTGTCACTTGGAATTACATGTCCCTGAGAACTCTGCCTACCCCTCCTACTTGCGTGAGCCCCCATTTAAACTCTGTGTACAATACGTTATATATCTTCTCTGGCTCCTTTCATACTACAGCAGTGGAGCTGAGTAGTTGGGACAGAGGCTGTACGGTCCACAAAGCCCAAGACCCTGTCATGTAAGTCTGCCAACTCATGGCATAAAGTCATGTACGCCTAAGCAATAGATTGTTTACTCTGGAATCTTTTCAAGCTTTGTAAGAAATGGCATCTCGCTGACATGTAGTACACTCTCATGACCTGTCTAGGTTGCATGCAGCTGGCATTCACATGTTCTTGCTGCCATAAAACGTCTCATCGTGTGAGCACCCCACAGTTGGGCCCTTCTCCTGTTGATGGGCATCCAATCCTGGCCAGATATGTTGGTTCTTTCCAGTCCCTTTACCTTCATGAGCAGCACTGCTGAGGCCATGCTTACCCATCTACAGGAATATTTCCAGGAGTGGAATGGCTCCACCTTAGATCATGTGATTTCAGCACCCCAAGATGATACACTGTTTTCCAAATGGGTTTGACCAACGTACACCCTTGCCACCAGCTGTGTGTTGGAACTCATGATCCACGTCTTTGCCAACATCTGGTCTCACCAGACTTCTTCATTTTTGCCCACATACTCATATGATCTGTCATCATGGTCTTCATTGGCATTTCCTAAAACTATTGCAAACCCTAAATTTTTCAACTATTTGAGCCAAGAAGAAACCCTTCCTCTCTTAAGGTGCCTTGAGTTGACTTTCTGTTGCTCTCAAGTTAAGGGGTCCCCGGGAAGCGGTAATAGGAACGTCAGTGTACCTTAAAGTCGAATTGTATGTCCATGTATTTTCCAAATCTGCTGGAGTTGTCATTCCGGAGTGTTTTGGCATTTCCAAAAGCCTTGGAATACAAAGGGAGGGGACACTGAACCCATCTGTCATTCGCTGACACTGAAGCTCTCCTGTTCATAGAATTCCTGACCCTGAATGACAAGCTCATTGGAGGAGAGAAAGGGGAGCCAGGAATGGAAGCCACTTTATCTGCTAAGAAGAAATCACTATTTACAGAGTATTTGATGCCAAATATTGGGGTTGGACACAGAGAAAAGAAGGGAAAAATATCTTCTCTCTAGAATCCATTCTAGGAATAGATTAGAAATGGCCTAAGGAGAAGTTGGGGCTTCCCTAGTGGCTCAGTGGTAAAGAATCTGCCTGCAATGCAGGAGTCACAGGAGATGCACGTTCGGTCCCTGAGTCTGGAAGATCCTTTGGAGGAGGGCATGGCAACCCACTCCAGTATTCTTGCCTGGAGAATCCCATGGACAGAGGAGACTGGTGGGTCACAAAGAGTCGGACACGACTGTAGCAACTGTATCGACTTAGCACGCACACAAGGAGAGCTAGGTAGGACCCTCGGCCCTGGCTGTTCTAGAAGGCATCACTGCTGGCCCCCATCTGCAGACATCTTCCTAAAGTATAGATGTAAACTGTTCAGCCCAAAGGTCTACTGGGAAAATCCCTTCAACCATAAATGCCTTTTACACAAAAAGCAACAAAAACACAGGAGAAAATAACATACTCAAAATCATCCAACAAGTCAGAGAATTATAGTAGTAAAAATAATAATCAAGATGATTTTAATTAATAAAAATATTAATGAATAATAGAGTATTATTTTTAGCACTTACTAATTCTGCTGTGTGCTTTTTATGCATGATGGTTTAGTTACTAAGTTGTGTCCGACTCTTGCGACCCCATGGACTGTAGCCGGCCAGGCTCCTCTGTCCATGGGATTCTCCAGGCAACAATACTGAAGTGGTTGCCATTTCCTTCTCCATTGGATCTTCCCAACCCAGGGATCGAGCCTGGGTCTCCTGCACTGCAGGCAGATTCTTTACCCACTGAGCTACAAATCACATTTTTTTTTTTTTTTGCATTTGTCTTGTTTAATCTTCAAAACCTCCTAAGAGGCAGGTACTATGAATAGGCCCACTTTCCAGATGGGGAACTGGCTCCAGGATATGAATGATATGAAGAAGCTTGCTGGTATGTGATCACCCTGGGCTTAGTCTCCATGCCTGCTGGGCTTCAGGGTCACACCCTTCATCATGATACAGTAAGTCCCCTACATCCAAACAAGCTCTGTTCTGAAAGCATGTTTGTAAGCCCAACGAAGTTAGCCTAGGTACCCAACCAACACAATTAACTGTATACTAATAGTATAGTAAGTCCCCTATGTACGAACCTTCGAGGTGTGAGCTTTCAAAGATGCAAACACGCGTTTGCTGTCCAGTCGAGTGAGTTAGTGCGCGTCTCAACTGCAGCCTGCCCTCCATCTCCTGTTGCTGATGATCCTTCAGCTCTACCATGTCCCACCTCCTCTCCCCTCACCAGTCAGTACCTCTTCCTGCCTGTTCACTCGATGCCAGCCCCCGGATGCCAGCTGCTGTACTACTGTCCTTTTCAAGGTACCGTACTATAAGCCTAGAGATGTTTATTTATTTTTTATGTATAATTTGTGTGAAAAGCATTATAAGCCTATTATAGCACAGTGCTGTATAGCTGATTGTGTTAGTTGGGTACCTAGGCAAACTTTGTTGGACTTATAAACAAATTGGACTTAGGAACACTCTATCAGAATGCAATTTGTTCATGTATAAGGGACCAATTGTACTACCCATGTAATCTGTTCTCTTAACTCCCAGACCTGCCCATTTTGACCGACCCACCCAAGCAAAGGCTCTTCTTACTTAGTGACTTCCCTGGAACTCCCCTTTCTAGGTCCTTAAAGATCACTTACCTCCAGCACGGGGTTGGAGAACAGCAGTCTGTCACGGGCTATCTGCAGTGACTCGGTCATCGGGCAGGTCACTGCAAAATACTGGAGGATCTTCTTGGAGGCCTCTGTTTTCCCTGCCCCGCTCTCTCCAGAAATGAGGATGAAGTGGTTATTTAGCTCAGAGCACATCATGCGGTAAGCGTTGTCAGCTATGGCATAGCTGGAGAAGGAGTGAGAGAGAAACGGAAGGAGTAGGGCCTTCCCTGGCGGTCCAGTGGCTGAGACTCTGAGTGCCCAATGCAGGGGGCCCGGGTTGGATCCCTGGCCAGGGAACTAGATCCCACATGCCGCAACTAACGGTTCAGGCTGCAACTAAAGATCTCACGTAGCTGCAATAAAGACCAGGCAATTTTTTAAAAGAAGGAGTGGAAATGACTATAACACTACTT
Organism: Bubalus bubalis; assembly: GCF_019923935.1. Taxonomy (NCBI): domain Eukaryota; kingdom Metazoa; phylum Chordata; class Mammalia; order Artiodactyla; family Bovidae; genus Bubalus; species Bubalus bubalis. The sequence goes on along the minus strand of NC_059173.1, from coordinate 8,904,186 downwards.
CCCTTGGCTCTGATGCCCATCAGAGCAGAAGGACAAACTACCCGGACTCTCAGAAGCCACATCCAGACTGTGGCACCAGGCACTTAGCTCAGAGAGCTAGCAAATCTTCACCATTACCCACTAGATGGCAAACCTCTAATGTGTATTCGTCACTCAGTTGTGTCCGACTCTCTGCCACCCCATGGACTGTAGCCCGCCAGGCTCCTCTGTCCATGGGGTTCTCCAGGCAAGAACATTGGAGTGGGGTGCCATTGCCTTCTCCAGGGGATCTTCCTGACCCAGGGATGGAATCTGGGTCTCGTGCATTGCAGGTGGATTCTTTACCATCTGAGCCACCAGGGAAGCCCCCAAACTCTAATAGTAGAAAAGTTAAAGTGAAGACTTGGGGCAGGAATAAAAAAGTTTTTCAGAATTTACCAATTAAAAAAATCAATATTTCTTATTAGAATAATCTACGTACTAAATTACATCTCCAAGAGATGTTCTATTAAATGTAGGTGGAAATAATGTAACAGATATAAGAGCTCATTTTTTTCCTTCAAAACCTAAAATACTAAATATATAGAGATAGGAAACAAAAAAATATTAAAAACTTCTGTTTTAAAAACAGAAGTTTAGGGCACTATTAAAGAGGCTTTAAATACAAGATCAGATACTACGATAAAGGCTTTACAAGATCAGAAACTGAAGCATGAAGGTTTCCCGGGGTATACTCTTAGGATGTGGCCGTTTGAAAGCTGAGTATTTCTGTAATCGCTAGTGGTGGTGAGGCAGAAAGATTTATAAATGCCTTGGGAGTGGAATAGGTGAATCATCAAGAAAAAGGAAGAAAGACCCTAAATAATAGCCCAAAAGTCAACCAAGGAGGAGAAGAGGGAAATTCAGCAAAGCCCGAGAGTCACATACAGACCAGGCCGAATATTGCTTTTCTTAACGGGTCTCCAGTCCTGGTAAGTTCCTAGTCACCGGCATTCTTCTCAGCTGCAGGATATTCAAGCACCAGTAGGTGGCACTATAGCAACCCACTTCCCAGAGAAGGTAACTCTAGCTACAGCTGTCATCCGAAGATTCTACTTTTCATTACAATTAAAATGAGATTTGATAATGATCTGCTGATGTTTTCTATTGTGTTGAAAGATTTATCTCAGAAGAAGGGAGTAATTTAAGTGAGGCACAGAATCTAATGAGCATGCATCAAGAATGTAGATGGATGGGTATATGAATGGATGGATGAGTGGGTGGATGGATGGATGGGTAGATACGTAGATGGATGGATGGATGGGGTGGATGACGGATGGGTGGATGGGTGTGTGGGTGAATGGGTGGATGAGTAGACAAGTGGATGATTAGGATTGGTAGATGGATGGATGAATGGGGTGGATGATGGATGGGTGGATGGATAGGTGGGTGGGTATGTGGGTGAGTGTGTGGGTGGATAGATGGATGAGTAGACAAGTGGATGGGTGGATAGTGGATGGATGGAAAGTGGATAGATGGATGGATGGATGGGGTGGATGATGGATGGGTGGATGGATGGGTAGGTGGGTGGGTAATAGGTGGACATATGTGGTGAAGCGGGGGGAGGAAAGAGAGGCAGAAAGAGAAAAATACTTCTATTGCTGATGCCATGGCTGCTACTTACACATGCGGTGGCAGTTCAAAGAAGCTGAGCCCTCGATAAAGCTCCATGTGGCTCAGAGTATAGATTCCCAGCTCTTGGTATGGGTTCACAGACACAAGGAGGGTCCCAATATACGTCTAGAGGAACAGACCAAAGCACTAGTGAGGAATTCCAGGGTGCAAACGGCTCTGGCAAAAGACCATCATGTGCTATGACCCCCATGTGCCCCTTCAGTACCGGGGATACAACACAATAAATAAGTCAGGTTGTGTGTGTGTGGGGGGATGTCTCCACTGTCATGGAACCTAGCTGGCACGGACAGACAAACAACCGAGTGATCAAGACGGCCCCACTTAGTGTGTTAAGAAAGGCCTGGTTCTGCTGGCAGCCGCCTTGCCACCATGCAGAGAGGCTGCTGCAGAAGGAAACTGTCGCAAAAGAAAGCAGAGGTATGGGAAAGAGTCCTCAAGACATCATCCTAGACCCTAGAGCTCTGCTTCTGGACCCTGAAGTTACATAGGTTGACAGATTCTCTCTCAGGGCTTAGGCTGACTTTAGGTGGGTCTCCAGCACTGGCAGCCGGAAAGGTCTGAATACAAAGGATCACAGTACACCCGCCGGTGGTTCCTGGACACGCCCCCTCTGATGGTTAGCCTAGAGTGATACCGTTCACAGCCATCAAGACTAGAGACCGGGAGACTTCCCTGGCGGTCCGGTGGCTACAACTCCACCCTCCCCATGCAGGGGGCCCAGGTTTGATCCCCGGTCGGGGAACTAGATCCTACATGCTGTAACTAATATCCAGTGCAGCTAAACATATTAAATAAATTAAAAAAAAATTTTTTTTAAGGCCAAGGACCAGAAGGGAACCACCACTCTAGGAAAAACAGCTGAGAAATGAGTTACGCTACATAGATGAGGTTCTCGCTGAAACGCTTGCGGAGGTTGTCCAGAAAAGCAGATTCACTGGTGTATGCGTCCAGCAGCACAAAATCCTGCACCCCAACCTTGTCCCGGGCGGTCAGCGCGCCTTCCACGTGCAGACGGATGTGCTTGCGACTCACTTCTTCTTTCTACGGAAAACACAACCTTCCTCAGCAACTCACTTATCGTGTCATGTTTATCGCGTGTCTAGTATGGAAATAGCAAGATCCCAGACCCTGGGGATAGCTGAGAGCAGAGATTACATTCTGCTTTCTTCATTAAGCATTTATGATCTGGTTAGGGATCCAAGTAATGACAGGAAAAGCAGTCACTATAGTACCAGCAGCACTGCCAGGGACTCAGCATTCACTGCTTCAGCATGACACTAACCGTTTGACAAGTATTATCTCTATTGATCCTCATTCCGACCCTATGACGTGCTATTATCATGCCCATTAGACTTCATCAAACATAAACCTTCTCATCAGAAGACGCTGTTAAGAAATAAATCAGCCAGCCACAGGCTGGCAAAAAAATATTCATGAGTTATATACCTGCAACGAACTTGTATCTAGAATAAAATACTCAGCTTGGTTAAAAGAAAAAATAAAAACTCAGACCTAACAGAAACTGGGCAAAAGACTTCACAAATGAAGATGGACAGATGGTCAATAAGCACAAAGAAAAGTCCTCAACATCATTAGTCATCAGAGAAATGTACCCTTAGAATCACAATGAGGTGCCACCAGAAGAGTTCAAATGAAAAAGACAACATCGGATATTCTCCAGGATGTAAAACGATAGAACTTTCACACGTTGCTGGCAGGAAGATCAACCGGACGAATCACTGGGGAAAGGTCTGGCAGTTTCTAATGAAGTTAACCAAGCCCCTACCCTTTGATGCAGCAGTTCCATTCTGAAGTATTTACACAAGAGGAATGTAGACATAGGTCCACAAAAAGACTGGAACATGAAGGTTTACATCAAGTTTATTCACGATGGCCCCAAACTGGAAACAATCCAAGTTCCTATCAACCAGAGCGCAGAAGTGGAGCATCTACACAATAGAATGGGTGCAGCAGCAAAAGAGAAACGACAGGTGTGCACAAGGACACAGACATTGTGCCGAGCAAAAGAGCTCACACACAAAAGACTGCATGCTGCATGATTCCATTTATACGGCATTCTAGGACAAGCAAAGCTAATCTACAGTGAAAATCACAACTGTTGCCTGGTTATGGGGGATGGGGACATTTCCGGAGTGATAGAAACATTCTCTAACTTGGTGCAGTTAGGAGTTACCCGGGTGTATCTATTTGTCAAGATAAATGGCTACAGTGTTGTGCATTTTGATACATGTAAATTCTGTTTTGAAAAGAACCATAAAAATAATCAAAGGGGGTGGGGTGGAGGATCGAGAGTGGATGGAGGTGAAGATGATAACAGAATGGCAGAATGCTCTTAATTGTTGAAGCTGGGTGATGGGTATAGAAGGGATTTATTATTCTCTCCTGTTTATGTTGTTGTTGTCCAGTCGTGTCCCTGACTCTCTGTGACCCCATGGCCTGCAGCACGCCAGTGTATATGTGTGAAATTTTCCATAATGAGAAGTTTTAAAAAACTGGATCACCACCAGGTGTCTCCCTACTCTAGCCAAATGAAGCCAGAAGGCGTAATCATGATAATAAGGAGTAATCAAAGGATAAAAACGATGCATTTAGATCAAATAATTTTTGGAGGATCCCCTGGAGTAGGAAATGGTAACCTGCTCCAGTATTCTTGCCTGGGAAATCCCATGGACACAGAAGCCTGGTGGGCTACAGTCCATGGGGCCACAGAGAGTCAGGCATGGCTAAGAGACTGAGTACACACACATTCTAGTAGATTACAAATATTCCCATTAAAAAAATTTGTTTTTATAACAGAGGCATAGTGATAAGTATAGAAGGAGGAAAGGTAATAAAGAAATTCAAGGGTTTCAGCTTGACCAAAAAAAAAGATGATAAAGAGACTTATCAGTTCAGTTCAGTAGTTTAGATTAAGAGACGTATCAGTTCAGGTTAGTCGCTCAGTCGTGTTCAACTCTTTGTGATCCCATGGACTCCAGCACACCAACTCCCAAAGCTTGCTCAAACTTATGTCCATCGAGTCGGTGATGCCATCCAACCATCTCATCCTCTGTCGTCCCCTTCTGTCTTATAAGAGACTTATATTTTATAAGTATAGCATAGTGATGAAAGATGCAAAGACTTTGGAACATGAGTCTGTCAGGTTCAAATCTCATCTCTGTTGCCCCCGCGTAGTATAATCTTGGGAAAGTCTTAGGCTTTCCAAGGCCCTGTCTGTTTCTTGTCTGTAAAATGGAATCATAAGTGTAGCTACTTCATAGGATTATTGGTTTGAACAGGACCATGGAAAGCTCTTGGAACAGTGCCAGAGGCAGTATCAGCTCTGTGAGTTCTTGCTTCCGTCCCCATGACTATTAATAATTAGACTGTTAGAAACAGGATCATAACAAAGCAAAAAAGAAATCTGCTGGTGAGTAGTCAACAAGCCCCATATGAAACTGGGAGTGGGCTGGATTCTGAAGATCCCCCGAAGGAGGAAATGGCAACCCACTCCAGTATTCTTGTCTGGAGAATCCCATGGACAGAGGAGACTGGGGGGCTACAGTCCATGGGGTCACAAAGAGTCAGACATGACTGAGTGTGCACACTCTTCATTCTGCATTGGAGTCTGAAGTAATCTCTAGAGCTGCACCCACAAATATTACAGCAGTCCGATCTCTGCATGTGGAGGGTTGCAGAGATTAACAAAGCTTCTTTCTTATTCCAGTCCTGGAGAGGGGAGTTGCAACATGCTTACTGGAGTGAGTCCAGCCCTCAGCCCCTGGGCTTTATGTGACCCAAAGAGATTTGATAAAACCTCATAGATTAAAGAATGTGACAATGATTTTAACTTGCAATGGCCAAAGCACAGTGCTCCCATGTCAGCCTGGAGTTCTGTTTGTTGCAGTATTTCAGTACTAAAATCTGGATTTCTTTTATCTAGTTTATTTCGAAATATCTTTAGAAGGACATGGACAAGCTAGAGGGTCCTAATGATATTGACAAGAATGGTCAGAGAGATGAATACTGGAGCAGGAGAAAGGGTAATGAAGAAATTGAAGGGTTTCATCTTGACCAAAGAGACTTTATTGTTAAGAAAACATTAATACCATAAACAACCAACAAGAGGGAAATTAAAGAGTAAGAGATCTTTGCTATACCTAAGAAAGAATTCCATCTTTGGGGTGATAAAACTAGGAGATACTACTATGCAAACACAAAGAGCAGGGATCACAAACTCTGCTACCTAAAGGAAAGGTACTGGGACTGAGTCAAGCTGCAGGTAGCAGGGACTCACTCAGACTAGTGAGTGAATGGCCATCTACGTGCAGCCGCTGCTCAGAGTGAGCTGGTTGACACCAGGCAGGGATGTCCAGCTTGTGTTGCCAAACCCTCCAATGCTTCAAGAAAAGTTTTAAACACAGAATTTTATGGACAATTTGCTCTGTAGAATGCCCCACATTCTGGATTTTGTGGATTGCATTCTTACGGAGTCATGTAACATGTTTCTCTCTCTCATGCATTTTCTGAAAACTGCTAGTTTGCTCTAGAAGACTTATCAGATGCAGGACTGAGTCATTCCGGCAAAAAGATTTTATAGGCAGTACAATGGACTTCCAACAGAAGTACATAAGGTCTGGCTGATGTTTTAAGATGTCAGTGCTCTAATACACATGCCTAAATCCAGATTTTCTTAAGAGACTGCAAAGAATGGTAATATTCTAACTCTTTCACTTCTTTATTTATTAGCTGGAATCTTTCTATAAAGAGAAACTTTATCAACTATTTGGTTGCCCCAAGGTTCAGTTGGGGAGAAAAAAGGCAGGGTAAATGCTTGCTTTGCCTGTTTTCAGAATGAGTTGGTTCCATAGCATTTTTCAAAGGGGACGATGAGTTTTTAATATTATGAGGTTGCAGGTTTAACTGTATTTGATATATTTCATTCCATGGCAATTATTTATTCTTATTGAAGCTAAAATTGGCTTCCCTGATAGTTCAGTTGGTAAAGAATCCACCTGCAATGTGGGAGACCTGGGTTCAATTCCTGGGTTGGGAAGATCCCCTGAAGAAGGGAAAGGCTACCCACTCCAATATTCTGGCCTGGAGAATTCCATGGACTGTACAGTCCATGGGGTCGCAAAGAGTCAGACACGACTGAACAACTTTCACTTCACATGCTAAAATTATCCCACCTTTGGACAGTGGGGGAACCTTTTAAGTGGGCTCTTGAGTCCTTTGACATGACCTTAACAGTCTTTGATAGCTTTCCTTGCTTATCAAAATGCCAAGTTGCTTTTAGGTTTATTTTATGTGTTCTCAACCTGGACCTTGAATCTGCCGCAGGCGCTCCGATTTCTTTCAATGGGGAGGTGGTAGATACCACAATCAGACACTAGGGGTGCTCACTGTTTCTAAACCTTTTCATTAGAGACACCAAGAAAGTATTTTTTTTTAAATAAAATACATGAGTTTATTCTATCAATTTAAATACACAACTAAGGGGTTTGTACTTAAACTTACTTTACTTGTATCTCTTCCCCTTTCTCCTATGTAAAATTCCAGTTCAGCGACATAATTATTCATTGGCTTTATTCCACAAGTCACACAACAGTCTCAACACAGCAATACTAACACGATCATCAATATGATTACCAAAGAGCGTTTTAAATATTTTCTAAAGAGGTACTTCTCTATTTTTTGTTTTGTTTTATTCGGTTGTGCTACGGCATGTGGGATCTTAGTCCCCTGATCAAGGACCAAACCCTTGCTTCCTGCATTGGAAGTGCAGAGTCTTGGACAGCCAGGGAAGTCCAAAAGTTATTTGTCTTCAGGACACCCCCGGGTGGCACAGTGGATAAGATTCTGCCTGCCAACGCAGGGGGCACAGATTTGATCCCTGGCCTGAGAAGATTCTACAGCCATGGAGCAACTAAGCCCATGCATCACAACTACTGAAGCCTGTGCGGCTAGAGCCTGCGCTCTGTGAAAAGAGAAGCCACTGCAACGAAGCCTGTGCACCGCAATGAGGAGTAGCTCCCACTCGCCGCAACCAGAGAAAACCCACGCAGAGCAGCAAAGACCCAGAGCAGCCAAAAATAAGAAAACAAATAAAATAATTTAAAAAAGTATTTGTCTTCAGAGTACTTCCCTGGGTTTGTATAGGCACATTACTGTGCTTTAAGTTCCCTTTAAATAGTTGATTTCCATGTGACTATCTATACCAGCAATGAGATACTTATCTTGGTTCACTTTTATTGTTTTATTTGGGGAGACCGATTTTGAAATTTTATTTTATCATTATGTAAAATATACCTAATGATGCCAAAAACAAAATAAGGCATATTCAAAGATCTATCATACTTGTCCCTTCTACCCTATTACCTTCTTCCTGCTGTAAACAATCATTTCAAAAGCTCTAGAATACTAAAACTGGTTCCTTTTCTTAACTAGAAGCAAATACACATGAAGATTTGCTTTCCTCCTTTCTTAGGCATATGCTTGCAAACTCAAAATGCTGTTTTTCCACCAGCATTTTCACTGGGAAACCTATCCAGGAGATCCCTTCAGAGCTGTTTATAATGACATTCCTCATTCCTTTTCAGGGTTGCAAAGTACTCCATTGTATGTACACACTATACGGTTGACCCTTGAACAACCCAGGTTTGAACTTTGTGGGTCCACTTATATGCAGTTTTTTTAAATAGTAAATGCTTTTCAGCAGGACTACAGACTCTGTGATTGGTTGACTCTGCAGAGGATCAACCCTAAGTTATAAATGGATTTTTGACTACACAGAAGGTCAGTACCCCAACCCCCCATGCTTTTCAAAGGTCAACTCTACGACAGTTTATTCAGGAAGTCCAATAGTAAAAGATCTTAACTAACCTCTGTCAGAAATTAACAGAAAACCATGGCAGAAAAATCAGTAGGACAGAGACAATCTAGGTAGAACAATTAGCTAACACAAGTGTAATATGGCACCCAACAATCACACAGTATATGCTTTGCACACAGAGCATTTATAAAAATTGACCACAACCTAGGTCATAAAGCAAATCTCAGATTTCAATGGATTCAAATCATGCAAAGCTTAATCTTGATTAAGCCTCACTGAATCTGATCAGGTCAACACTTCAACAGAATAGAACTTTCTGAGATGATGAAAATATTCTGTAGCTTCCCTGTTCAATACAACAGCTATGAGCTATATGTGGCCTCTGAGCATGTGAAATATGATGGCATGCAGAAACTTAATTTTTAATTTAAATTAACTTAGATTTAAATAGCCACAGGTGGCTAGTGACTAGTGTTTAGGCTGCACAGGTCTGGAATCTAATTTCCAGTTCAAAGGAAAACAAAGAATGAGAAACACTTCAATAAAAACAGCACTTCCATCAGTAGTCACCTAAATTCAAACTAGGAAACTCTATGGGACAGACTATCTAGTTTCTTCATTATTTATTGAAGAACACTGCAAGAGAATCTACATATTAAAAGACATGAAACAGAAAGATGCAAATCAAAATCACGATAAGCCGTCACTTCATACCCACTAGGATGGCTACCATCAAAATGTCAGGCAATAGCAAGTGTTGGGGAGGAAACAGAAAAATTGGAATCTTCAGATATTGTTGATAGAGCAGAAAATGGTGCAGTCACTTTGGAAAACAGCCTAGCAGTTCCTCAACAGGTTAAATATAGACTTCCTATATGACCCAGCAGTTCTTCTCAGGTATATACCCAAGAGAAATGGAAATGTGTCCACACAAAAACTCAAACAGACATGTTCACAGCAGTGTTATTCACAATGGTCCCAAAGTGGAAACAACTCAAATGTCCATCAACTGATGAATGAGTAAACAAAATGCAGTGCACCCTTGGAATACGGAATGAAGCAGGGCAAAGACTAATAGAGTTTTGCCAAGAAAATGCACTGGTCATAACAAACACCCTCTTCCAACAACACAAGAGAAGACTCTATACATGGACATCACCAGATGGTCAACACCGAAATCAGATTGATTATATTCTTTGCAGCCAAAGATGGAGAAGCTCTATACAGTCAGCAAAAACAAGACCAGGAGCTGACTGTGGCTCAGACCATGAACTCCTTATTGCCAAATTCAGACTGAAATTGAAGAAAGTAGGGAAAACCACTAGACCATTCAGGTATGACCTAAATCAAATCCCTTATGATTATACAGTGGAAATGAGAAATAGATTTAAGGGCCTAGATCTGATAGATAGAGTGCCTGATGAACTATGGAATGAGGTTCGTGACATTGTACAGGAGACAGGGATCAAGACCATCCCCATGGAAAAGAAATGCAAAAAAGCAAAATGGCTGTCTGGGGAGGTCTTACAAATAGCTGTGAAAAGAAGAGAAGCAAAAAGCAAAGGAGAATAGGAAAGATATAAACATTTGAATGCAGAGTTCCAAAGAATAGCAAGAAGAGATAAGAAAGCCTTCTTCAGGGATCAATGCAAAGAAATAGAGGAAAACAACAGAATGGGAAAGACTAGGGATCTCTTCAAGAAAACCTGAGATACCAAAGGAACATTTCATGCAAAGATGGGCTAGATAAAGGACAGAAATGTTATGGACCTAACAAGAAGCAGAAGATATTAAGAAGAGATGGCAAGAATACACAGAAGAACTGTACAAAAAAGATCTTCATGACCCAGATAATCACGATGGTGTGATCACTGACCTAGAGTCAGACGTCCTGGAATGTGAAGTCAAGTGGGCCTTAGAAAGCATCACTACGAACAAAGCTAGTGGAGGTGATGGAATTCCAGTTGAGCTATTCCAAATCCTGAAAGATGATGCTGTGAAAGTGCTGCACTCAATATGTCAGCAAATTTGGAAAACTCAGCAGTGGCCACAGGACTGGAAAAGGTCAGTTTTCATTCCAATCCCAAAGAAAGGCAATGCCAAAGAATGCTCAAACTACCGCACAATTGTACTCATCTCACACGCTAGTAAAGTAATGCTCAAAATTCTCCAAGCCAGGCTTCAGTAGTATGTGAACCGTGAACTTCCTGATGTTCAATCTGGTTTTAGAAAAGGCAGAGGAACCAGAGATCAAATTGCCAACATCTGCTGGATCATAGAAAAAACAAGAGAGTTCCAGAAAAACATCCATTTCTGCTTTATTGACTATGCCAAAGCATTTGACTGTGTGGATCACAATAAACTGTGGAAAATTCTGAAAGAGATGGGAATACCAGACCACCTGACCTGCCTCTTGACAAATTTGTATGCAGGTCAGGAAGCAACAGTTAGAACTGGACATGGAACAACAGACTGGTTCCAAACAGGAAAAGGAGTTCGTCAAGGCTGTATATTGTCACCCTGTTTATTTAACTTATATGCAGAGTACATCATGAGAAATGCTGGACTGGAAGAAGCACAAGCTGGAATCAAGATTGCCGGGAGAAATATCAATAACCTCAGATATGCAGATGACACCACCCTTATGGCAGAAAGTGAAGAGGAACTCAAAAGCCTCTTGATGAAACTGAAAGTGGAGAGTGAAAAAGTTGGCTTAAAGCTCAACATTCAGAAAATGAAGATCATGGCATCCGGTCCCACCACTTCATGGGAAATAGATGGAGAAACAGTGGAAACAGTGTCAGATTTTATTTTTCTGGGCTCCAAAATCACTACAGATGGTGACTGCAGCCATGAAATTAAAAGACACTTACTCCTTGGAAGGAAAGTTATGACCAACCTAGATAGCATATTCAAAAGCAGAGACATTACTTTGCCAAAAAAGGTCCATCTAGTCAAGGCTATGGTTTTTCCTGTGGTCATGTATGGATGTGAGAGTTGGACTGTGAAGAAGGCTGAGCACCACCGAAGAATGGATGCTTTTGAACTGTGGTGTTGGAGAAGACTCTTGAGAGTCCCTTGAACTGCAAGGAGATCCAACCAGTCCATTGTGAAGGAGATCAGCTCTGGAATTTCTTTGGAAGGAATGATGCTGAAGCTGAAACTCCAGTACTTTGGCCACCTCATGTGAAGAGTTGACTCATTGGAAAAGACTCTGATGCTGGGAGGGATTGGGGGCAGGAGGAGAAGGGGACGACAGAGAATGAGATGGCTGGATGGCATCACTGACTCGATGGACATGAGTCTCAGTGAACTCCGGGAGTTGGTGATGGACAGGGAGGCCTGGCGTGCTGCGATTTATGGGGTGGCAAAGAGTCGGACACGACTGAGCGACTGATCTGATCTGATCTGATACAGTGGAATATTAGTTGGCAATAAAAAGGAATGAAGTGGGACTTGCCTGGTGGTCCAGTGGTGGAGAATCTGCCTTCCGATGCAGGAGATGCATGCTTGATCCTTGGTTGGGGAATCAAGAACTCACATGCCATGGGGCTACAAAGTCCGCACACCTCAATGAAAGATCCTGCGTGTCACAACTAAGACGTGACACAGCCAAAAAGAAATAAATATTTTTAAAAACAATATAAAAAAAAAGAAAGGAATGAAGTACTGATGCATATATGAGTCAACTTTGAAAACACTATGCTAAATGGAAGAAGCCAGTCACAACAGATCACGTATATGATTCCATTTATATGAAATGCCCAGAATAGGCAAATCTATAGTGATGGAAAGGTAGTTAGTGGTTACCAAGGGCAGGGGGGTTGAGAGAAAGTGAGAAGTAACTGCTATAGGATAAAATGTTTCTTTTTTTAAAATATGTATTTTATTTATTTTTGGCTGCTCAGCATGTGGGATCTTAGTTCCTGGACTAGGATCGAACCCATGCCCTCTGTAGTGAAAGTATGGAGTCTAAACCACTGGACTGCCAGGGAAGCCCCATTAAGGTCTCTTTTTAACAAGATGACAGTGTTTTAAAATTGATTTTGGTGATGGTTGCACAACTCTGAATATACTAACAAACTTGAGTTGTGTACTTCAGAGGGTGAATTTCCTGAATGGTATGTGAATTAGATTTCAAAACTGTCACAAAATCAAGATCTAAATGTGAAGGGCAAAACTATAAAGTTTTAGAAACAAATGTAAAAGTTATCTTCATGACCATGGGGTAGGGAAAAGTTTCTTCATAATTTATACAAAAGAATATCAATCATAAAGGGAAGTGATATGTTTGCTCACCAAGATCTTCTGTCCATGGGATTCTCCAGGCAAGCATACTGGAGTGGGTTGCCATTTCTTTCTCCACGAGATCTTCCTGACTCAGGGATCAAACCTGGGTTTCCTGCATTTCAGGCAGACTCTTTACCATCTGAGCCACTAGGGAAACTCAACTATAAAGGGAATAACATGCAATCTTGACTGTATGAAAATGAGATTTTGTTTATCAAAAGATATTTAGAAAGTGAAAAGAAAAGGTACAGAGTGAAAAAATAATGCATAAAGAGAATTTGGGGCTTCCCTAGTGGGCTCAGATGGTACAGAATCTGTCTGCAATGCAGGAGACCTGCATTTGACACATGGGTTGGGAAGATCCCCGAAGGAGGACATGCCAATCCACTCCAGTATTCTTTTTTTTTTTTTTCACTCCAGTATTCTTGCCTGGAGAATTCCATGGACAGAGGAGCTTTACAGGTCCATGGGATTGCAAAGAGTCAGACATGACTGAGTGACTAACACACACACACAAAGAAAATTTAGGGATGAGTAAAAAAGAAACCCAACTGACTCAATGACTAGCAGGCATTTTGTTGAAGAATAAAATGGACAATAAAAATGTTTTAAATGCAAATTTTTACCGCAGTGGAATACAAATGCATACTTAACACATTGGTAAAAATTTTAAAACCTCATAGGACAGCAAAAATGTCAAGCGAGAGAAATTCCCAAACTCTGTGGATAGGAGTGTAAATTGGTATAGCTGCTTTGGAAAACAATTCAGCACAGCCTAGTAAACGTTGAGGACACATGCCCTGTAACCAAGCATCTTCATTCTTCTTGTTTATGTGCAGCGAGGGACAAACATGAGAAGCAGGCAGCAGCTACAACAGGCTTAGTTGCTCAGTCGTGTCCAACTCTTTTCGAACCCACTGACTGCAGCCCACCAGGCTCCTCTGTCCACGGGGATTCTCCAGGCAAGTATACTGGAGTGGGTTGCCATTTTCTTCTTTAGGGGATCTTCCCAACCCAGGGATCGAACCCAGGTCTCTCATATTACAGGTGGATTCTTTGTCATCTGAGCCACCAGGGAAAGCCTCAAAACAGGAAAAAACCTCAGGTTCTAACAATAATAAAATACATGGCTATCACTACCACATAATGCTATAATCACATCAAACAGTTATTCAGAGCTTTACAGAGCACCACGCACTGCCTTAAGTACTTTCCATATATGACTTCATTTGAAACCTTTCAACAACCCTATAAGGTAATAGATATTTTACTCCCATTTTTCAGATGTGAAAACTGAGGCTCAGAGAGGTTAAATAGCTTGCCACAAGGATAGTAGAGTTGACAGAGATTCAAATCTAAACCATTTATATTCAAATCTAAACCATCCATGCTCTTTTTGACACATTCCAGGACACAAAACAAGATTTCAAGAAATGGAAATACATTTCAGATCCTGGAAAAGGAGATTCAAAGATGTTTAATTTAACTATTATGTTGTGCGCAGTTGTGAAAGTGAATGAAGGAAAATTAGGCTCATCAACATGACTTGATTTCAAATAAACAACATTATTCAAAGAAAAGCAAATCACATAAGAATATACACATACGTATGCAGTTTCTTTCTATTTTAACCAAGGTCCCAAACAAGCAAAATTAAGCAATATGCTGCTTGAGGATATATTCCAAGTGATTCAACTACCAGGAAAACAAAGGATTGTACTTATCTAACACTGGGTAAAAACATATAGTTATTATTCTTTAGGTTATACATATATGTTCTTCTTCGTGTATGTTATTTTGCAATAAAAGTACTAAAAAAACTGGGCCAACCTCACTTAGGTATAGCAATACCAAATTCCTCAATAAGTGATTAGTAAACAGAATTCAATATAACAATAAAGGGATAGTAAAATGTGACCAAGTGGGATTTATTCCAGGAAGGCATATTAGAAAATCTATTAATAATAGACTTATCATATCAGTTGATCAAGAGTGGAAAATTACACATCTCATAGATTCTGAAATGGCATCTGATAAAGTTCAACTGTCTTGATAATCACACTTATCAAAAACAACAGAAACCAAAACAAATTCCAGAAGGATCAAAGGTTGAAACATCAAAAAAGAAAATTATAAAATATTAGAAGAAAATACAGGTGAAGAGAGGAATGCCTTTTTAAGTATGATACAAAATTCAGAAGCCAGAGAAGAAAACACTGATCAATTCAACTACAAAGAAAAATGTCAGGCTAGGAAGAGCATCATAAGCAGAGTCAAAAGATAAAAACATTTTGGGGAAAAAAAAAAAGTTCAATTCACATATCAGACAAATGACTCATTTTCCTTAATATATAAAGAGCTTCCATAAATCAATAAGAAAAAGTTCAACACCCCTCAACATGCATCACATCAAAAGTGGGCAAGGGATATAAACAACAATTCACAGAAATGAATATGAAAATTTGTCTTTTAAACATTAGAGAAAGATACTCAACCTCACTCCAAAGAGAAATGCTATTAAAATACATTGCTGCTGCTGCTGCTTCTAAGTCGCTTCAGTCTTGTCCGACTCTGTGCGACCCCATATAAGCAGCCCACCAGGCTCCCCCATCCCTGGGATTCTCCAGGCAAGAACACTGGAGTGGGTTGCCATTTCCTTCTCCAATGCATGAAAGTGAAATGTAAAAGTGAAGTCGTTCAGTCGTGTCTGACTCTTTGCGACACCATGGACTGCAGCCAACCAGGCTCCTCCATCCATGGGATTTTCCAGGCAAGAGGACTGGAGTGGGGTGCCATTGCCTTCTCCGTAAAATACATTGAGATGCCACTAAAATACCATTTCTCATTTTTGGCAATCTGATAGGTAGTTTGAGAACACAGTCCTCATGAGAGTGTGGCAAATGATTACTTGCATCTATTACAGGTGAGAGAATATGTATATTGTAGAACATCTATGAAATGTAATTGATAATATATTTTAAAAACCAAGTACACATTCTTTTATGTAATAATTTCACTTATAGATATTTAATCTATTATATACAATCTCACAAAGCTAAAATTCAAATATTCACCAATAAGGAAACAGGTAACGCAGCACAATGGAACTCTACAGAGGTACAGATTCTTCTCAATAGATCGCTGCCATATAATGTGAGGTCGTAATATTTCTTTAACAGATTTTTTGTGAGGATATGAGGTAGCACCAAATAAATAGTAGTTTGTCCTCCAGAAGTAGTAGATGATAAAAATAACAATGAATGTAGTAATATTGGGTTGGCCAGAAAGGTCATTTGGGTTTTTCTGTAACATCTTATGGAAAAACCCAAATAAATCTTTTGGCCAACCCAATAATAGTGAGAACTAAGTTTACAGCCAGTTAGGGACCCAGCTGGGATTCAACACACACCTGTCACTCCAAATTCACTCTTCTCTCTCTACTCAATTTAGCCTCTTGCAGAGCAAATAAGCGCTTCTCCATGTTGGTTTCAATGCTCCACCATGGTGCTTCATCTCTTTTGTATATAACAGGTTAGAAGAGGTTTATCTGCATTTGAGTGAGAACCACAGATTTGTCCTGCATTTGGAACTTCTGATTCTGTGGCAATGAAATTGGAACCTTGAATAGATTTGCTCATCCTACTTCAACCACAAAATAAACCCATTAGCTACAATGGTCTCAAAGTCAATTCTAGGGCTGCTTCAAAGATCCCTATGCAGTTAGACTTGACAGGTACAAAAGGGGACCCCCAAACTTCTTCAAACCTGTCCCTGTGCTGGACAGATTATACTTTGGCTAAAAACTCGCTATGGATCCCTTTGCCTTGGGTTCACTTGTGTCTAAAGATGATGGGCACAGGTTTCGGAAGTTTTGGTGAAAAGAAGTGAACTGACAAGACCTGGCTTATGTGGACAGTTGCAAAAAACAAAGGATTTCTACACTGAGAAGTTTGCAACAACTAACCATGCCCCTCCCTTACCTTGCCTTTATACCTGCTTTGTTGAAACCTTTCAAGGACTTTGGGGGGCACGAGCCACCTGTCTTCTTGCATACCCCTGCAATAAACCTTTCTCTGCTCCGAACTCCAAGGTTTCTGGTTTGTTTGGCTTCCCTCTGCATTACCTAGGTTTGATAACAGTAACATAATGGATAGAATTTTAATAAATCCAGAAGAAAAAAGATGATCTTTTGACTCAAACTGGAGCTCAAATTGTAAACCGTACGGTTTTTGAGCAAGCTCCAGGAAATGGTAAAGCAGAGGGAAACCTGCTGTGCTGCAGTCCGGCGGGTCACAGAGAGTCAGACCCGACTGGGCAACTGAACAACAACAAGGCCCTTTCAACAAATCTCACGATCGCTAGGTCCCTTCCCTCCATCAACTAAATAACAAGGCCACACCTGCAGGTTCCCCAACAATTGCTTGGTGACTTGTAGCTCGTGGGTAAAAGCTCTCATTTTTTGCTGACAGGATTACAACGCCTTTGGTGGCCAAAGAGTAAAAGCCGTTGGGTCTGTTTTCTCTTTCCAAACTTAAACCGGAAGCAGTCGGCTCCATGCAAAAGACAATCATGAATGAATCTGGTCACTCCACGTTTCAGCTGTGACTTTTGCCGTGTCCAAGTCCTGCCTTTTTCAAGATGCACGACAAAGCCTTTTGGCTTGTTCTCAGGTGTAGGATCTGAAGAGTGATGTATCAGGTTTGCTAGTTCTTTTCTCCAATTTACATGAACACACAACTATGCCATCTCTGTACCACCATCTAGATGCTTCCGCTTTGTGAAACTAGTCTGATTTTTTTGAGAAGTATAATTTTTATTTGCACAGCAAATGATTTTTTTTTTTTAAAGTCTTTAAAATCCTGGGCTGGGGGGGGGGGGTGCACTCCCTGGTGGTGAAGTGGTAAAGAATCCATCTGCCAATGCAAGACATGCAAGAGAGGTGGGTTCGATCCCTGGGTCGAGAAGATCGCCTGGAAAGGAAAATGGCAACCTACTCCAGTATTCTTGCCTGGAGAATTTCACGGACAGAGGAGCCTGGCCGGCTACAGTCCATGGGGTCACAAAGAGTCAAACCTGACTGAGTGACTAATGCTTTGACTTTCACACTTTGGTGAGTATGAAGGGAGTTGAATGAAAGAGGCAACCAAGATGGTGGTTGCATGGGTGTGAGCTTTATGATAATTCATCAAACCGCACATTTATTTGGGCTTCCCTGTGGGTGCGGTGGTAAAGAACCCACATGCCAATGCAGGAGATGTGGGTTCAATCCCTGGCTCAGGAATATCCCCAGGAGAAGGAAATGGCAGCCCACTCCAGTATTCTTGCCTGAGAAATCCCATGGACAGAAGAGCCTGGTGGGCTACAGTCCACAGGGTCACAAAGAGTCCAACATGACTGAGTGACTGAGCATGCATGCACACACTTTTATTTATACATTTTTCAGTGTGTGGGCTATAGCCCACAGTTAAAAACCTTTTGAAAACATCATATCTTAATTGTTTCCTCTCAAGATAAAGACTGTAGGGCAGCAGTGGCTCTGAGGAAATCCACGTTTATTTTTCACTTATTTGCTATAAAATCAGAGCTGAGGAAGCTGAGTCACTGAAAGCCTTGCTTCAGTGAAAGTTAGGTAGACTTGTGGAGACAGCAGGTAAACAGGATAAGCCAAGAGAAAGACTGGGAGGATGGAAGTTATGTTCACGTGTCGGAAGGAAGATCAACATTCTGTCGCAGCTTTTAAAAGTATTGATTCTTGCATCTTTTTCTCCTCTAACACAGAATCCTGTGGCTGCTTCTCATGCCTAAAGCTTAAAAACCAATGAGGATTTCAGGCAGTCTTGTAAGCAAGACCCACTTCTGCCAACATCTTTAATTCACAGACGAGAAATGCTTAGCTTTTTGTTGTTGTTAGTACAATACTTCCATACAATTAATCTCATGGAAAAAAGTTGAGACTGTGGATGTTTTTGGCTACATCCATGAGGACCAAAGAGACTTTTTCCAGGGAACAAACACATTCACCCTCCACTCCATGAAGGTAGATGACCCAAGACTTTGGAATGTTCCACCTTCCAGGAACATTTTACCTATGAGCATTAGACATTCACAGCTATTTTTGCCTTCGTCTCCCTAACATTCATATTAGGAAAATTCCAGGGAGAGAGAGAGAAGACCCTGGCTACAGCGGTTGTCTCAGTGGCAACAAAGCAGTATTGAAACTCTGAAGTTGACAACTCCACACCAATTCAAGCAGCACAGAAACTCCTGTTAGCTTTGTCATAAACCGATTAGAGCTGGTACACAGACCTAAGGATCTCAATGCTTCGACACTGAACAGCCACTCAGACCCCAACAGTTTCCCCAGTAAAAACCCACTGGGAGATTCTCAGTAAGTTCACCACAATGCACCATCTGAGATACTCTTCAGTCTCATAATCATCCCCACACACACTCAGGAAAAAATAAAATAATATTTAGTCCAGAGGAAGTGGCAACCACCCATGCCTGGGACCTTCTGCTTGTCTGTATGAAACACGCTCGGAGAGTCTGGTAAAGGCGGACCGTCCGGCTGCTGCTGGAGCAGGACGAGGGGGTGGGGGTGGGGAGAGCCTCTACCCTTTCCCAAATCAAAAGGGGGGAAAGTAAGTGAGAAAATCTCCGGAGTTCAAACATTCCTTTAAACCCCACAACTTTAAATACTAAATGTGTTTCATGGCTGCCATCTTGAAAAACATTAGTTTGCCAAAGGCGGCCTTTGATTCCTATTTGGGATGGAAACGCTGGCAGATAATCCATTGAAACAGGTCCTGCACAAAGGCCCTTTTGCAACAATCGTGGTGCTTGTGAAGGACAACATTTTTGTGCCCACAATAAAACATTTTAATGCGCTACAATCCATTACACATATAGTCCTCCATTTCCTTTCAGTAATTATTCATTAGAAAACATTTAACGTCACTGTGGATTTCACACCGGGCAGTCTGGACACAAAGAACAAGAGATGGCCCATTTATAAGGGGCTGGGGTCTTCTTTTCTAATCTGAGAAACTCCGAGGAGGTGGGGCCCGCAGGACACAACAGGCCGGCTAAATTGTGCGGTTAACGGTCAAAGCCCCCCTGCCTACTTTGACACTCATTTAAAGATGACGGGGAACAAAAGAGATTTGTTCTGTGCAAACCTTTCTTGTTACGCAGTCTACATTGGGCTCCGTGCTTGAAACCCGCCCGAGATTTTATTCCACCTGCCAGCTCCCTGCCGCCTTCCTCGACTCTCTCCTCTGCTACTTGGCTTTCTCCCACTTTAACACAAAGAGACAGGTAAAGAATATCTGTAAAAGCGGCCCATTCAGCATGTCAGCTTTCATAATACAATTGCCTGTCAGGTCCCCGAGGAGCTATGAGGCGCTCAAACGTCTGGGTTCAGGCCAGAAATCCAGCCCGCACTTCTGCTGGTTTAGCCGGGCAGCTCCCGGTCACCTCCCACCCTCCCGTAGTGGAGGGCCATCTCCCGGGGCACAGACACTAAAAACCATCTTGAATAACAACAGTCTGAAACATTTGCTCCATCAGCGAGAGACCACATGCCCACTCCCTATGGGCTGCATGTATATTCCTTTCGTGCCTATGTTAAAAAAAATGTTAACTGAAAACTCAGACCCAGGGATCTAGAGTCATCGGGAAAGTTGGGGAATATTTATCTTATAGCCATTTTTTTAAAAAAGATATGCGACAGAATAAAATAGTTTAACAGCAGAGGATTCTTCCCTAAGGTAGTGGGGAAAGATCCTATCTTGAGAGTCTAAGCAGATTAAGATGTATGGGCATATGTACAAATCTAAAAACCTCTAGTTCCATTTGGACTCTGCAAACTGCATGAAGACTATATATCACCTAGTGATGCTTCCAGAATATACTGATGAGAAACCAGTGAGGACAAATAGGCTTGGCTTTTCTAGAGTCTCAAAAATGATTCATGTCACTGTATGGCTCTTTTTATTGCTGTTTGCATGTTATACCTGCTTTTTATCATTATCCCGATGGGTTAGAGGAAACTGCCTCTGGTTGCAGAGTCAAACGGCAAGCATATGCCAGAGAAAATCAGTGGGTACTTAAAAGAGAAAGCAAGATTCACAATGAAGCCAGTCACAGCAGCTCAGTCAGCGGTCAATAAAATTCCAAAAAAATGAAACAGTTATGATGGTCTGTGTCAGAGTATAGCAAACTAGGGCTCGTGGATCGAACCCAGACAGCTGCCTGCTTTTGACGCAACAAAAGAATAAATTTTTTTTAAAGTTGTGAGAAAATTGTATGAAATTCCAATGTCCGTGTCGATTAGCATTTATTGGGCTACAGCCATGATTATCGTGTATGTCTGTCTGTGACTACTTTCCTGCTATGACAGACTTAAGTAGTTGCCAAGGAGGCTGAATGGTCCACAAAATCTAAAATATTTACTATCTGGCCCTTTATAAAAAAAATCTCTGATCCCTACTCTATATCCAGTATAGCATACATGTCTCTAGTCCTTAAGATCCAGGCTTCCAAATCCTTTACATATTTAAAAATTGTAGGCACCAAGAGGAAAAAAAAAAAAAAGTGGAATTTCAAGTATAACCCTTTCCAAACAAATGTTTGATGGTTTATAATGAATCCCTCAAACTTATGGCTAGGCTACTTCTTAATTAAGATCTTTATATCCAGCATTGTTAAATGTTGAAAAATAGGGTCGTTGAGAATGCGAGGTGAGATGGTACCTTTCCAGGCCCTCTGCTGTTTCTTAGCTGCCCAAACACACAAGCAAATTAACTGTGCAAGCAGCAGGCAGCAGTATCTCCAGTAGAACTTAATGAGTGTTTGTTCCATAAACAAATGATGCTTCTAGCTCTCAAGAAAACCATCTGAAGGATGGTACTCAGTGGCAGCCAAAATTTGAATCAAACATACATTAAGAAAGAAAGCAAGGTCTGATACTTTAATTCAAGGGGGAGTCTCAGCTGTGGAAAGGATAAGGATCAAACTTGAATGATAAGAGCATTATCATATTGTACGTTTTTTTGCATCCGATTTGCTCAACGGCTGAAATGCGGGACTATCTTTTCATGTAATGACAAGAAGACTGTCAGCTTTTGGTTATTCCACTGCAGCCTCTTAATCACTACTGAATGTGTATAATTATGAATATCAGTAAACAGAATAACGCTTCTAAATTACCTTAGGGATTAGATGGTCTCCTAGTAAGAATTAGAACAGTTCACAGAGTTTTAATTGCCTCATGGGAGTTCCAGGTGAAGAAAGAAATGGCCATGCAACTGCATACATTTTTTTCAGCAAAAAATCAATTGCAAGGGCTAGATTTCTCTTACTACTTCCCAACAATAAGTAAATAAATTAGACCAATAAATACAGCAAAAAGATCTTGGATGCTTACTGCATTTTTTCCCCTTCATACACATTCCTTTTTTTTTTTTTAATTGAGGTGCAACTGACATATAGAATTATATTAGTTTCAGGTGTACAAGGTAACGATTTTTTAATACATTGTGAAATGGTCACCATAAAGTCTAGCTAACAGCCATCGACTTACATAGTTATAAAAATTTTTTTCTTTGATGAGAATTTTTACGATCTCTTTTAGCAACTTTCAAATATAACTACAATATTATTAACTATAGTTACCATACTGTATAGGACATCCCCATAACTTACTTATTTTATAACTGAAAGTTTGTATCTTTTGATCACTTTCAACCATTTCTCCCAATCTCCAACTCTGGCAACCACCAGTCTCTTCTCTGTATCTATGAGCTTGGGTTTTTGCTTGGTTTTGTTTTTAAGATTCAACATGGAAGCGGAGGATAAATGAGGAGTATGGGATTAACAGATTCATGCTACTATATATATATATATACACACACACACATATACGTATACACACAATAAATAAACAACAAGGATTTTACTGTATAGCATAGGGAACTATATTCAATATCTTATAATAACCTATAATGAAAAGAATCTGAAAAAAGAATATATATATATAACTGAATCACTTTACTGTATACTTGAAACAAACACAATATTGTACATCAACTATAGCTCAAGAAAAAAAAGATTCAACATGTAAGTAATATCAGACAGTATCTGTCTTTCTTTGTCTGACTTATTTCACTTGGCAAAATTCCCTCAAGGTCCGTCTATGCTGTCACAAGTGGTAAGATTTCTTTCTTTTTTGTGGCTGAATACTATTCCATTGTGTATTTATACCACATTCTCTTTACCCACTAATCTATAGATGGACACTGGGGTTGCTTCCATGTCTTAACCATTACAAATAATGCTGCAGGTGACTTCCCTGGTGGTCCAGTGGCTAAGACTCTATTCTCCCAATGCAGGGGGCCTGGGTTTGATCCCTGGTCAGGGAACTAGATCCCATAGACTGCAATGAAAAAGATCCTGAGTGTCACAGCTGAAACCTGGCACAGCCAAATAAATATATAAAAATAAATTTTATTCATTCTCCCCCAAACCCCACATGTATATGTATGGCTGAGTCCCTTTGCTGTTCACCTGAAACTACCATGATACAAAATAAGAGGCTTAAAGTTTGAAAAAAAAATTTTTTTAATATATTGAAAATTTTAAAAACTAATATGGGAATACCCACATTCCAAAAAAAAGTAATGTTACAATGAATATGGCAGTATATATAGCAGCTTTGAATGGAGGATATATATCATAAAAACTTTTAGCCTTTCCTCAAGTCCATGAAAGTTCTTTGAAGTCCCACGTCCCTGAGTTTATGGATGAATTTATAAAAGAAGCATTTTCTTCCCTTGAAGAGAATCTTGTTGGTATTCTCAGATATCTTTCCCTGGAAAGAAATATAGTTCATGGTTTGGGAGCCTTGCAAACACTCAGCAGAAACTAGACATTGACCATGGAGTAATACTAAAACCTATATGGAACGATAAATGATAAAGTGTGGCCCCGGATTTTCCCAGGGTGCCCCCACCTGTTCAGTCCACATTTCTTTGGGGTCAATGAAGAAATTAATAGACATCACAGAATAGACAGCTTTCAGCACAGCTTTTTAAACTATTTGGGGCTTCCCAGGTGGCATAGTGGTAAAGAATCCACCTGCCTATGCAGGAGATTCAAGAGACAGGTTCGATCCCTGGATTGGGACGATCCCCTGGAGGAGGAAATGGCAACCCTCTCCAGTATTCTTGCCTGGACAATTCCATGGACAGAGGAGCCTGGAGGGCTACAGTCCAAAGGGTCACAAAGAGTTGGACATGACTGAACAACTGAGCACGTAAGCAATGAGAACCTACTGTATGGCACAGGGAACTCGACTCAATTCTTTAGTGACAAAGAGGGGATATATGCGTACATGGAGCTGATTCCCATTGCTGTACAGCAGAAACTAACACAACATCGCAAAGCAACTATACTCCAATAAAAACTAAGAAAAAAGTAACAAAGTTAAGGAAGGTTGAAGGTAAAGGAAACTATAATTCCCTGGAGGCAACATGCATGTGAAAATTGAGAAAGAAAACTCTAAATACTCTAAGGCTGAGAAAAGGGTTCACTGAGGGGGGAAGCAAGAAAGGAAGAAGGGGAGGCTACACATGATTCCTTGGGGACAAATAAACAAGAAATATGCAGCAAATAAAGATCAACATGCACCATTTTTAAAAAAATTTTCTGGATTTTGTTACCTTAAAAAAAAATGGCTGCGTCAGGTCTTAGCTGCAGCCTGTGAACTCTTGGTTGCGGCACGTGGGCTCTAGTTCCCCGACCAGGGACGGAACCTGAGCCCTCTGCATTGGTAGCGCTGTATCTTAGCCTCTGGACCACCAGGGAAATCCTTGAATTTTGCTCTTAACACTGTATGGTTTCTGGGAATTCCCTGACAGTCCAGTGGTTAGGGGGACTTCCCAGGTGGCTAAGTGGGTAAAGAATCTGTCTGCAATGCAGGAAACACAGGTTTGATCCCTGGGTCAGGAAGATCCCCTGGAGAAGGGCATGGTAACCCACTCCAGTATTGTTACCTGGAGAATCCCACAGACAGAGGAGCCTGGCAGGCTACGGTCCATGGAGTCGTGAAGAATCGGACACGACTGAAGTGACTGATCACGCATGCGTGTGCACACCAGTGGTTAGGGCTCAGCACTTCCACTGCAGGAGCCTGGGTTCAATACCTGGTTGGGGTATTGGACCCTCAAGCTGTGCTGGGCAGCCAAAAGGGAAAAAAGAAACTCGGAATGGCTTCTGATGCGAAAAAGCAGGGAAAAAAGTATGAAAAGTATGCTTATTAAATAGGCAACTATTAAAAGCCTCCCATAAATACAGCTCTTTTAAAATACTATCTTCTCTTTTCTGTTATCTGGTTATAAAAGAATTACACATACATGTTAGACGTTCTGGGAAAACATGATAAGGAGAATAAAAATTATCCAAAATCCCACCACTCAGAAACTACTACTGTTTTCCTTTTGAAATATTCCTTCTAATCTTTCCCACCCCTGTGTGTGTGTGTACATAAAGATACTGGGACACTGTTTTATTTGTGATTTGGTATCATTTTTCTAAAATAACGTGATTAATCTTCATAAATTAAGAATGACACTATAACATATCACATAGTGTAAAATCATCTGAGGGGCTTTCCTGGTGGCCCACTGGTTAAGAATCCACCTGCCAATGCAGGGCACATGGGTTTGATCCCTGGTTCGGGAAGATCCCACATGCCGCAGGGCAACTAAGCCCGTGTGCCTCAACTACCGAAGCCTGCGAGCCCAGAGCCCACGCTCTGGAACACAAGAAGTCACCACAATGAGAAGCCCGTGTACCGCAACCAAGAGTAGCCCTCTCACTGCACCTAGAGAAAGCCTGAGTGCAGCTACGAAGACCCAGTGCTGCTATAATTAATCAGTTAAGTTTTTAAAAATCTTCTGGAATTGAAATGTGCAGAATTACAAGGTTAGAAATCAAAGTTCAGGCAATTCAGTTCATTTCCTAGTAAGTTCTATGGACTCCAGTGTTTTATTTTAAGCCTTATGACCAAGTACCCCTGATAGCCAGGACTTTGGCTCAGAGGTTAAAGCGTCTGCCTGCAATGCAGGAGACCTGGGTTCGATCCCTGGGTCGGGAAGATCCCCTGGAGAAGGAAATGGCAACCCACTCCAGTACTCTTGCCTGGAGAATCCCATGGGCGGAGGAGCCTGGTGGGCTACAGTCCATGGGGTCGCAAAGAGTCGGACATGACTGAGCGACTTCACTTTCCTTTCACCCCTGATATGAAAGTATTAGTATTGAGAACTAGAATTATTTTCATCATACATGTCATCTTTGAAAGACTCCATTAAAAGTAGAATTCTGAACAGAGCCAGAGTTCTGTGATAACAAAGAATCTAGCACTGAAAACAGAGAAAATCCTACATCTTCTCAACTGTATTGAAAGCCTCTTCTTGTTCTGCTAGTAAAACTTAAATTCTGAAACAAGGAAAGAGAGAGCATGTGTCATCTGACAGAATCCTGAATATCTAGAAAACCATACAGGAGAGGAAACAGCTTTATTTTATCTAAATGACCATGATGGATAAACAGCATAATTGGAACCAACTTCTCTGACCAGCATAGACTCATGTGTTCTAGATTCAAGCAGAGACAATTTTATAGAACCTGCTGAAACTATTGGAAACATTGATCCTAGAATCTGTATTGTCAATTTAAGAAGCAAACTATCACATTGCCAATTTGAGTGATCCTATTAAATAGGAATATGAGCACAATCAACATAATCGTAATTATGGAGTTTTCTTATTTTTTTGATTTTTAAAAGTTTATTTTTTTGGCCATGCCATGCAGCATGCAGGATCTTAGTTCCCTGTCCGGGGACTGAACTTGTACGCCCTGCAGCAGAAGCACAGAGTCTTAACCACTGGACTCCTAGAGAAGTCTCTTATTTTTTCAAAAGAGCACAGCAGTTGATTGACGGGCAAATATTTTCTGAGCATCTACTGTGTGCAAAGCACTATGAGAGGTATCTGGCTCCCAGGAACTCACGACCCCTAGAGAAATAAAACACAATCACAGGAACAGGGAACAAGACGACAGACCTGGACTCAGTGCTAACCTTTCCGATGACTTTTCTCTGATTCTAGTCAAAAATGGTTAACTAGAAAGTTACTTAAAATAGTGTCATTAAGTTTCTGCTGTCAAACTCTGATATTGTTTTTCTTCAAGATTTCAGGATAAAATATTTATTTTGTTAGTCAAAAGGTAAGATAATGGGAGTTGACTGGAGGAAAGGCATCCATAAGAGTTTTTCATAGTAGTGATGTGAAAACACACAGCCTGGCTTGGATGCAGCTTCGCTTTAAAAATAAGTCATACAATATACATACGGCTGATTAATGTTGAGGCTTGACAGAAAACAACAAAATTCTGTAAAGCAATTATCCTTCAATTAAAAAATAAATTAATTAAAAAAATAAGTCATACCAAAATTAGTGGGCAAAATGAAATTACTTGAAATGCGATCTAAGAGGCGGCTTATGTTCCCCCATCGAGGATGGAACCTGCGTGGAGTTCAGGGAACCTGCAGGAACCCCTGCGGAGGAAATATAGAGTCTTAACCTCTGGACCTCCTGGGAAATCCCCAGAATAAATACGCTTGATTGTGATGGTTGGTCCATGGATCAACAAATGTGATAAAATGGCATAGAACCACCCCTGCACATCATACAATGTCATTTGTCCTGGTTTAAATATTGTACTATGTAAGACGTAACCACAGAGCAACACTGGATGAATGGTCCAGGGGACCCTCTCTGTGCAATTTCTGCAACTTTTTATAAGCTTATATTTTAAAAAGTTTAAAAATTACCTATTGCATTTCGACTCTTTGATGTGTCATAAAGACCCTTACTCCTTGGAAGAAAAGCTATGACAAACCTAGACAGCTTATTAAAAAGTAGAGACATCCCTTTGCCAGCAAAGGTCTGTCTAGTCAAAGCTATGGTTTTTCTAATAGTCATGTATCCTCGTCAGAGTTGGACCATAAAGAAGGCTGAGTGCCAAGAACTAATGCCTTTGAACTGCGGTGTTAGAGAAGACTCTTGAGAGTCCCTTGGACAGCAAGGAGATCAAACCAGTCCATCCTAAAGGAAACCAACCCTGAATATTTACTGAAAGGACTGATGCTGAAGCTGAATCTCCAATACTTTGGCCACCAGATGCAAAGAGCCAATTCATTGGAAAAGACCCTGATGCTGGGAAAGACAGGGCAGGAGGAGAAGGGGACGACAGAGGATGAGATGGTAGGATGGTATCATTGACTCAATGGACATGAGTTTGAGCAAACTCCAGGAGACAGTGAAGGACAGGGGAGCTGGGCATGCTGCAATCCATGGGGTCACAAAGAGTTGGACACAACTTAGTGACTGAACAACAACAACAACAAAGGCACGAAAATATATAAAGTCACAAAATATATTTGAACTCATGGCAAGGTACTTATCTGAAACATGGTGAAAGCCATCCTCTATAAACATGAATGTAAATCATGAGTCTCTTCCTTATTATCTGACGGGAGAGCTTTCTGATTTCTGACCAAGTTCCCTACAATTCAATTAACTTGGAGGAAAGCGGCAACTGACCAGATGATTTGCATAAAGTGAGCAGCATATGGAAATAGCCGTACACGAATGATGCCCAATCAAGTGGCAGGAAGTGAGTGCTCAGTTATCATCAGCATCATTATTCAAGTGATGCTTCACTGTGCTTCGCTCATCAAACCCAGCTCCCCCGAGATCATTTCTAAATGGCTCCATCTCTAATATTTCCAAAAAGGCTTTAACTTTTCATTTTGAAATAATTATAGACTCATAAGAAGTTACAACAATAATACAGAGATATCCCATGTAACCTTTACCCAAGTCCTCCCAAAGTAAAATAACTTTAGTACTAGAAAATTGACATGGGACAATCTTCAGGTTTTATTTGGGGTTTTTACATGCACTCATGTGTGTGTTCTGTGTAATTTTATCACATGTATGTAACCACGACAATCTAGACACAGAATTGCTCCATTATCCCTAAAGATATGCTACCCTGTACAGTCATACCAAACATCCTCTCTCTAATTCCTGGCAATGAGGAGTCTGTTTTCCATCTCTGTAATCATAACATTTCAAAAATTATATGAAGACATGCAGTATATAACCTTTTGACGTCTTTTTTCACTCAGCATGATGCCTTTGAAATCCATCCAACAACTTGGATGGATCAATAGTTTGCTCTTTTTAAAAAATTTTTATTATGGAGCAGTATTCCATTCCAATAGTGGTTTACCAAGGGAATCGGAGAATCAATTCAGCATTTAAGGAAGGAAAGCTTCCTTCATAAAAAAAAATATATATATATTTATATATAAAATATATATATATATATTTTATATATATATATATAACTATGGGTTGGCTAAAAAGTTCATTTGGGTTCTCTATAAGATGTTATGGAAAAGCTCAAATGAGCTTTTTGGCCAACTCAATACATGTAGATACATCTGTGTGAATTTCTATGTAAATTTCACATGGTCACGACAATAGAAAGGGCCACACATGACCTTGCTTGAGGACGGTCTGCCTGTATCCTTTCCTCTGCAGGACCCTGAACATTCCTCTCCACCAATCAACCAAATTATTTCACCCAGCGAATCATGCTTCCTAGAGCTCCTATTTTGAGATATAATGCAGGAATGGCAGGCGAAACTAGGACCTCTGGGCATTCAAATGCGTTTTCGGTAAAGGACTGTGCCATTTGGAGTTCTCAGTTGCCAAGGCGACAGTATTAGGTGCTATAGAAATGGACCACGGCCTGAATGGCTCGATGACAGGCTGTATCTAGAGTTTCTTCACTGTGCAGGAGAGCTCTGTGGCCAGCTACTGAATTATTCTAACTCATATATAAGCATTTCTGTAACCTTTGTGGCTGTCTAGAGAAGGAGAAATAATCTTTTGACAAATAATTTTTTTTGAATAGATAATACATAAGATGGTTGTACCAAAAAAAAAAAAAAAAAGAACCAGGGGAAAAAATTGTCTTTCTAGATCTTACACCTTTAATTAATTCCTAGGAAAAGGCAATAGGTCTGACACTCAAATTCTGTCTTCTACTACCCCCAGAGAATTTTTTCATGGTATACAGGCCAATGAAAATAGTTCAGTTTTCGTTTTCTGAAGGTGATTTTTACCTGAGATAATTTGATGTTACCACATCTAAGAGTAAACACAATACATAAAAAAGAAAATTTACAAGTAGTCTTACACCTAAGGGCCAAAATTACCTATGATTTTCTTCACTATTAGGTCACTATCTATTATGTAAGGCTCTACCTGGGCTGCTCAACACAGTAGCCACTGGCCGCACGTAGCTTTTAGGATAAAGTCAAATTTAAAATTTAGTTCTTCGGTCACACTGGCCACATCGCAAACATTGAACTGATAACTCGTTGGACATTGAGAATATAGACCATTTCATCATGACAGTACATCAGATTGACAGTTCTGCTCTGAACCAGTTGAAAGGAATTTGTAACACCCTCCACTACAGTCCTCAATGGTCACGTCTCCCCCAGCCAGCAAAAGGGGGCATCCAATTGGGTCACATTAGGTGAAATTTTCACCAATTTCAGAATCTTATCCATGAGCCTCTTCCCATGCCTATCAGAAGCCCAGGTATTATTGCATTTCAGCGGCTCCAGGTAGAGGCTGCCACCTCCGAGTCCCATTACCTTGGATCCCATCCTGCTTGGAAGAGACCGGATTGTTAGCAATTATTCCACTTGAGCCATTCAAAGCCTGCTTCCCCGTGGTGTATGCTCCCTCGGCGTGTGATGCTGGACAGCAACGTATGAGGTGATTCTACCTCGATGGGCGGAGCAGTATTCATAATTTATCACTGCATCCTATGGCCACCCACCTGCGGGCGCACAGGGCTGCCGGGGAGTGATAAGAACTGGAAACCGAACCTCCTTCGAGATTACGTTACAGCTATTGCTGATCTCTGATTAGTCACTTACATTCCTGACAGGTCACCGTCAGGTCCCAGATGAGCTCCGCTTAAAAAAAGAAAAAAAGTAAAAATTCTCTCGACTTGATCCAGCTCAGCAGCTTGGAACCCCGTCTTGACTCCCTTTGGAAAACTTTACGTCCTCCAACTTCAGGGAAGCAAGGCGACAGGGTGACTTCAAGATCCAGAATACAGAGATTCTGGCTATCCCAAGATTTCTTCTATTTTCATTCTATTAATTTTCAGAAGTAAATAGAATGTACATGTGCCTCATTTAAAAAATTATAATGTTCAGATAGCTATGAAACAGAAACAGGCTCAAGGGCACAGAGAACAGACTTCTGGTTGCCAAGGGGGAGGGAGTGGGGGAGGGAAGGATTGAGAGTTTGGGGTTAGCAGATGCAAACTGTTACATATGGTTTCAGTGTAGCAGGGTCAGGACTAAGGTGTGATAAGTGTCTCATGGGTGCACAATTTAAGAGGGTGTCTAAAAACTCAGTAATTGCTTCAATCAGCTTGGGCCATCATAACAAAATACCACAGGCTAGGTGGCTTCAACAGCAGAAATTCAACTTCACTGTCTCTCCACCTTTTTACTCTACATGAGCACATGCTAAGTCACTTCAGTCATGTCTAACTCTTTGTGACTCTATGGACTGTATCCTGCCAGGCTCCTCTGTCCATGGGATTTCCTAGGCAAAAATACAGGAATGGGTTACCATGCTCTCCTCCAAGGGATCTTCCCAACCCAGGGATCGGATCCACATCTCTGTGTCTCCTGCATTGGTAGGTGGGTTCTTTATCACTAGCAGCACCTGGGAAGTCCCCTTTTCACTTTTTTACTCTATCCAGGCCCTCAAAGGATTGGGTGATGCCCATCCACGTTACTGAGGGCTCAGTGGTAAAGAATCTGTCTGCCAATGTAGAAGAGTCAAGTTCGATCCCTGGGTCAGGAAGATCCCTTGGAGGAGGAAATGGCAACCCACTCCAGTGTTCTTGCCTGGAGAATCCCATGGACAGAGGAGCCTGGTGGTCCATGGGGTCTCAAAGAATCAGACATGAGCTAGCAACTAAACAACAACAATCAATTCAAATACTAATCTCTTCTAGGAACACTCGAACAGACAGACCCAAGAATTACATTTACCACATACCTGGGCATCCCTTAGCCCTGGCAAGTTGACACATAAAATTAACCATCATGCCTGATAAGAATTTTCTCAGTCAAATATGAATAACCTAATTTTGCAGAGTAGTAAAATATATATTTGAGAATCCAAGTAACTCGCTAAGGTCAAGGTCACACAGTTGGCGACATAGATAGACATGGCAAGCCAGTATTCTTAACCACTGTGGCCGATGCTGGGAAAAGGTACCCAGTTCTCATTTAGCAGGTTCTGGCATAATCAGAGCAAAAACCCTCTCATCGTTTCTTTTTCTTTTCTATTCTGGTGCCCTTGGGCTACATTTAAGGTGTGGCACCAGCATTTTACAGCCATCTTAGTAAACACGGAGTCAAGCTAGAATCCCTGGTGGGCCCTGAATCCAGGGGGAAATTTTGATGAGGTACGGAATATCTTCCAACAGCCTGCATATTGACAGAAAGGAGGAAAACTGTTTTGCAAAAGCCGAACGTTCACTCAGGTTTTTCCATAAGATGTTATGGAAAGGAACTTTTGGGCCAACTCAGTAATTATACAGTGGAGAAATCAGACCAGCACCTCTGCTGGGTGCAAAAGTTAGCATCATCAGCAAGGAGCAAACAAACATTGTGAACCTTCAGATTTGATTCCCTGAGAAAGCATCACCTCTGCAATAACGTGGACAGAACATATAACTGGAGTCGAATCGCCAGGAAACATCAGCCAAACACACCAGATGAATGAGGTTCTATTAATCAAATGGGGTGAGAGGGACTGTATTCTTCCTAAACGTCTATGTTACCAAACCCAGGCAAGGCTGCAAAAAAGTTCCAGGTTAAAGAAAGCTAAAGAGCCCTGACAACTAAACACGAAATCTGACCCTCGATTCAATCCTGCACTGGAGAGGAAAAGATGATAGAAAGAAGTCATTTCAGGACTTCCCTGGTGGGCCAGCGGCTGAGACTCTGTGCTCCCAACACAGGGGGCCCAGGTTCGCTCACTGGTCAGGGAACTAAGATCCCACATGCTGCAACTAAGAGTTTGCATGAAAGTGAAAGTGAAAAGTGAAAACCACTCAGTCGTGTCTGACTCTTTGCGACCCCATGGACTATACAGTCCATGGAATTCTCCAGGCCAGAATATTGGAGTGGGTAGCCTATCCCTTCTCCACGGGATCTTCCCAAGCTGGGGATCGAACTCAGGTCTCCCACATTGTAGGCAGATTTTTTACCCGCTGAGCTACCAGGGAAGACCCAAGAGTTCCCACACGCTGCAACAAATATGGAATATCCTGCATACTACAATTAAGACCCAGCATAGCAGAATAAATAAATATTTAAAAAGAAAAGAAAATGACTTTGAGGTAAAGGGAGCACCAAGGATAAAGCAAATGGTATGAACTTCTCCCAATAAGGGAATCTGGGTGAAGGGTGTATGGGTCTTCTTTGCACTGTTCTTATTCTTGTAAGTTTCAACATTAAGAAGAAAAAGAAAAAAGTGACATAAAACCATTCTTCCTTTTGACTCTAGGTTTGGTTTTAGTATGTTTCTGATAATTATAAGGCTGATTATATTGGTCATATTCCTAAAGAAATTCCTCAATACCCTTTTAGTGTTCTGGCCACTGAATTCCATCATGGGGAATGAAATTCAGTTCCATACATTGAGTTCCCTACATACACCTTGAGCAATTCTTGGGACACCAGTTGTGTGTCCTGTGATTCGACTCCATGCTGACACTATCTACCCACAGGTAACGTCAAATCCCATAGGTTAGGGGTTCAGTCCTATAAGACTGCCCACCCCAGCCCCCAGTGCTGATGCCAGTCCAAGTCCAGGCTGTTACCTGTACTTCTAGCCAACTAGCTATAAACCGGAGGTTCAGTTAACTTGCTAGAGTGGCTCACAGAATTCAGAGAAACCTATTATGGACTAGATCACTGGTTCATTATAAAAGAATGTAACTCAGGGAACAGCCAGATAAAAGGGCCTGGCATGTGGGAAGGCAGCGTGACGTTCCACGTCCATCCTCTCCAAATCTCCACGTGTTTGCCGATCTGAAAGTTCTCTGATCCCTGATCCTTTTGGGGTTTTTATCAAGGCTTCACTACACAGGCATGATTGTGCCAATTAATCTCACCACCCAGTTCTACAATAATTAAATCACCAGTCCCTGTAGTCATTGCCTTTCAACACACCCTGAAAGGAATTCAGGGTGGAGATCAGGAATGAGGCATTCTGTGCTCTGGGAAAATTGGCAAAACACACCTTCAGTTAGATATTTTCAGGAGAAAGTTCGTATGTTCCTGAATTTCATACTTAGAAAAGCACTAAAATCATTAATCAAAATATCTATTCCTTGTGACCAGCAGCAACTTTCCACTGAGACATGGGCTTGAGTTCAGTATCCTTAGCTAAAATCACACATATGCTGATGTCCCCTTATACCTCTTTGGAATAGCTTCTCAGAGTCTTTGAAAAGCTGTCTCCCAGGCTAGAGTCTTCATTCAGTAAAGACACTGAATATACTCCACTCACAGCTTTTACGTTGTACCTTTTCTCCCTAAGTTGACAATTGATTAAATCATTGGCCAATGGAGACTGATTCAGCTTCAGTTCAGTTCAGTCGCTCAGTTGTGTCCAACTCTTTGCAACCCCATGGACTGCAGCACACCAGGCTTCCCTGTCCATCACCACCTACTGAGGCTTACTTAAATTCAGGTCCATTGAGTCGGTGATGCCATCCAACCATCACATCCTCTGTTGTCCCCTTCTCCTCCTGCCTTCAATCTTTCCCAGCATCAGGATCGTTTCAAATGAGTCAGTTCTTCGCATCAGGTGGCTGAAGTATTGGAGTTTCAGCTTCAGCATCAATTCTTCCAAAGAATATTCAGGACTGATTTCCTTTAGGTTTGACTGGTTGGATCTCCTTGCAATCCAAGGGACTCTCAAGAGTCTTCTCCAACACCACAGTACAAAAGCATCAATTCTTCAGCACTCAGCTTGCTTTATAGTCCTCACATCCATACATGACCCCCATATAGTCCCTCACATCCATACATGACCACTGGAAAAACCATAGCTTTGACTAGACGGAACTTTGTTGGCAAAGCAATGTCTCTGCTTTTTAATATGCTGTCTATTCAGCTTACCAGCCCCTCTTCTGTCCCTAGAGAGGGAAGGTGGGTGCAACCAGCCCCATCCACAGGTTCATCTCCAAATGTACCTCATTAACATAAAAATATGCTTTCTATCACTTATAACACTTAGAAAATTCCAAGGATTTGTGAGCCAGGAACCGTGGATGAAGACAAATGTATATATTTGTTATAAATCACAATATCACATCCAAATTGCTTTAACTATTTAACTTTCCTTGTACTTTTCTTTGTTGGCAAAACAAAATAAAAAACCAAAAAATTCCTCCTCCTTCCTACCCACTCCCAACAGGCAAAATTATATCTGAAACTTACCTCTTATCCAAATGTTCTTGCTCGTCTCCTGGCCTTCACAGTAACCAGTGCAGTACCAGACACAAAAGTTCCTCAAAATACCACTTTATAGACTAAAAATTATCTAAGTCTAAGGTGTGAGTAACATCAGGAAGTAGGATATGACCAACAAAGAACCTAGTCACACTGTGTGCAAACAGTGGCAGACTTTATTTTTGGGGGCTCCAAAATCACTGCAGATGGTGACTGCAGCCATGAAATTAAAAGACGCTTACTCCTTGGAAGGAGAGTTATGACCAACCTAGACAGCATATTCAAAAGCAGAGACATTACTTTGCCAACAAATGTCCGTCTAGTCAAGGCTATGGTTTTTCCAGTGGTCATGTATAGGATGTGAGAGTTGGACTATAAGGCAAGCTGAGTGCAGAAGAATTGATGCTTTTCAACTGTGGTGTTGGAGAAGACTCTTGAGAGTCCTTTGGATCGCAAGGAGATCCAACCAGTCAAACCTAAAGGAAATCAGTCCTGGGTGTTCATTGGAGGGACTGATGTTGAAGCTGAAACTCCAATACTTTGGCCACCTGACGTGAAGAACTGACTCATTTGAAACGATCCTGATGCTGGGAAAGATTGAGGGCAGGAGGAGAAGGGGACGACAGAGGATGAGATGGTTGGATGGCATCACCGACTCAATGGACATGGTTTTGAGCAAAGTCTGGGAGTTGGTTATGGACAGGGAAGCCAGGCGTGCTGCAGTCCACGGGGTTGCAAAAAGTCGGACATGACTTAGCAACTCAATAGCAACAGCAAGAATATGGCCAATAAAGAACCTAGTCATACTGTGTGGGAAATACGGTATGTCAGAGATACTGATCCTGTCTTTATTTACATTTTTGCTGTTTTATTCATCATTGGATTTTTTGCATTAATTTTGATTTTTTAAAAATATTATTTATGTTGACTATTGACATTTTTGGCAGTCATTTAATTTTACACCTTTGCCTCACCCTAGTTCCAGACCTGCTGATATTCAAAGTTCATTGATTAAAAAAAAAAAATCAGAAGCAAACAGAAAAAAAGCATTAGAGAATTCCAGTATGGTTATGTGTCTGGTAGGTTTATTCCCTACAATAACCTGTGAGATAGATCCTGTTATTGTTCCTGAAACAAGGCACAGAGGAGATAAATAACTTGCCCAAAGTCACAAAGCCAGAAAGTCAGCTATAGCACCTGGTTCTTCTATATTCCACATTTTCTTCAAAATGTTTGCTTTATGAAGCATGATTAAGCAAAAATATCATAGCAACTTGGGTTAGTAACAGCTTGAAATGATCTTTTAAGAGTCATGTAATTATCATGACTGATTTTTCAAACATGCTATGAAAATGAAGTTGAAAAGATGTAAAATACACACTAACCTGGGAGTGACCTCTGTTGGGGAATCAGACCCTGGGGCTCTCATATGGGGGCAGCAAGCCTGGCATCCCTTCTATCGAGCTTTTTGGGGGAATGGTGAATAGGACTTCTTTTCAGGGAGAAATATGGCCAAACACCTCATATATAATCTTCTAAAAAGTGAACTGAGGGACTTCCCTGCTGGTCTACTGTCTACGACACCATGCTCCCAATGCAGGGGGCCCAGGTTTGATCCCTGATCAGAAAACTAGATCCCACATTTCACAACTAAGACCTAGAATAGCCAGTTTTTTTTAAGTGAATTGAGAAGTTCAGTTCAGTCAGTTCAGTCGCTCAGTCGTGTCCGGCTCTTTGGAAGCCCATGAACGGCAGCACACCAGGCCTCCCTGTCCATCACCAGCTCCCGGAATTGAGAAGTGCTAGGACCAAACCCAGCAGATTAAGGTCCAGGGAATGTTTTCAATGAATAATTTTTATCAGGGGCACAGTTCTTGAGGCTCCAGCCTACCGTGTTTCCCCTTCACTTGGCTAAGAAATAAAGCCACTTTTTTCTTTTTCCTCCATAAAAAACGAAAACCAAAAAAATAGTTTTATCATGATTTGAGCAAAGTGTTTTCCCATAAATTAGAGACCGTGGGCTATGTTTTTTCTGTCTTGCAAGGGGGCAATTTTCCCCAGTCAACAGACGCATGGGACCTGATTTTGCAGTCATCAACATGTTCTAAGGGCTTCCCTGGTGGCTCAGCTGGTAAAGAATCTGCCTGCAATGCGGGAGACCTGGGTTCGATCCCTGGATTGCGAAGATCCCCTGGAGAAGGGAAAGGCTACCCACTCCAGTGTTCCGGCCTGAAGAATTCGTGAACTGTACAGTCCATGGGGCCGCAAAGAGTCAGACATGACTGAGTGACTTTCACTAACAGGTTCTACATACGCTGAGGGCAAACAGTGCCTATACTCATAGACATTAACTGCCAGTCCGCAGTTACTTCATTTTCTTCATCAGTAAATATTCATTGAGTGTCCACAGAACAAAAACTCAGGAAGATCTATGACAAATCCCTGTACTTTATATGGTGAATCCGCCATCAAAGGACATAGTGCTGATTCTGACATGTCTCCTGGATGACAAAAGATTTCAGAAGAAGTTTCAAACACCAGAGGGTGGCAGAAAATCCTTATCAGGTTAAGTTGTGTGTCTGCTATAGAACTACAGCTTTTTTTTTAATAGTTTTTCCTCCAAATATGAAAATGTTTTGTTTCAAAAACACAGCAATTGGCAGAACGGCACAGTGACTACCCACATACACACTACCCGGGTTCACCCCCTGACACTTCACTCTGTTTCATCATGTAGCTATCCACAAATCCATTTGGGGTGTTCGGTAGTCGCTCAGTCATATCCAACTCTTTGTAACCCCATGGACTATAGCCTGCCAGGCTTCTCTGTTCATGGAATTCTCCAGGCAAGAATACTGGAGTAGGTAGCCATTCCCTTCTCCAGGGGATCTTACCAATCCAGGAATCGAACTCAGGTCTTGGGGGTGTTTGGTGGTACCTTTAAAAAAAATTGCAAACTTCAGTATGCTTCCCCCTGAATATTCTAGCAAGTGCGTCATATCTTAGAGCTCAAGCTTCGTTATGAGTTCCTTTCTTTTCTTTTGTGTTAAAATGTGCATTCAATGAAATGAAATGGACACATTTAAATGTACTAGGAGCTGTGTTTTGACAATTAGATACCCAAACTGCTAGAAGTGATAAAATACACTTGTTGTCCCTGAAGAATGGTGGGTCCAGGGGCTGGGGGAGGCGATGGGGAACTGGTGTTCAGTAGGAACAGAGTTTCAGCAGAGCTATACTATTGAACAAAAGCAACATATCTTCAGCTTTGAAACGGAAGCTACACTCTACACTCGAGAGCAGAAGGGAGAAGTCATTGCAGGGGGACTGAAGGAAATGACCCCTGCCATGTCCATCCATTCCCATCGCGTGAAATTCTATCCTGACTCTTTTTTCTAAAAGATGTAGAACGTTCTCCTGAGGAGCCGAAGCACATAGAACTTCTAACAATTTTTCTTCCAGGGTGGTCTGCCTTTTCCCCAAGAAGCTCTTGGCTCTGAGGAGGGCCCAGACTTTGTGTCTGGATGTTGGGCCAGGTGTCTGGGGATTTCAGAGATTCCCACCCCGCATGGGCATGCACTCTCTCAAGAGAGATGACCCAGGCTGCCACTCAGAACTTCTGCCTCCCATGGAAACTCGTCCTCAAGGCCTTCTGAAGTCAACTGAGCTCAAGAAGGAATTATTTGCCATGTTGGATTGTTAAAATATTATAAAAGGTATTATCTGCCATCTTGAATCATTAAGATACGACAGCTGGGATAGCTGAAAGCTCTAAAAATCAACAGGAGACAGATTTTCCTGCAAATTTTCTAAAATGGATTTCCTACCTCAGATACCGACTGACGGACGGTTTAACAATATAGGAATAATAATGAAGAAACACTGAAGTGTATGATAGGTGAAGGATTATTTCATAGTAAATTAGAATAATAAACAAAAAATGGGGGCCCTTTCAACCAGGAAAATCTATCCGTGGCCTAAGACCATGCCCAAAGCAATATTTAGATGACACTTAAGTGAGCAGTCTGTCAAATTATGTCCAGTTTTAAAATATTCATTAATTTTGAAAGAAAAACTTGTACTACATTAAACAAACAAACAAACAACACTTTGACATACACAGAGACCGTCCCAATCCAGTGATTATTTTTGGTTTAACAACCCAAGATGACAACTCTAAAGCTAGGTGAAA
This sequence comes from Bubalus bubalis, assembly GCF_019923935.1. Classification (NCBI taxonomy): domain Eukaryota; kingdom Metazoa; phylum Chordata; class Mammalia; order Artiodactyla; family Bovidae; genus Bubalus; species Bubalus bubalis. Next base: position 8,864,511 of record NC_059173.1, on the reverse strand, counting down.
CAAAGGGATAAAAATAGTGTGATTTCCTGGAAATCCCACAATGCAATTTCACTTTGAACTGGCAAGCAAATATCCAGGCATGATCTGCATGCAAGTGGGTGGCGCTTTGTTCTAGAACGATGGGTCCCAATTAAAAATAATGAGGCTTGTCTCCAGCCGCCAGACCCAATTAGAGATAATAAGGAGTGATAGCTCCAGAAATAGATTCATTTTTCTCTGATAGACGAATTGGGACAGGGGTCTTGCTAGGGGTCACTGGGATAGTCCTGGCAACAAAGCATGGGTCACTCAGGCTTAAGAAGCCCATACGAATCCAGTTATTAAATAAGGAAGTAGGAATAACCCCATACATCGCTCATTCATCAGCCACTTACAACCCAGCACATTCAGATCTACGATGTTAGCCAAACAGGGTGACTATGGACATTAAAACCTTTTTAATAATGACCATATCATTTAAATGATTGCTTTAAAAAAATAATGAAACAGAACATATGTGCTTAATTTCACATATGTCTGTGTATTTTTATGCACAAGTGTATATGAGCGCAAAGAGAAGCGAATGAACAACAACAAATACAGGTGCACACATTTGCACTTTTGGAATAATTGTAGACTTGCAGAAAAGTTGCAAAGATGGTACAGAGAGTTCTTGTATAACCTTCACCTAGTCTCTCTCTTCTCTAGCTCCTTGGATAGCAAGGATATCAACTAGCCAATCCTAAAGGAAATCGACCCTGAATATTGAAATCAACACTCCAGCATTCTATCATTGGGAGGACTGATGCTGAAGCTCCAATACTTTGGCCACCTGATGCAAAGAGCCAACTCACTGGAAAAGACCCTGATCCTGGGAAAGAGTGAAGGCAGGAGGAAAAGGGGCCAACAGAGGATGAGATGGCTGGATGGCATCCCCGACTCAGTGGATGTGAGTTTGAGCTGACTCCATTAGACAGCAAAGGACAAGGAAACCTGGAGTGCTGCAGTCCATGGGTCACAAAGAGTCAGACCCGACTTAGTCACTGAATAACAAGAAGTCTCTCTCAGTGTTAGTAGCTTATGTAACCTGGCATGTCTATCACAACTAAGAAATGAAGCTAACCTTACCATCAACTAGACTTACTAGCCTGGGACTGGAAGAAGAGAGATTAAGATGGTGTGATGGGGTTGAAGGAGGGGGACAGGGCTGCAGCAGGAAGTGATGTAGGAGCATACAAACTGCTGGACCCGCGGGGAACCGGGGCAATGATGAAACTGCTCACCAGATGGAAGAGATCACCTGGACAGGTACAGACAGGCAAGCTGTTTGTGCCCACGGTGTCTGATTACCCTCTTTCAGTAAAGGCTGACTCAAGCTGACAGGTACTCAGCACAGAAATGCTTTCCAGACAGAGTCCTTGCCCTGTAATGAAGAACAGTCATCAAGGATACAAACGTCTTGTGTAAGCCTTCAAGAGGAGAACTAAGACATTCTCAGGATGATACATTTGAAAAGATTCAGTGAGAATCCATCATCTTCACCCCTGGTTCCCTGAGCAAGATTTAAAACTCTAATGAAATGACAGCTTTAACGTGTTGAAAGGGGTTGTGGACTTCCTTGGTGGTCCTGTGGTTAAGAATCTGCCTGTCAATGCAGCGGACCATGGGTTTGATCCGTGGTCTGGGAAGTTTCCACATGTCAAAGACAGTTTAGCCTGTGCACCACAACTACTGAAGTCCACACCCTACTGCCTGGCCTCTGCAACGAGAGGGGCCACCGCAGTGAGAAGCCTACTCACTGCAGCTAGAGAATAGCTCCCACTCGCTGCAATTGGAGAAAGCCCGCACTCAGCAACAAAAACCCGGTGCAGCCAAAAATAAATAAAATTTTTGTCTGGCAGAACAACACAATATTGTAAAGCCATTATGCTGCAACGAAAAAGAAATACATTTAAAATAAATAAACACTTGAAAAAGAAAAGGGGTTGGGTTTTGCAAACATATCTTAATCATGAAGGGGGGTGTTTAAAATGTTTGGTAGGTGGGGTTTTCCAAAGATGATCACAATAGTATCTCCTATTCCACCTGCTCTTCTAGATCGCTCCATTCCCCTATCAAAAGATGGAGTCTAATTCTTGCCTTGAATCTAGGTGAGCTTGTGATTCACTTGTAACCGACAGAATGTGGCAGAAAGGACAATGTGTGGCTTCCGGGGCTAGGTCAAAGACACAGCTGCCATTGCAGCAGCTCTGCTGCCCAGCGGCTGCCATGCTGGGTGGAAGCCCAGCTACATGGAGAGGCCACCCGCAGGCTCTCTGGTCGGCAGCCCTAGCCCTCCAGTCTCCTCAGCAAGGGGCCAGATGCGAGAGTAAGCGAGTCTTGGGATAGTGTGAGCCCAGCTATCAAATCACTCCCATCTCAGCATTCCAGTGGACACCAAGGAGCCGAGACAAGCCCTCCCCACTGTTCCCTACTGGAAGTCATCACCCACAGAATTGGTGAGCATAAGGAAAGTGTGGGGTTGCTTTTGACTACTGAATTTGGGGTGGCTTTTTATTGCCCAACAGTAACCAAAACAATGAGGCATATTCTCTCTTGATTGACCTCCATGAACCGAGTCCCAAGACTAGCCACTGCATTCCATCACCTGCTGAACTCAGTGATGACATCCAGGCCTGCGAAACTCTCAAAAGCAGCAGGAGACCTTCAAGAACCTTGCTACCCAAGGTCCAGGAACCAGCAGCCTCAGCACCATCTGGGAGCACTTAGAACTGTACCATCTTAGGCCCCATCCCAGACTTACTGTATCAGCATCTGTCTTTTGATAAGATTCTCAGGTTAAAATATGAGTATAGCAGAATGCACGGCAGATGCTATGCCCAAAGACCAATCAGAGTTCCTTCCTCCCTTGCCTCCTATAAAGGATGGAAATGTCAAATACTGGGTGTTCCAGGCTCCCTTGCAGCTAAGGGAGGCCTCACAGGCCATGCTGAGCCAAAGAGCTACAAGTGGGAGTGCATGGGAGAGGCTTCCAGGAAATAGTTCTAAAGAAGAAAGATGCAATTTACACACAGGCCTTCCAATACATCACTAAACCTTTAAAAAAACATATCTGGTTCTCTGCTTTTAATTGCTGTACAGTGTTCCAACCATAGACTCACCTTGTTCAACCCCTCCATTTCCCTAGTGATAGATACTCCAACTCCAGCTCACAATTGCCTCAAACACCAGCATGATGAACATTTCCAGACATGTTCTCTTTTGAACATACGCACAAGTCCTCACAGGAGTGTATTCCTTGGAGTGAGACTAGTGGGTCGTCAGACACACACGTATGTAATTTCACTGCATTCTGCAAAGCCTTGTTCAAGAATGATCACAGAAGTCAGTTTGTCCTTCCTTCAGTAGTGCCTGATGGCTCCTGTTTCTCTATATCATTGCCATTCCTGGGTACTTTCGGGTTCTACAATCTTTGCCAGTCTCGTGGGTATAAAGTAGTATTCCATTGCTGTTTCCTTTTCTGTTATTGACTATCTGTGAAGTTAGACAGAATGATTAACCAGAAATGTTGATTAGCTAGTCAGAGAGACTTTTTTCATATGCATGAGAGCATTTCTGGCTCTCTGATCTATTCTGTTTCACTGTTCATTTGTGCTTTCATTATGCCTTAAGAGTGTGAATTAATAATTCAGATTGGAATTTTATCAAATGGTGTAATTAAGGAGAACTGACATATTCACAGTGTCAAATTATCACATCCAAATCACTAGGGAAATGCAAATCAAAACTACAATGACATATCAATTCATATTCAGTAGGATGACAATTTTATATATGTGTATACACACACACCGGAGAAGGCAATGGCACCCCACTCCAGTACTCTTGCTTGGAAAATCCCATGGACGGAGGAGCCTATTAGGCTGCAGTCCATGGGGTCGCTAAGAGTCGGACACGACTGAATGACTTCACTTTCACTTTTCACTTTCATGCATTGGAGAAGGAAATGGCAATCCACTCCAGTGTTCTTGCCTGGAGAATCCCAGGGACGGGGGAGCCTGGTGGGCTGCCGTCTATGGGGTCACACAGAGTCGGACACGACTGAAGTGACTTAGCATAGCATAGCATACACACACACACATATATAAAACAATAACAAGTGTTGGTGAAGACACAGAGAAAGTGGAACCCCTGCACTGCTGCTGGGAGTGTAAAGGGGTACAACTGTTATGGCAAAGAGTATGGAAGTCCCCAAAGTGTTAAAAATAGAATTACCATGCAATCCAGCAGTTCCACTTCTGGGTATGTCCAAAAGGCTTCAAAGCAGGGATTCAAACAGATATTTGTACACTCATGTTCTTAGCAGCATTATTCAAAATAGCCAAAAGGTGGAAGCAATCTAAATGTCCATTTATGAGTGAATGGATAAACAAAAAAATGTGGTTATACACACACACACAGATTATTATTCAGCCTTAAAAAGGAAGACAATGCTGACATAGGCTACAACATGGCCAAACCTTACACACATCACACTGAGTGAAATACGCCGAATTCAGCTGGGAGTGCAACAAACGAAAAGGCTTCTGCACAGCAAAGGAAGCTAACAACAAGATGCAAAGGCAACTAACAGATGGGAGAAAATATTCGCAAATCTCATTTGGAGAAGGGAATGGCTACCCACTACAGTATTCTTGCCTGGAAATCCCAGAGACAGAGGAGCCTGGTGGGTTACAGTCCACGGGGTTGCAAAGAGTCAGACACAACTGAGTGACTAACATTAAGAACTAACATATCTGATAAGCATTTCATGTCCAAAATATACCAGGAACTCATTCAACTCACAGCGAAAACAAAACAAAACCAGAAAAACTCAATTAGGAAGTGGGCAAAAGACCTGAATAAGCATTTTCCCAAAGAAGATATACAGATGGTCAAAAGGCATGTGAAAAGACACTCAGCATTATTAATCAGCAGGGAAACGGAAATCCAAACTGCAGTGAGTAATTATCTCACACTTGTTAGAATGGCAATCATGAAAAGATTGCTATTGTTGTTTAGCTGCTAAATTGGGTCTAACTCTTTGCAATCCCATGGACTGTAGCTGCCAGGCTCCTCAGTCCATGGGATTGCCCAGGCAAAAATGCTGGAGTGGGTTGCCCTTTTCTCCTCCAGGGGGTCTTCCGGACCCAGGGATTGAACCTGCATCTTCTGCGCTATAGGTTCTTGTACCACTGAGCCACCAGGGACACCCTAGACAAGAGATAACAAATGCTAGCAAGAGAAAATGGAACCCTTGTGCCCTGATTGTACGCACAAAGGAATCTAAACTTGTACAGCCGCTATGGAAAACACTGTGGAGATTCTGCAAGAAACTAAAAATAGACCCATTGTATGAACCAACAGAAATAGAATCAATAGAAACTGGTTGGTTCTAGGAATAGAGCCAATCCCACTTCTGGTTATATATCTGAAGGAAACAAAATCCTTTTTCTGTAGAGATATCTGTACTCCCTGTTCATTGCAGCATTATTCACAGAGATCAAGGTATGGAGACAACTCAAATGTCTACTGACAGATGAATGGATAAACTCAGCACGGTGTGTATACACAATGGAATAGTATTCAGCTTTAGGAAAGAGGAAATCCTGCCATTTTTGACTATATGGATAAAGTTAGAGGACATTATGCAAAGTGAAACAAGTCAAAGACAAATTCTGCACAGTATCACTTACATGTGAAAAAATAAAAAGAAATTAAAAAAGAAAGCCAAACTCAAAGAAACTAAAAAGTGGTTGGCAGGAGTTGGGGACTGGGGTTAAGATGGCAAGGTTGGTAAAGGGTACACATTTGCAGCTACATTATGAATAAAGTCTGAAGAGCTAGTAAAAAACATGGTGACTATGGCTGATAACACTGTCTCGAATAATTAAAGATTGCTGAAAGTAGATCTTAAATTAACCTGATGGGGGAATCACAATGTGAAAGTCACAATGTATATATGTTTATCAAATCATCAACATTGTATACTTTAAATCTTACAATTGTCAATTATATCTCAAAAAAAAAAAAAACAAACAAGTCTTGGATTCATTGTTTTAGTGGTATATAACATTCGCTTATTGATTGAGGTAAGAACACTTAGCGGGAGATCTACCCTCTTAAATGTTTAACTGTGTAGCACAGCGTTGTTCAGTGGGTTTTACTAGCAACGTCCTACAGACACCTTACCCCATCCTCCATCTTTATAGGCTCCTCTCCCACCAGGAGCCCAGTTCTTTCTCGCTGTTTCCCAGACCAGAGAAGATCAGGTGGATAAACAAAGCATTGGTGATTTAACATCTGAATTTTAAAACACCAAAAAGAAATGAGACAGTATAACAGAATGGCTTCATACCACCCTGAACAAGCAGGAGAGACATTTCGAGAGAAAAACAGGCAAGTAACTGGACTGCCCGTGTACACAGGGTCTCTCCAGTGTCAGATCCCAGGGAGTGATCCACTCACCAGAAGACCCTGCCTGATACTACCATGCCATAACTTGAATATCTTGGAAAAGAGAAGGAGAAGGAAGTCTGCATTTTCTGATTCTGAAAGCTAAAGACATGTTTGAATTGTAACAGCTAGTTTTTATCTGTCTGTGGTGCCTGCCAATGCAAGAGACAAGGGTTTGATCCCTGGGTTGGGAAATCTCCTGGAGTAGGAAATGGCACACCACTCCAGTATTCTTGCCTGGAAAATTCCATGGACAGAGAAGCCTGGTGGGCTACAGTCCTTGGGGTCTCAGAGAGTCAGACATGACTGAGTACACATGCATTTTACTTTACACTAGGTATCTCATGTAAGTGGAAAGATACAATTGTCTTTTTGTGATGGCTTATTTCATTTAATATATAGTCCTCAAGGTTCATGTTGCAGCAGGTGTCAGAACCTTTTTTTAAATTTATTTATTTTAATTGGAGGGTAATTACTTTACAATATTATACTGGGTTTTTGCCATACATTGACATGAGTCAGCCATGGTGTACGTGAGTTCCCCATCCTGAATCCCCCCCACCTCCCTCCCCATCCCATCCCTCAGGGTCATCCCAGTGCACCAGCCCTGAGCACCCTGTCTCATGCATCGAACCTGGACCGGCGATCTATTTCACATATGGTAATATACATGTTTCAGTGCTATTCTCTCAAATCATCCCACCCTTGCCTTCTCCCACAGAGTCCAAAAGTCTGTTCTTTACATTTGTGTCTCTTTTTCTGTCTCACATATAGGGTCATTGTTACCATCTTTCTAAATTCCATATATATGCATTAATATACTGTATTGGTGTTTTTCTTTCTGACTTACCTCACTCTGTATAATAGGTTCCAGTTTCATCCACCTCAATAGAACTGATTCAAATTCATTCTTTTTACTAGCTGAGTAATAGTCCACTGTGTATATGTACCACAGTTTTCTTACCCATTCGTCTGCCAATGGGCATCTAGGTTGCTTCCAGGTCCCAGCTATTGTAAACAGTGCTGCGATGAACATTGGGGTACACGTGTCTCTTTCAATACTGGTTTCCTCGGTGTGTATGCCCAGCAGTGGGATTGCTGGGTCGTATGGCAGTTCTATTCCCAGTTTTTTAAGGCATCTCCACACTGTTCTCCATAGTGGCTGTACTAGTTTGCATTCCCACCAACAGTGTAAGAGGGTTCCCTTTTCTCCACACCCTCTCCAGCATTTATTGTTTGTAGACTTTTTGACAGCAGCCATTCTAACCGGCATGAGATGGTACCTCATTGTGGTTTGGATTTGCATTTCTCTGATAATGAGTGATGTTGAGCATCTTTTCATGTGTTTGTTAGCCATCTGTGTGTCTTCTTTGGAGAAATGTCTGTTTAAGAACTTTCTTCTTTTTTAAGGCTGGATCCTATTGAGTTCTGTTTATCCATTCATCCATCGGTGGACACATGGGTTGCTTCCACCTTTGGGCTATTTTCAAGAAGGCTGTGAACATGCGCGTGACATTTACTTGATTTAAAATAAACCGGGGGTGACTTTAGGTTACCAGAAAAGTTGTAAAGATTACACAGAGCGCTCTTATCTACCCTTCACCCAGTTTCCTCACACTCTTTCATAGTCTCATGGTGCGTTTATCCCAGCTAAGAAACTGAAGGTGGGACATTTCTATTAACTGTGCTCCAGACTTGATTCAGATTCTACCAGTTTTTTCCACTAAGCCCCTTTCTTCTTCCAGGATCCAACCCCGGAAGCACACCACACTGCCTTGAGTTATCATGCCCACCCAGTCCCCTCTGATCTGGAACACTTTCTCATTCTTTATTTTTCATGATCTTGCCAGTTTTAAAGGGCACGGTCAGTAGACTGACGTTAGAGATTTTAGAAAGAATACCACAGAGGTAAAGATCCTGTGTGTCTCCTCACCCCATCCCATCAGGGTTCATGGGATCCGCATGTCATTGTTGATGTTAACCTTCATCTCTTGGTTAAGGTGGTATGTACCAGGGTGCTCTCCTGTGACAGCAATATTTCCCCCCATCTATACACTAGTATTTGGAGGCAAATCCCTAAGACCAGCCCCACAGGGAAAGGGGAGGAGAGAAGAAAGAATCATTAACAATATTCACCTCCTGGAGGACAGAGGATGTATTGGGTTGGCCAAAATGTCTGTTTGGGTTTTTCTGTAAAATGTTCTAGAAAACTCGAAATGAACTTTTTGGCCAACCCAATACATACTTATTTGAGATCTTCCATTAAGAATATTTCTCGTGTCTCCCCCATTGATCTATTTTTCTCCAACCATTTATGTCAGTATGTACTCATGGACATTTAAAGGATCAGTTAACAATCCATTTTTTTGGCCATCCCTTGCTTTGCTTAACAGTGTATCAATAACTATACATTTTGAACTTGATACTTTAACATGTTTCAAACTTGACAGGCTTTTTCCAAGGAATGAGTCCTGCTTCAGTCAGTGTTACTAATATCACCGATATTTATGACCACAAAGGCCACATTGATCATTTTGAACAAGTGTCGATCCTACCCAGCACCTAAGAATCAGAGCTAAACTGAGGGCCAGTTTCCAAGCATCTCTAGAATAATCCAGAGAAGCTTACAAGCGTCCCCTCAAGATGGGGCTGCCAGACCCTTCTGGGCGGGTAATTAACTGGTCCAGAGGACACGGTCATTATCACTCAGCTGACTCACGGCTGTCACAAATCCCTGGGTTCAGAAAAAGCAATAAAACGTGTGTGGGATGCATATGCTTAAAAGCAAGACAGTTTCTGGAGTCAGACGTAACAGTGTTCACTTGTACTTTTGTTCTGAGCTCTGTAACAATACAGAGTTTGGGAACAGAATATTTAAACAATTCATTTGGATAAAGGTTTTCCTTTGGTTTTGAAAAACAAATTCTAAAAAGCTAAGACAATGATGCTAAGCTCTTTAAAGCATTCAGGCTCTTGGGTTTTCTCCTGCTTGGAAAATTATTCCTTACCTTTACATCTGAAATCAAACAGAGATCTGGGGGGAGAATTTACGTGGTTTTATGTAGATGTTGCATATGCATCTTAACTACCACTGAAATGGCTATGATCTTTTTTTTTTAATTTTATAAAGAGTTGTTTAAAAATATAAATAAAAAGAAAACAGCCTTACTTAGTTCAGAGCCCCAAGAATACACTTCTCTCTGCTGCTCTGCTCAATAGCTCAGTTGCGTCTGACTCTCTGCAATCCTATGGACCGTAGCCCACCAGGCTCCTCTGTCCATGGGATTTCCCAGGCAAGAATACTGGAGTGGGCTGTCATTTTTTCCTTCAGGGGATCTTCCCAACCCAGGGATCGAACCCACGTCTTTGCATCTCCTGCATTGGCAGGCGGATTCTTTACCACTGTGCCACCTGGGACATGTTACAGTAAGTGAACAGCCAAGAGCACACTGGCTGGTCACTTACTGTAACATGGTCTGTATTCAAGGATGTGTGTATGAGGGTGCTGTTTTCCCTCTCAACAGTAAGCATGTCATGAGGTTTGCAGTCTGAGCTCTGCAGACTGACAGTTTCAAAATCAGAGGCATTGTATCAAGAGCGCTTTTCATTTCTCACACAGATTAATTTCTGAAGCAGAGAAGCCTCCCCAGCCCCTAGTCCACACAGCAATTAGTGAATAGCAAGTATTGGGTTTTGACAACGAGTTCTCTGGATTGGGCACCTCTGCCAAATTCCCACTGCGTGCCCCACTGTGAAGTTGCTCTTTATGCAAATTCTAATGGAATTTACAAGAGTTAGAGCTAAGCACACTGAGAGGACGCTTCTCACATGCGCTTGGTAGGTTTCAGAGCACACAGAAGGCACTGTAGGATCTGGTGCAGGCTAGCTGCTGAGACGCAGGCATCCTTAGGGGCTGAGCATCCCAAACAAGTCAGGCACTAGGACCTCCACCGCATTCTCCAGGCTGAAGTTGTGGAGGTCTTTTTGTCCGTTACATCCATGCATGTAATCAGCGATTGTTCCTATTGTAAATCCCAGATTCACCATCTGTATGCTCCAAAGGGCTGGATGATTGTTAATACCCTGTCCCTATGGGATTAATCTGCAATTTCACACTAAATGATTTTTAAGTATAATTTGTTACAATGATACAACATTACCATTTCTAAAACAAACAGCCCGGATTGTTACCTTGCAATGAAAAGCAAAAAGTTTGCATGCTACTGTTTTACATTCACTTCGTTTTAGACACAAATAGAGATATGGGGAAAAAAACCCAGTCCAGAACCTTGAGAAGGGGTTTTATGAAGGGAACACACTGCTTTTTATTCCTGGGGAACAGTATCTGAACCTGTAGTAGTTATAAAAGGGAGCAAGTTATCTGAACAGTCTTAAAACCACTTAGATTTGTTTGGTGTTTGCAGAATAAAGGAGTTTACAGTAAAAACAAAACAAAACTCTGTTGAGCAAAGAACTGTTAAAAGTTTTTGTAGACAAATGAGGAGCCTCCAAAATCAGTCTTTGATACTAAAAAGAGCTGGCTCCAAATGCACAGAGAATATTTTTTTCCATGTCTTGGTTTGTTACACAGAAGATGTTACTCCAAAAGTTTTAATGCTATGAATTTCAAACTATGTCATCTAGAAGAGAATATTATTCAAAAGCAAGTCTAATGGCAGCCAGGATACCAAATATTGAGACATTTGCGTGCCTTTTACTAAGAATGAAGCCTTTCCACTAGATTGAAACAAATGCAACAATTCCCTCCCCTCCCCGCCCCACCCTTCCGCCCAGGAACATTTTAGGGTGAGTTCAAATGTTCCTTTTATGGATCAGATGGTTGGGATGTTGGAAGCAGTTCAAGTTACAAATTTTGCTCAATTTTTATTATAATCCGCCCCGTAAACTAAATGCATGACATCTATGGGACCTATGTGGGGACCAACAATTCCCTGGGATGGAGCGTCATCCATCTCAGTGGGATGTGCCTTGTCCCAAGCTATGCATCATTTACAAAGATGCCTAAAAGGGCTTGCCCATCAGAAACCATTGGCTGCAGAAGAGTTGGAGGGCAGGGCCCCCCATAACACTTCTTTCCATCCTCTCACACCATCAGGTAGAACAGACAACATGAGCCAAGTCTGAATTATTTCCTCATCTCTCACATGGGTGCAATCACACCCACCTCACAGCACTGTGAGGACCAAGAAAGATGCTCAAAGCACTTAGCATATCATCCAACAGAGTAAGTTTTCCACAAAGGGTAACTTACTATTTTTATTAGCTGTTGACAATCTTTCTGAGGTTCTGACGGCATCACAGGCACAAAATCCATTTCACTTTTGTCCTCATTATTATAAGGAAAACAGCAAAGACGCATAAACACATGGTCAGAGGCCAGTGGCGAGGACCTTGGCCTGGGGTTGGGCATAAGGAGTGGTAGAGCCTGTGGCAACCTGGAGAGCACGTGACCCTCCCTCTAAGGGCTGGGGAAGGGGCAGCGGCATTCCGTCTCAGCGGAGGACTCCCTCCTGGGATCATGGGCCTACTGCAGCCAACTCGTCAGGTTTTTCAGGAAAAGCTGGAAATCCCAGCTGGAAGGATTTTCCAATGCTGGCTTCTGATTCAAACGTTTTTAGAAAGAAAGTCCATGAGCCAAACAAAGCCTGCTTGTGGCTGCATGCGGCTGCATGGGGCCTGCATCCCCTGGCTGAGGACGCCTGCTAGAAGCCAACAGAAAAAGACATACAAAGAAATCAGAATATAGAATGGAGTAACCGCCAGAGGGATGTCTTATAATGTAGACTCAGATCAGATGTGGATTGCACGTTAACTGTACCCAGAACACAGCTCTAGAGGCTGCAGCCATATCCTCTGTACAAAATGAGAAAATATATACACATGCATGACAAAGTGTGCAGAGGGGCCAGATTAAATCAATGATAGAATTCCACGGTGAGAGCTTTCCCCTGCATGGCGACTGCTGAATGGATTTCCTGGTGGGTAAATGTATGATTTGGGGCAGAAGATAAGCACCTTAGGTATTTTTTCATTATATTTGAATTATATTTGTTATGGGCTTCCCTGATAATTCAGTTGGTAAAGAATCCACCTGCAATGCTGGAGACCCTGGTTCAACTCCTGGGTCAGGAAGATCCCCTGGAGAAGGGACAGCCTACCCCCTCCTATAGTCTTGGGCTTCCCTCATGGCTCAGCTGGGAAAGAATCCACCTGCAATGTGGGAGACCTGGGTTTGATTCCAGGGTTGGGAAGATCCCCTGCAGAAGGGAAATGTTACCCAGGCCAGTATTCGGGCCTGGAGAATTCCATGGACTATATACATTTGTTAAAGCAACAGAAACTTACCTGTTTCAGTTTAATAGAAAAATAGCTACTTGTGTACATGGACTTGGCACTGACACTCAAGGAAAAGGTGTGGAATTCCACAGAATTTTGGCACTGGGTGGGCCTCAGAGATTTAACCCCACTTGTCCCTGGTCTGTGAACCCTCTTCTCAGTCTCTGCATCAACAGCTGGGTGACGGGCACGTTCTGCCGTCAGAGGTGACAGGCTGGCCTGGGGCTGCTACCAGCGTTAGAAAGCTTTTCCTTATCCCGGTTAAAATAAGCCCTGGAACCTTATAACCCAGTGATCTCAATTTAGCTTTGGGGGAGTCACAGGGTTTTATTCTTTCAACACACAAATTCTCAAACAAACAAAAAAACACACTCCAAAGAAAAAAATATTCATTAAAGGAATGCCTAGACATCGCCCAAACAACAACTAAATTAGAGTATTATAAAGGGAAAGAGAAAACTCCAGCAACCTGTTTGGAGCACATTCAAGGGTGCCATTCAACAAAAGGCTGAATTTATTAGCTGCCAACAACCTTTCTGAGGAACAGCACAGGGCAGTGATGGGAACTGGATCTGGGTGGAGGCAATAGGGTATCATCTAGATTCAAAAATCTTAGAGTACTCCTTTCCTGGAAACATCCAAGGGTTTAGCATCCTTTTGTTAAATAAGACGTAGGCCAACAATGATAAGCGGCAGTTCCTCTACAAACTTGCTCCCAGAGAACCATAATACACATATCAGTCATGCTAACAGGAGCAAAAGAGATCAACAGCCAGGGTACTTTCATGGTCTCCCACAGAAAAAAAAAAAAAAAAACCATTCTGTCCTCCCCATCTGAGGAAGCTGTGTTTAGACGTCAAACAGGGGCTTCACGGTGCTGTGGAACTGACTTCTTAGGAAATCAGAATCAGAAATTACTCTTAGAGGCAGCATCAACTTTCAGTAGTGAACACAGGGTATGCTGTTTCAATTGAGAACTTTCTTAACAGAAAATACCATCTGATTAGGTTTTTTTTTTTTTTTGCAATAGATGAAGCAACAAAAACAAATTTTAAGCCTGTAAGAATCCTGTGTGCCACATACAGGCCTGGGTGCTGTGGCCTGGAGGGGTTGTTCTACTATAATTGAACCTGAAAAAACACCCTGATATTTCTGCTTCCTGGGCATGCCCCGTGGTTCACTATGTCAATCAGTGAATCAGAGTGGGAGAAAGAGAAGTGATTCTTTATTGCTACAGATCATCTATCTCTGACCACGCTCCCTTTGCCCCTTCGCCGCCAGAAAATTAGAATAAGCAAAGCAAAAGTCAAGAAAGTAGAAAGAAACAGTCATAGTCTGTAACAATATGGAGCTGCTACTTGGTCTAACAAAACCTGTTTGAAACTTGCTGGTGGTTTTAGTTTTAGTTGCTAAGCCATGTCCGACTCTTGCGACCCCCTGGACTGTAGCCCACCAGGCTTCTCTGTCCATGGATTTTCCAGGCAAGAATACTGGAGTGTGTTGCCATTTCCTTCTCCAGGGGATCTTCCTGACCCAGGGATAGAACCCAGGTCTCCTGCATTGCAGGCGGATTCTTTACCGACTGAGCCCCCAAGGAAGCTTGCTGAGTAGTTTTTAATCCTTCTATACCAACTCTGCTCCTACACACTGCTGTGAGGAACTGGTCTTCCCAGCTATGACTGAGTTGGTTTTAAGCTCATAATCAACAAACAAACATTTCTTACCAAGTCGTGGGCACCCAAGCTCTGAATAGACCAGGCAAATAATATACTGCTCAACTACCACAACTTCAGAAACCCTGGCGCAAGTTGAAACAGTCTCTGCTACATCAAACCAGAGAGCGAGAGAGAAGCCACACGCATCCCTGTTGTTTTCGCTCTCTTCTGCCTTCCCTTTGTAATCAGAGGACTGATGAACTGTTGAGGCTTTGGGAGATCTTGCTAGCAAGGAAGCAGGTCCGCATGCAAAATCAGAGTCGATCTGAGGTTCTCGGTAACCAGAAGCAAATGATAAGGGGCCATATAGCCATGGAAGCAGGTGAATTTCATATTCTTCCAAAAAGAAAAAAAGGGTAGAATCGGCCATCTTTATGTAACTCAGTGAGATCACCTGCTACAGGTGCGCACGCTTAATCATAGAATTACCAGAAACTCTTGTTACAAAATGAGGATTCCCCTGTTCTTCCCTTTTATGGTTCTAATTTCACCCCCAGGTGACTCCTCTAATTCAGCAGGTTTGAGAATTACCATACATTTATAAAAGGGAGAAGATACATTAACCTAACAAAAGAAGGATTTCTGCCAAGTTACCTGGGTTTTCTGAATAACTCTAACAGTAGGCATTTGAGTGGCAATGTTTTCACCAACCAATCCTGGAGCAAAGAACTCAAAAGCTCCACTCTTTAGGGAAACAGTAGTTGCCAACCAAAACCGCTGCAGAGAGGTCAAGTTCCTGAGGAAAAGGGTATTCCGAGGAACCGCCCAGGACATCCTGAATCTCTATCTTAAACAACTATTTTCTTTTAGTGAGAAGTCTTTGCTCTTTTTTTCCCATAGTGCATGAGTCTACAGAAATTCAAGATTGTCTGCCTTTTATTTTAAAACCTTTACTGAATTTGCCAGTTTCCAGAAGAGAGACTTCCTTTCCAAACCATCCTAAAGATATAAAATTATACCTGGATGAAAAGGACTGTTACTTCAAAAGAAGGTTGTCAAGTTACCTCCCCTTCCTCAAACCGCCCCCCTCCCCACACTATTTAATGACAACTCTCTTAAGGATTAACACAAACAAACCCAAATGCTTTGAATGCTTACAACTTAACCTCTGAACTAATTGTAGGTCATTCCAGGACGTTCAAAGCAATGTAAACCATCTTTAGAACTGGTCAAAATACATATTTTCAATACACGCAGGTCGAAGGGATGAAAACTGAGACGTTTCATGACCATGACCTTAACTAACATCTGTAAATTACATTCTCCCCACCCCCAGAGAATGCAAGCTGATCTATTTACTCCGGGCAGAGAAGAATGAAGCAAGGGCGCCCAGGTGCTACAAGAAAACATTCGGGATATGGAGCACGGCCAAGATCACAGTCCACCTGAGTGAGAGACGAAACCCAGGTACACCCAGCCTAGGGAGCTCCGGCTCCTTCTTGAAAGTAAACAGAGGGTCGGAAAGACTTCCCAGCCACAGGTGCGGAGACGCGGTTCCCCTGCCCGCTTGGGGATAAACCACGTGAATACAGCCTCCAGAAACCCAAGAAGCATGGGATGCCCGGCCTGACTCCGCCAGAGGCGCAGACTCCGGGGCAGGTGCTGTGGCGTCGCGGGGGCCGAGGTTCCAATCCCCACTCCGCCCGTGCGCCCTCGTCCACTCATTACCGCCCAGAGCATCAGTTTCCCCAAGAGGACCATCCTGTCCCCTAAGGCGCTGGTGTGAAGGATAAACCAGGCGGCAGAAACAAGCAGATAAAGGATGACTGTGACTATTATCATTGTTAAGTCGCCGAGTCCTGTCCGACTCCTTGGTCACCCTTGGACTGTAGCCCTCCAGGCTCCTCTGTCCATGGGGATTCTCCAGGCAAGAATACTGGAGTGGGTTGCCATGCCCTCCTCCATGGGATCTTCCGGACCCAGGGATCGAACCCGTGTCTCCTGCACTGGCAGGCGAGTTCTTACCCATTGCAAATTATTTCAACAGAGGCCCAAGACGAAGGGAGGGGTGCCGAAAACGCAAACTTCCTCGGAGGATCAAACTAACTCAAGCTCCACTTAGGGGACTGGGGAGACCTTTGTCCGCGTTCGACCCCGCCGCCCGCGGCCCGCGCCACCTTTCCCGCGGCGGGCGCGGGGCGGGGCAGCCGGCGGCGCGGGCCGGGCGGCGGGGAAGGCGGGAGCGCGGGCGCACCGGCGGGCCGCGGCCGCCAACGGCTCGGCTGCGCTCCGCTGGGCTCCGCCGGCCGCGCGGGACCGCGAGCACCGCAGCCTCCACCGCACCCGCCGCTGGCCGGGCCTAGGGATCCGCCGCGCTCGCTCCGGGCCGACTCACTTTCCACGCGGGACGGGGGCTGGCGGACCCCGGGTACCCCGCCCTAGCGGTCCCGGCAGGTGCAGGCGCCCGGCGCGAGCGCTCCCAGCTCCGCGGGCCCCTCCGGCAGCGCGCCGCGCCAATCCGCGCGGGCGCAACTTTCTTAAAGAGACAGGTGGCCTGAATCCGTGTTTACCTGGGGCCCCGACTCGGCCTCCTGGCCTGTCCGCACCGCCCTCCCCGGCCCCCAGCAAACACCCGTTGCGGGAGAGAGAGGGGGCTGCAACAGATCTCCACACCCACCCATCTGCTTTCCCCCTGGGCAGTGACGGACTGCAAGTTTTTAATGCACCCAGCATCCTTTTGCAACTTAATTATTTGGGCCTAAACCACCCTCCCACTCACTGCTCCTCAACGCATGCTCGCGGGAGTGCAGTTTGGGGGGCCACTACTGGCAAAGTTTGAACAGGGGTGTCCCTACCCCCTGCGCCACACCCCACCCGGAGCCCCCGGGGCGTGCAAGGCTCGCTGCTGCTGGGAAACGTCCGCTGCAATCCCCTTGACCCTGCCCTGTAACTGACCCCTTGGGGAAAAGCCCCCCTACTTAGCTACTGCGCATGCTCTGAGCTGGACAGCTCCAGAGAGGGAAATTTAAAAACGGTTCGAGCTGCGACGGCGGCCAAATTGCGGAACGCGAGGGGCGAGCGCGAGGGAGCCCCCCCCTCTTCGGAAACCCCGGCCCGCCCCAGGAGCGCCTGCGGCGGCGGCCCAGCCAGGATCGGCTCCAGGTACCGCCTTGCACGGTCTGCTTTGCTTCCCTCTTCCCGGGCAGTGCCCGGCATTGCATTTCCTGGGAGCGGGGAGACTCGGGGCAGGGGTTGCGGGGGGCTGCCTCTCTCTGCTCCCCTTTCCTCATTTCCAAGAATCCTTGATAACTTTGGGGGCGGATCTGAGAGTCTAGTGGGTTTCTGTGTTCGTTTCAGGCTCAGAGTTTGGGAAACTTAAGGGAGATTTCTTTTAAAGACTGTTTGTATGTAGCGGGGGTGGGGGGCTGAGGATGGAGTGGTGGTGGTAGTGGTGGGGGTTTGGATTGGTTTTCCAGCTAGGGCATGTGACATTTCTGAAGCCAGTTCCAGGGTGGGAGCCCTGCGGAGATTATTTCCTTTGCAAGTGGGAATTTGGCTCCCCCAGAGAAACATCCAAGACTTATCAGGCTGTCCTTTTTTATTTTTTCCAAAGTGGTCCTAACTGAGCTGTGGTTGACAATACTAGGCTTGGAAGGGAATCAGGTTTTTCTGATTCCTATTTTGCAAGTCCACGTTTTCCAGGACTTGACATTTGGCTTCTAGAGACTTCCTTTGCCCTTCCCCCATTAATTTGAAAGAGCCTGGAATTTCATTCCATTCTCTTCATTTGCTTCTAAAACCCTGTAGAACTGCCCTGGAAAAGTGACTTGTGACTCCCAGGAATTCTCTAGTTTTTTTTTTTTTTTTCCAAAGTGTTCTGTTGGTTGAGCTCTATCCTTTTGAATTGGGGGAAAACTATGAGTTTTCCATCCTGTCCACATCGTTGCTGATGGCAGTTTTGTTTTCTGCTTGTCTTTTTCCCAAGGAGATGATAGAAAGTGACATATCATCCATGATGTCAGGAATTATTCGAAACTCAGGGCAAAATCACCACCCCTCTCCACAGGAATACAGGTGAGGGCTTCGACAATAACAAATGACATCTTTTTTAATTGTTTGAGGTGTTTATGCACTGGCTATGGTTTCTGAAACTGCCCAAGAACTACCGTTACATTCAGTTCTGTGATTCTGCAGGCGAACTAGAAGATCTCGGTTTCAAAGGTGGTGTCTCTCTGAGGGTGTGTGACTTGTGGCCTGGGGGCAGTGGGGCCATGGAAACCTGCAGTCTTTAGTCCCCTCCTGGGTGAGAGACTGGGCATCTGGGTGGATGTTGAGACGGCAATAGCAGTTACGGCTTCTCCTCCAGTGAGCTTAACAGGCCTCCAGGAAATGCCCCCCAAGAAAGGAGAAAGGGCTTGTTCAAGGTCATCAGCGAAGGGAGGGAGGAGGAGAACAAAAATGAATCCTCAGCCTCTCTCCCCTGTGAGCCACTGAAGGCCTGCCTGCCCTGGTTCCCAGTGCCCTGCCCCCAAGACAAGCACCATGTGTCCCTGGGTGGAGGGGGCACGGCCCACATGAGGGAGTGGGGACGGGACAGGGGCTGGCCTGGGAAGAGCAGGCTGTCACCTCAGATCAGCCCTGTTTACCCAGGGGCTGTCTGGCCTCCCGGGGCTGCTGCAACTCACCAGCGGTGCCTTTGGGGAAGACCACAGACCCCAATTAGAGGGTGACTGCTTCCAGAAGGCTGTGGATCTGGAGACTGCCTTCAGAGACCTGAACAAGGCCATGCATTCAAACAAGGGTTTGCTGAGAGGCTGCGTGGGTAGGGCTGGAAGCCTAGACACGTGCCAGGTACACAGCAGTTTGTGGGCACCTACTGTATGCCCAGCTTGAGGAGCTGCTCTGATGAGCCCCCATCATACAGGTGGGGAAACCGAGGCTCAGAAAAGTGGAATGCTTTCCCCAAGATCCTACAACCAAAGACCTCTGGGCTTCCTGTGCTGAAAGGTTTTAAACCCTGGCAGGTGGACTGGGGGCAACACCAGAGTCAGGAGCTTGGCTCTGGGGTCAGAATCCCAGCTTCTCTGGTTGTGTGGACCTCACTGAACCTCAGTTTCCCCCTCCATCAAATGGGGACAGAAATGGTACCCACTGCATAGAGTTGTTAGATTAAAAGAAATTTCATCTCTGTCACTTGCCTGCTGTATGATCTTGGGGAAATCCTGGAGGGTTCAGCCTTTCCTTTTCATAGGGATTCAGGGATTTTTTTTTAATGTTAAACAGCATAAATAGAAGGCAGAATAACAAAATACCAACAACAACAATAACAACAGCTGACGGTTTACCTGCCTGCCTGCCCTGTGCCACAACCACCCTATGAAATGAGCACTGTTGGGCCCATTTGGCAGATGAGAAAACCAAGGCTCAGCTAGATTAAACAATTTAACAAGAGGATGCAGGTAGTTACAGGGACAGTGGGGACTCAAACCCTCACCCGGAGGGTACCACGGCCACCACTCCCATGCCCCACTGGTGAAGAGCACAGGGGGTTGGAACAGAGCAAGTTGCTCCACCACCTCACAGCTGTGTGACCCTGGGCAAGTCACTGCCCCTCTCTGTGCCTCAGTGTCTTCATCTGTGACACGAGCCGTGAGAGCCCAATTCGCAGGTCCTTGGGAGGAGCCTGTGCATCCATCAGCCACACCCCGGGAGAGTGCTTTCTTGTGGAGGGGAGCTTTTGTGATTATACAGCGACTCCCCCTAGCCCACTCCCATTTTTCCGACCACTCCCATTTTTCTCCCGGGATAATAGCCCAGGAGAAGTTTATGGGCTTCCCATTCCCCCTCCCGCCTCTCCAGGGAGTGGCTGTGAGCCTGGTTCCAGCCCCCTTGCAGCCCTCCACCCAGCCGCCTGCCCTTCCATCCCCAGGGGCGGAGTTTGGCCGTTAACTCTCAATGGCTGTGCATGGGAGGCTGGGGGCTGGGGGGCGTAGCAGCTGCATTGTCCCCCAGGGAGCTGTCCGGAGTCAGGCTGGGCCTAGACAGCAAATTGGCAACAGCATCCCAGCCCGCCTGGGGCCAAGGGATGCAGGCAGCCCGGATTGCCTGAGCAACGGCTAACAGCTCCTGCTCAGCTCCTGCTTAGCGTGGGTTAGCTGGTCTCCCCCTTGGCTCAACACTCTTGGAAATCCACTCTCTTCAGGGTAGCAGGAGACCCTGAGAGGTATTAAGTACTTCCTGTGTGCTAACTCCTTATTCTAGAGATCAGGTCCAACAACTTCCTTTTACAGATTGGAAAACAGGCCCAGAGAAGCCAGAGGAGGCAGGGTGCTGACGCTTGGAACTTCAGGTTCTCCCAGGACCATGAGGCTCAGTAGTTATCATCACAGAGCCTTATACAGGGTATTGACTCCCCAGACCCTCAGTCCCGCCCCTAAGAAAGGAGTGACTTTGGGCAAAAGTCTTGCCCTCTCTGAACAGTGATTTTCTCATTGGCGAATCAGTTGCCAGGCACACGGGAGATATTTTATAAATATGCCTTAGGTGGAAAGATGAATGGATAAGTATCACATGAGAAATAGCACATCCAGAGAAACTTGGGGAAGTTGCATGCCCAAGTGATGACAAAATCCTGTCCTGTGGACCGGGGCAAGCAGACACCACCTGCTTTCCTCTTAAGCTTCCCACTGCATGGAGTGTGGGGGATGGTTTACCCTCATTCCAGAATGGCTCCACTCATTGGTTGTAACCTCCTTGGGTGGGGGTACTCCATCTGGCATGGGCAGTGACCATCCAAGTATCTTTGCAACCTACTGCCCTTCTGGGTGTTTGGGGTGGCCAGGATGGCTACTCAGGCTACCCGAGGGCAAGGGACGAGAGGTAGCCTTCCTGGGGTGCCGTCTCCCTTCTGGGTCTTGTGTTTCCACCCCCAGAAACATGCATCTGGCACTCGCAAGCGCACCAAGTCCCAAGCCAAGTTCTAGAAAGGAAAGAGTCTCTTCCAAATTCCTAATCAAATCGTTGCATGTTATGCTCATGTTATCCCCGGTGGGGACTTTCTGAGCTTGCTACAATGGCATTTGATTTTCTTCTTCCTGTAAACGGTTACAGAAGATCTTACAAAAGATGTGTTCACTAAATAAACAGCTCCATGAAATGCTAATCCCTTTTGTGTAAAGGTTGGGTTGGAAACAAGAACAGTTAGTAATGATGGAACAATCTCTTACTAACCACATCTCCAGAAGGCAGGTAAAACCTTCTAGTTATAATCATAGTGTACAGACGGATGGACAGACAGATGTGCCTCTGTGCCTCTGCCCCACTCCCCACAGAGACAATATTTTCTGGGCAAACCCCTCCTAGTAACAACGAAAGGCCAGAGGAGAAAACAGTGAAATGTGGTTGGAGTAGCTGCCTCGTGCCCGTTCTTAGAAGTTATCTGATCTTATCCTCACAGTTATCCTCTGTGGTGGGAATTCTTATTCCATTTTACAGGTGGGAAAACTGAGGCACAGAGGCCTGAAGTGACTTGCCTAAGGTCACACAGCTACAAAGGGACTGAGACACGATTCAAACCGCAAACATCTGTTCCTTCCACTGCACAATTGCTGTATCAACTCTAAGAATCCCCAAGATAGGAAGTAAAGGGTTAAATGTGGGCTCTGGACTGAGAGAGAGCTGGTTGGATGGCATCACCGACTCAATGGACATGAGTTTGAGTAAGCTCCGGGAGCTGGTGATGGACAGGGAGGCCTGGCGTGCTGCAGTCCACGGGGTCACAAAGAGTCGTACACGACTGAGCGACTGAACTGCACTGAGAAGGCAGATAATAGGGTTAAAATAAATCAGTGAGCTCAGGAGTCTATGCCAGGGTAGATGCTAGCAGCAGCAGTCATTCCAGGGGATGGAAGGACTAGGAGATACCGGGCTGGTCTGGGAGGGCTTCCTGGGGGAGGTGGTGTCTAAGCTGGGCAGGAAATGGATAGAAATTGGGGGATGTTAGATGTGTTGGAGCTGAACTGGGTTGAACTTGGGGGAGATCCCTCATCCTTTTGCTACTCCAGCAGGTATGGAATAAATGCCCACAGGGTGCCAGGTCCTTTGCTGGGTGCTGACCACAAAAGAGGGCCTCTCTGTCCTTGCCCTCCTCGAGTGGAAAGACTGGAAACATGTATACATGAATAACTCAAGACAAAATGCTAAATATTCCTCAGACACAACACTGCAAGGACCACCAGGGATGGGGGTGACGAGGGAGGAGCTCTCAAAGGAGGGAGCGGTTAGGCTGTGGTCAGAAGCACAAGAAAGCTCTAGCTGTGAATAAGTGCATGGAACAGCATTCCCAGGAGAGGGAACAGCATGTGCAGACAGAACATGGAATGTTTGGGGAACCTGAAAGATGAGCAGGTTTGCTAGAGCAAAAGGGAGAGGGGAGGAGATGGGCAAGGGTCAGATCATGGCAAGGAGCTTGAGTCTTACTACGCTAATGGATTTTAAGGACAGTGACAGGTTCTGATGTCCCTTGTAAAAGGCTGCTCTGAAAGCTGGGTATGAAATCCACCCCTTCCGCAAACATGCGCCTAGCACTTGAGCCAAACACTGCACTGTGCCCTGCAGTGATCTGCCTGCCCTGAACCAGGAAGCAAGCTAGGCCCTTCCATCACCTCTGTTCTGTGCGTGAGAAAACTGAGGATCAAAGGCAGTGAGTCGCCTGCACAAAGACCACCCCCCCTCCATTAGGAGCGGGGCCAGGACTGCGATCCAGGTCTCCTGGGGCTCACCCACCCCAGGCCCCGCTCTCCTGGCTCATCTTCCATCCCTCCAAAGGATCAATGAACATAGCTAATTGATGAAGGATATTGTTCAGTGTTTTCAGCATGGCCCCCTGGCCAGTGTAGAACAGTAGCCATGGACTCCAAGGATCTCTCTCTTTGCCCAGGGCCACCACAGGGGCCCCTGACCAGTGGCCCCAACAGCATGGAGGTACCTTGCAGCCTGATCCTCTTAAAAATAACATGAATGGCGTTTGCCCTTCCTGCTTACAACTTGCTATAGCTCAGCCATGCTGGCAGAGTATCCAAGTGAAGAGGCTCCAGGGTGGGTGGTTTAAATCCCAGGTCTTTTGCTGACATGCTGTGAGGCTGAGGGGTATCTCCTCCTTTCTCTGGGCCTCAGTCATCCCATCTGAGGAATGGGTGTTGTACGCAGCCATTCCACAGGCTGGCAGGAGACGAGGGAGTTATAGACCTGAGTGGACTGGCAGGAAGGTGGGCATGCCAGGGGGTAGACCTCTCCCTCTCCTCCTTTGCATCCCTAGGTCAGTTAGAAAGTTCTTTCCTTGGACAGAGGGAATTCTGTCTGCCTGCCAGAACAGGGCCTGGCAAGTAGGAGTTTAGGAGGTATTAGTGAAATGAATCAGATGCTTCCTGAGTCAGATCCTCTGCGGTGTCCCTCCCCATGGAGCCTGCTTCATGCTGAGTCCATACCCTGCTGAGGATGTGTACGCTAATCTGAACTGCTAGCATGCCATGCATATTGATGTGTGCTCTGGGGTGTCCCACCTGAACTACACTTAGTCCTTACAAACCCCTATGAGATGGGTACAGGTGTTAGCACCCCCATTTTACAGATGAGCAAACTGAGGCTCAGAGAGGCAGATCACTGCAGACAAATCTCACAGCTATTAAGGACTGGGTGGGGTTCAAAACCAAGCCTGGTGGACCCTAGGGCCTCCACTCACAACCAACTACACAGAAATGCTACAAAAGGAGAAGCACAGGAGCCCTGGGCCCAGGTTTTCTAGGTGCGGTGAGCGCAGAAGATAGCCTTGCAGGGGGCCCACCCCTTCTGATAAGCCCAGAGGCTTCAGAGCGAAATGCACGACGGCCACACGGAACACAAGCGAAGTGATAGGCGCAGAGGAAGCACCTGAACACGGTGGCCCTGCTGTTGGCAGGGCTTCCTCGCTGCTCAGCGGTGAAGAATCTGCCTGCAACACAGGAGACGCGGGTTCAGTCCCTGGGGTGGGAAGATCCCCTGGAGAAGGAAACGGCAACCCACTCTGGTGTTCTTGCCAGGAAAACCCCATGGACAGAGGAGCCTGGCGGTCACAGTCCATGGGGTCTCAAAGAGTTGGACACAACGGAGCCACTGAACACGCACACACGCACCATTGCACCGATAACAGGTTATTCTGATGCTGATTTTCCCAGGGTACCACCTGGCTCCTAACCGGGGTCTGCCCCTCTCAGATGCTCCAGGCCGTGACCCCCTCATAATGGGTCGGTACCCTTCAGCATCCCACTCGCCGGCAGAGCTGAGCTGCCCACCTCTACAGTCCTCCAGGCCCTGCAGGCTGTGTCCCAGTGGCTGCCCCACGGAGATGAGAGAGGCTCAACTCCGACATTCCAGATGGGGAAACTGAGGCCCCGGAGGGACAGGCGGGAGGTGCGGGGGCCCCTCCTGGGGCCATTGCCAGGAGGTGGCTGAGGCCAGCTCACTGGGCTTGGCCTCATCTTTGCTGTCTCTGAAAGGGAGTGATGGTGCCCCCTGGGGTGTGTATGTATTTTAATAAGAATAAGATGAGTGGGGCTGAGCTTTGAGAAGGAAGATTGCCCCCTGAGTGGGTGGAGAGCTGTGGGGGAAACCTTTCATTCAAAAGGGGACTCTGGAGTGCTACCTAGGTCATCTTCTTTTTGACCCCAAAGCTTTCCATTCACTAATGAGGATCCCCAGCTGGCACCCCACTCCAGTACTCTTGCCTGGAAAATCCCATGGACGGAGGAGCCTGGAAGGCTGCAGTCCATGGGGTCGCTAGGAGTCAGACATGACTGAGCGACTTCACTTTCACTTTCATGCATTGGAGAAGGAAATGGCAACCCACTCCAGTGTTCTTGCGTGGAGAATCCCAGGGACAGGGGAGCCTGGTGGGCTGCCGTCTCTGGGGTCGCACAGAGTCGGGCACGACTGAAGCGACTTAGCAGTATATATATATATACACACACACACACACACACACACACACATATATATATATAGCCAGTAATGCTTTATAGATGGGGAAACTGGACGTGTGGGAATCACCTGAGCACAGGTGCGTGGGTTAACTGCTGTCATCCCCCAAAAAGTAACAGTGAAAGTCACTCAGTCGTGTCCAGCTGGAATTCTCCAGGCTTTTCCCTTCTCTGAGGGAATCTTCCCAACCCAGCGATCGAACCCAGGTCTCCCACATGGCAGGCAGATTCTTTACCAGTTGAGCCACAAGGGAAGCCCAAGAATACTGGAGTGGGTGGCCTGTTCCTTCTCCAACAGATCTTCCTGACCCAGGAATTGAACCAGGGGTCTCCTACATTGGGGGCGGATTCTTTACCAACTGAGCTATCAGGGAAGACACATCCCCTGAAAGCCTGGCTCAATGGCAGCCCTGCGGTGGGGACACAGGAATGATGGGTGGGTGAGTGTAGGAGATGGGGCGGGGTGGGGGGGTGACCTGGATGCTGGGTCAGAGAGAGAAGGGACTGCAGGAAGCTGGTAGAGGCTTAGCAAGAGCCTCTCCTGGGCTCTTGGCCTCTGTCAGTATCGCCCTACTCCGCAGGGGAGGGAACAGAGGCTCAGGAGGTGCGGAAGCGTGTCTGAGGTCAGCAGACAGGAACAGCGGGGCCAGGACTTCATCACAGGGCCCCTCAGACCCAGGGACAGGGAGACACACCGAGAGGACAGAGACACTGGCGAGGAGAGGGGGAGAGCTGGAGCAGAGGGACAGGGGTGAGGCAGGATGGGGGTGGGGGAGTGGGGGAGCAGACAGAAGGAGCTGGGTCTTTGCAGTTTCATGCTCCTTGGGCCTTTGCTGGAGGTGAGTCCAGATGGGCAGGCGTCAGTGACATGGTGACCCGGGGTTGGCGGAATGCTCTCCTCCTCGCCCAAAGACACAGAGGGACCCCAGGGCGATGGGGCTGCGTTTGCCTCTTCCTTTGCATCGCAAACGTCCATCATTTTCCAGCAGACGAGAAACCCATTCAAGAGACTGGCACAGGCTCACACACACACTCACTTGTAGCAATAGTCCCAAACCCTCACAGATGGCAGGACAGTTCACAAGCCACTTCACCTCTACACTGATATGCCAGTCCTGGGCGCAGTATGAGACACTGCAGCTCTGTTTATCATTTGTGCCCATTTTACAGGTGGGGAAACAGAGGCTGGGGAATTCAGTGCCTTTCTGAGGGCCTGTGGCTCAGAAGCCATAGTGGTTCTTGAACCACAAAGTCTTTCTCTTGTCACAACTGCCACGGATCCCATGGTTGAGGCCATTTAACATAAAGTTCTCTAGGACAGAGCAGAAAGTAGGCCCCTGGGGACATCTCGAATGAGGAAATTCAAGGCACAGGTTGGGGGAGGTTTTGGGGGCCTTCACACGGCACCATGGAGAAGGGCTGTGTGCCTCTCCTGGGGGCAAAGGAGGGTGGGAGTGAAGGAGACAGATGGTCAGGGCCCCAGGCCGGGCAGTGGGGATGGGACACTCCCATTTAGGCCCCAGAGCATCACCTCTGGGTTCCTGTGACCCACGGTGAAGAGGTGCCTGGAGCCAGGTGAGCCAGGGGCAGCAGGACGTAAGCCAGGCTTCAGGGCCGGCAGGCTCCAGCACAGCTCTGGGCAGCCACAGCCATCGCAGGAGACTGGCAGGGCTACGTGCCAGGCACACGGAGGCTGGCATTCTGGCCTGGCTGGGAGGGAGGACCAGACAACCTCTGGGATGCCGGAGATGGCAGAGGGAGCAGGGTCTGGTTGTCCATCCCCAGAATGAGCAGTAAGCCCCCAAAGAGCGAGGGTGGGGGTCAGACCTGTGCTGAAAGTTGAACACACGCTGTCTCACTTAATGCCCTCAGCAGCCTGGGGAGAAGCGGTCTGTTCCTCTCCCATTTTCCAGATGAGAAAATGGAGACTCAGGGACCTCAAGTGACTTGTTCAAGGTCACACAGACAGGGGATCATAAGGACTCGAACCCACATCTGTCCAATCAAAGCCTGAGCTGTGTGAAGCCCCTGCCACACCCTCTCAGGGCTGTCCCCCACCCCCCGCCCCCTAGAGCTCAGGGAGCCACTAATACACAGCTTCCAGGGCCCCACAGCCTCAGTATGAGACTCCAGGGACTGGGCTGAGCCTTAGATTCTGCAGTGGAACCAGCTCCTGGGTGACGCTGGTCCACAGGGCCCCCGCTGAGAGCCCCAGACTCAGGGTGGGGGCATCTCCCCCAGAGGACGGGGCTTCTCTGCCTGTGGTGCCGCAGGTACAGCCCACAGTGCAGCAGACAGACCCGGGTTTGAGTCCTGGCCACGATTTTGCTTTTGCCGGTCTGGCCTCAGTTTTCCCATCTGTAAAGTGGGGCTACCTCACCCCTGTCCCTCTCCCGAGGCTGTTGCAAGGGCTCGAGGAGGCAGAGGACGGCTAAACCGCTGGATGTGACAGTCACTGTCCTGTCACCCAGGTTCTCTGGATCGGTGGCCTGGGGTCACCCTGTTTGACTGGTCAAGCAGGCATTGAAGTAGCTCCACTGTGTGCTGAGGCCTGGGGTGATGGGGACTGGGGGCCAGCCCTCCGTGAGCCGAGAGGCAGGATCTGGGCAAAGAGATGGCAGGGCAGGACTCACCCACCCAGGGTGCAGAAGGGGTCTCTGAGCTTGGGGTCTAGGTTGCAAAGACTTCCTGGAGGAGAAGGTGCTCCCCGGCTGGAAGGGGCCCACACAGCAAGCCCAGAGTCCCTTCCCTAGTCCTTTCCTGGACAATGACATAGGGAGCAAACCGCCTCCTTTCTCTCGGTCTCAGTCTCCATGTGGGTAAAGTGAGGGGCGGGAATTTGGCATGAAGAAGCCAGAACATAGGATTTGAAGTGAGCCTCCAGGGGTGGGCACAGTTGGGTTGGGGAGAGAGAGCCGAAAGGGCTTTCCTGCCCCAGAGGTGGGACTGTGCTCCCGTGTGGGGGCAGGGCGGTACCAGGGGGGGCAGGATGGATGCCAGGCTGCTGCAGGGCTGGGGGCGCCGGGGCGGATGTGTGTGTTGCTGTGGGGGCCAGGGGAGCCTGACGGGGCTCTCAAGCAGCAGGAAAAAAAAGAAAAGATTGATCAGATGAGCACCATTAACAGCCTCTACCACCTGTACAGCTGTGATTCTCACTCTGGGGGACGAAACTCAGAGCATCTGCGAGCTCAGGGCCTCAGCTTCTCCATCTGTAAAATGGGCCTGTCAGAGGACACGAGCGGCACTCAGTAAACGGAAGCCGGTAGTGGTAGCAGCAGCAGGGGCAGGTCTGTGTGACCCCAGAGCCCACCAGGCTGCTCTGTCCATGGGATTCTCCAGGCAAGAACACTGGAGTGTGTTGCCATTTCCTTCTCCAGGGGATCTTCCCACCCCAGGGAGCGAACACTCATCTCCTCTACTGGCAGGTGGATTCTTTACCACTGAGCCATCAGGGAAGTCCGATAGGAACTATTATTTAGCCCAACTTTGTCGATCAAAAACACTGCGGCTCAGAAAGGTTAAGTCAGTGGCCCCAGGGCACACAGGTAAGTGTGTAAGACCAGGATTAGAACCCAGAGTCCAGGCTCTTAAATAACACATCACCTAACAGAGTCACCTGCCTCCAGAGATCCTGCCCCATGGTGATGTCCAGGACCCTGGTGTGTTTACAAGCCCCATGCCATTCAGGGGGCTCTGGTGGGGTCCCCACCTGAGAAACCTGCACCAGGGCTTCACCTCCAATCCTCCTTGGAGCAGGAGGAGGCAAGGACGCCGCCAGGCAGAGCCGCAAGGGCACTGGGGAGCCATAGCAGGTTACTGAGCAGGGCTAGGGCTCCCGCCATCAGGGGCCGGGAGGTCGGCCAGCCCTGGGGCGAGGAGGGGGCTTGGGTGGGCGGCACATCAAGCCTTCAGCCTCACCCCGTGGTCTCCACGGGCCCGAGGGGACAGATGGCATCACCCAGGCCTGGCCCGTGGCTGTCACTCATCCGGATGAGTTATGAGCGGATGGAATGGGCAGCAGCCGGGGGGTGTGGGGGCTGTAAAAACAATTGCAGGGAGACCCCAGGACAATGGGAGCCACGTGCCATGGGGGCAACAGTCGTTTGTCACACAATGGACCTCCAGGGGACAGCAGCCGGGCCAACTGCTGCCGACACGGGCTGGCCGAGTTTTCAAATCGTTTCCAGGCTGTTTTCCTATGAGGCAGCCAATCGCCAGGGCGGCCGGGCGGTCACCTGATGCTAGCTTGGTGGGCTGAGGGCCCAGGCCCCGCGACAACCGAGCAGCCGGTGCCATGGCAACGCTAATTGTGGCCCTAAAACACAAGGAAGCAAGAGCAAGAGAGATGGAGAGAGAGAACCGCTTGAGGGGGGCCATGCAGATGGCAGGAGGGGTGGAGGCTGATGCCCCAGCTGGGTCCACGGTCCTGTGCACAAGAAAACCCCAGGCTCCACCTCCTCCACCCCCAACTCTCTCTGAGGTCCCAGGACACCTACTTTTGAAACTTGGAGCTTAAAATTGGGACGGTGGGCCTCGGGTCAACAGACCAGGAAGTGCCTGGCCTGTGGGGTGGCAGGCATGGTGGGGCTGGCGTGGGCTCCTGGCCGGTTTGCAAACACACTACATTATAACACAGACAGGATGGTGCTGTGAGGTCCAGGGCCCTGGAGGTGTGGGGTGAGCACTTGAAGGACATTGGGGAGCCATGGTTACCCCAAATTGGGGGTACTTGTCCTGGTATTCTTGATGGATACTCTTTCTTTGCATAGAAATAAATGTTTTTGCTCTGGTATTGGCTGAGTTGTGGGGGGCATGTATCCTAACTGGAAGCTCCAGGGGCTGCCTGGGGTCATGGTGAGGAATTCAGGCTGGGGTTCCAGCCCTACCACTTCCTGTTCTGGGTTGGCCTTGGGTGAGTGACTTGGGGCTATGAGCCTCAGTTTGCCCATCTGTGAAATGGGAAGAATAACACCTGCCTCATCAGGTGACTGGGGGTGTCTTCTGGGTTGCTACCTGGGAAGGACTTGATATGGTGCCTGCCACATAATAAGTGCTCAAACAAACACTAGTTTTATCATTTGGGGGTAGGGATTGAGTAAGATGTGTCTAGTGAATAAATGAAGGAAAGGTTTGAGGATGTGCAATCTGGCTGCTAAAGAGGGCTCCTTAGGGATGGGCAGATTGGAGGGTGAGGTGGCCTGGGGAAGGTGAGAAGCTTCTGGGGTGATTCCAGAGGTGAAGGAGCCCCCAAGAGCTGGCCTGAGCTCCCCGCCCCCGCCCGAGCTCCTGCCCCTCCCTGCAGGCTCCTGGCCACCACCTGCGACGATGACCTTCCCGGGGACCTGCAGTCGCTGTCGTGGCTCACAGCCGTGGATGTGCCGAGGCTGCAGCAGATGGCGAGTGGCCGTGTGGACCTGGGCGGCCCCAGTATGCCACACACGCACCTAGGTAGGCACAGGGGTGAGGCGGGGCGGCGGGAAGGTGCAGCGGGATAGGGAGACGGGGAAAGGTGATGCCCAGTGCTTCCGTGAACCAGGGATGGTCGTGGCCAGGTCAGTCTCTCTCTCTCCAGGCCTCAGTTTCTGCCTCTGTAAAATGGGACTAATTCTACCTTCCCCAGAGGGATGTGGTTCGCTGTTTTGCTCATCATGGTGTGCCAGGCCCTGTGTGAGCTCAGATTTCAGCAAAGAATAAAGACAGCCCCTCCCCTCACCCCGGGACATCTAGAACACGGAGAGCAGTCAGCAGGTGACCACCTCTGGGAGCCAATGCAGCCCATGGCTCATTTTTGTGTGGCCTTTGTATTAAGAATGCTTTTACATTTTTCAAAGGTTATAAACCACAGACAAGACAGATCACGTGGCTGGCAAAAGCCTAAAATATTTGCTGTCCGACCCTTTACAGAAGTTCAGTTCCTTTACTTCTTTAGGAGTACTTTGGGTTGGGGTTAGTGGGGGAGACAGAAATTTGGAGTTTGGGACTAACATATACACACTACTATATATAAAATAGATGAACAGCAAGGATCTAGTGTATAGCACAGGAAACTATACTCAATCCTAAAGAAGGGCAATGCCCAAGGATGTTCAAACTACTGCATGATTGTACTCAATTTACATGCTAGCAAGGTAATGCTCAAAATCCTTCAAGCTGGGCCTCAACAGTACATGAACCAAGAACTTCCAGATGTACAAGCTAGATTTAGAAAAGGCAAAGGAACCACAGATTAAATTACCAGCATCTGTTGGATCATAGAAAAAACAAGGGAATTCCAGAAAAATATTTTCTGCTTCATTGTGTGGATCACAACAAACTGGAAAATTCTTAAAGCGTTGGGAGTATCAGACCACCTTACCTATCTCCTGAGAAACCTGTATACAGGTCAAGAAGCAACCCTTAGAACTGGACATGGAACAACAGACTCATTCAAAATTGGGAAAGGACTACATCAGGGCTGTATATTGTAACCCTACTTATTTAACTTACATGCAGAGTACATCATGCGAAATGCTGGGCTGGATGAAGCACAAGCTGGAATCAAGACTGGCATGAGAAATATCAATAACCTCAGATGTGCAGATGACACCACCCTTATGGCAGAAAGCAAAGAGGAAGTAAAGAGCCTCTGGATGAAGGTGAAAGAGGAGGGTGAAAAAGCTGACTTAAAACTCAATATTCAAAAAACTGAGATCATGGCATCTGGTCTCATCACTTCATGGCAAATAGATGGAGAAACAATGGAAACAGTGAGAGACTTTATTTTCTTGGGCTCCAAAATCACTGCAGATGGTAACTGTAGCCATGAAATTAAAAGACGCTTGCTCCTTGGAAGAAAAGCTATGACTAACCTAGACAGTGTATTAAAAGCAGAAACATCATTTTGCCAACAAAGGTCTGTATAGTCAAAGCTATGGTTTTCCTAGTAGTCATGTACAGATGTGAGAGTTGGACCATAAAGAAGGCTGATTGCCAAAGAATTGATGCTTTTGAAGTGTGGTGTTGGAGAAGACTTTTGAGAGTTCCTTGGAGAGCAAGGAGATCCAAGCAGTCCATCCTAAAGGAAATAAGTCCTGAATATTCATTGGAAGAACTGATGCTGAAGCTGAAGCTCCAACACTTTGGCCACCTGATGTGAAGAACTGACTCATTAGAAAAGACCCTGATGCTGGGAAAGATTGAGGGCAGGAGGAAAACAGGGTGACAGAAGATGAGATGGTTTGATGGCATCACGGACTCAATGGACATGAGCTTGAACAATCTCTGGGAGATAGTGAAGGACAGGGAAGCCTGGCATGCTGCATGCAGTCCATGGGGTTGCAAAGAGTTGGACATGACTGAGCAATTAAACAACTATAAGGGAAAAGAATCTGGAAAAGATTTTCAGATTATATATAAAAAGTTTATATATATATATATATATGTATATATATATATGTATATATATATATGTATATATATATACATATATATATATATGACACAACTGAGCGATTGATCTGATCTGATATATTCCTCTGTCCATGGGATTTTCCAGGCAATAGTACTGGAGTGGATTGCCATTTCCTTCTCCAGGGGAGCTTCCTGACCCAGGGTTTGAACCCAGGTCTCCCACATTGTAGACAGATGCTTAACCGTCTGAGCCACCAGGGATGTCCATATATATATATGGACTTTTTTTTTTCTTATGTGAATCATTTTTCAGTGTTTATTGAATTCGTTCCAATATTGCTTCCATTTTATGTTTTGACTTTTTGGTTTTTGGCAGCCAAAAAGCAAAACATAAAATGGAAGTGATATTGTGGGATCTTAGCTGCCTGACCAGGGATCAAACTCACACCCCATGCATTGGAAGGCAATGTCTTAACCACTGATTGCCAGGAAAGTCCCAGAAGTTACTATCAGTCTTAAGCCAGAAAAAAACCTTGAAGAATGTGATTTAATATTAATGTTATTCAAGGTGGTGCTGCATACTTCTCCATGGCAGATACTTCAATTTTTTAAAAGGGTTACCACAAAAAATTTTTTTACGTACTTTGACTTCTTTAAAGAAAGTATCACAGGGACTTCCCTGGTGGTCCACTGGCTACAAGACTCTGAGCTCCCAATGCAGAGGGCCTGGGTTCGATCCCTGGTCAGGGAACTAGATCCCATATGCAAGCTGCAACTAAAGATCTTGTGTGCGACAGTGAAGAAGATCCTGTGTGCTGCAACTGAGACCCAGCATAGCCAAATAAATAAATAAATATTTGTTTAAAATGTACTGAGCACAGCGCCCAGCACACAGTAGGTACTCAACAAACGGCAGCCTGTTTGCAGCCATAGCAAGTGGATTAAATGTTTAGGGACACAGAAAGTGTGTCATAAGAAGAAAAAAAATCAACAAAACCAATCACTGCAGTACATTAAAAGGACCCATAGTTAAAAACTTATCGCCTAGGAGTATTTCTTTCATTGGACACATTGTTCTTGGCCAAAACATCAGCAGGAGTCAGCACAGTTTTTCTGTAAGGGGCCAGTAAATATTTTAGACCCTGTGAGCCAGATGGTCTCTGTTGAAACATTTCAACTTTGTCACTGCTGTTCAAGACCAGCCATACATAATACGTAAATGAATGGCTGTAGCTATGTGCCAATAAAACTTTATTTACAAAAACATGTTGTGGGCCAATTTGGTCTGGTGGCCAATAGTTTCTCGATCCCTGATCTAGAACCCTGAGGGGACAGCTATGTGACCTTGGGAAGATGGCTTTGCCTCTGAACTTCTTTCCTCACCTATGATGAAAAGATAATAGAACTGCCTTCATGGGGTGTTGGAGGACTCAATGCAGAAAGTACCTCGCACACAGTAGGCATTCAGTGGATGGGAACTGTGAAGTAAGGAAGCCCCTTCCTTCACTGCATCACGCACATCTCCTGTGTGCCTGTCACTATGTGAGGTGTTTGCAGCACTGAGTTATATAAAATGTGGTCCCAGCTCTCGGGGAACTAAGGGTCTGGTCAGAGATGGAAGGACAAAGAAGACAGACCAAAGCACAAAGGATGAGCCCAGGTGGCAGCCAGAGCTCAAAGGAGAGCTGAAGGCCCCAGGGCAGGATCATTTTGAACATCAGCTTTGCTTGATCGGCAGTGTCTACCTAAAGTCAGGCTGGGGCAGTGAAACTCTGTGATAGATTAGCAATGCCTGTCACAGACCCAGCACAGGAGAAGTGGGTAGGTACATCTGCTATTCCTGGGCTGATCCTTGGCAGAAGAGAAGGTGGGAACCCACTCTTCACCACTATCATCCAGAGACATGGTTTGCCAAGCATCTACTATGCGCTGATCCCCAGGGGTAGGGGACAGCTTCATTCTCTGGAGGTGCCCAGGGGTGGGGCTGTCCCTGTCCACAGCCACCATTCCCCCAGCCCAGGCGTCTCTGCGCTTCCCTTTTCCAGGTGCCTTGGCCAGGGCGGCTGACATGCATGTGGCAGCCACCCCAGGCCACCTGCTCCAAGGCCCTCCTGGCATGGCCCCCCAAGGCGTGCTGGGTCTGAG
The DNA here is from genome assembly GCF_019923935.1 of Bubalus bubalis. Classification (NCBI taxonomy): domain Eukaryota; kingdom Metazoa; phylum Chordata; class Mammalia; order Artiodactyla; family Bovidae; genus Bubalus; species Bubalus bubalis. The sequence goes on along the minus strand of NC_059173.1, from coordinate 8,829,479 downwards.
TCCCCTGACCAACCACGGAGCCAGCGTAAGTGCCACCATGCGGGTCGGGGAGCGAGGGAGGTGTCCTACAGGGCTGGGGTCGCCCTCGACCCTCCGTCTCCTTCTCTCCCGGCCCCAGCAAATGAACCAGTGCGCTGTGGGGGGCCAGCCCTCGTCCAGCCTACAGAACCCACCGCAGCTGTACTCTGCCGCCTCGCAACCTCAGTTCCCGCTACCCCCAGGTGTCCAGCAGGTACTGGGGGCTGGTGAGGGGGGCCTGAACTCAGAAGCAGACAGTCCTGACTTCGGCTGGCTAGGGACTGCTCTGAGCCTCAGTTTACCCACCCGGAACATGGGAAGAACATTCTTCACCATGTCATGGGGTTGTTCATTTGATTTCCACCCAAAACCCTGTGCTGGGGGGAGACAAGATGATGGTCTGCCAGGGCTATAAACCCTGCGTCTTCAAGATGGGGGTGTGGCGGGGTGATCACGAGTGACTGATGCTCTCTCTCATCATCTCTCTCCCTGCCACCCTTCTTTACCCCCTACCCCCGATGGGAAGTGCGCTCCTGTGGGCCTGTATGGCTCCCCGTTTGGGGCACGGCCTCCCTACCCCCAGCCCCGCATGGCTGTGCCTTCATCCCAGGAACTGCACCCCAAACATTATCCCAAGCCCATCTATTCCTACAGGTGAGGTTCTGGGGGGCTGGGACGGTGGGGGACTCAGGGAAGAGATGGGTGAGGGCTGTCTCGAGGGCATCTCAGACAGATGGGTGTGGTGGCCTAGGCTTCCCAGGGGAAGGTTTTGGTAAGTGGGACCCATTCTCAGGATGGATCGTCATGTGGTCAGTCAGTTCCCAGGGCTGAGAACCCACTCCAGACCCTAAGCCCAGTGCTCCACTCTGTCATTCACAAGCTAGCTATGTGACCTTGGGTAAGAGGCTTGGCCTCTCTGAGTTCCCTCTGATGCAGAAAGTCATCAAATAATAGTATTGGGTACTTCACAAGATTTGGGGAAGGCAGTTAAACAGCCCAGTTAATGTCTAAAGGCCCATTAATGATGAGAAAGGGGTAAAAGGATGAAAAGACAAGGTTTCTCAAATCGTTACCAATAGCTGAGCTCAAGGTCAAGGGCAGAGGGTGGGAAAGACATAGAGCCATGAAAAGGTATTTAGAGCTAACATTGTGAGCATCTAGGGGCTGGTACCAACGGGGTTAAGCAGGGCCAACTTCCTGGCAGAGGGGACCTTGGGCTGTCAGCTTGAGATGCCTTCACATCTGGCCTGCCCCACATTTTGCCTCCAGCTGTCTGATCGCCATGGCCCTGAAGAACAGCAAGACAGGAAGCCTGCCTGTGAGCGAGATCTATAGCTTCATGAAGGAACACTTCCCCTACTTCAAGGTGAGGGGCCTCAGCCAGGTTGGGGGTGGCTAGAGTGGCTCTGGTCTCTCCCTGGCACTGCTAGAACCTGGGCCAAACTAAGCCACCCTTTTAGTCCCCTAGTCATGTCCAATGGCACCCCACTCCAGTATTCTTGCCTGGAAAATCCCATGGACGGAGGAGCCTGGTAGGCTGCAGTCCATGGGGTCGCTAAGAGTCGGACATGACTGAGCGACTTCACTTTCACTTTTCACTTTCATGCATTGGAGAGGGAAATGGCAACCCAGTCCAGTGTTCTTGCCTGGAGAATCCCAGGGACGGGGGAGCCTGGCAGGCTGCCGTCTATGGGGTCGCACAGAGTCGGACACGACTGAAGTGACTTAGCAGCAGCAGCAGCAGTCATGTCCAAAGACATGTGCAATGTGCACTCACACAGACATGGGCCAAGAAATCCAGAAAGAGAAGGGGGCATTTGAGCTGGGCATTTGACGGATGAATAGGAGTTCACCAGGCATCTCAGGGGGCAAAGGCTAGAGGGTCAATCTAGCTATTCAGCACAGACTCGGTAAAACATAATGATGCAAACACAGAGAAACTGTGTGTAAAATGAAGAGGGTGTGAGGTGCATTGCAATGTCTGGTTACCTTACAATAAAGTATGAGCACTTAAAATGATAGGCATTTAATACACTCGACAAATTATCCACATATAGCATCATCTCACTTGCTTGTCTCCTGAGTAGGAGAAAAAGAGCAGATCTGGAAGCCTTGGGCCTTGCCCTTGTGTCTTAACCATTGCCCAGAGCTGAAGTACAGCTGCCCCTCGAATCAGAGCGGGGACCCTCCTGGTTGCCACAGTTCTCACTGCTCCCTCTCGTCTTCCCAACTCAAGGTTAAGCATTGGACACTGTCCCTCCTACTCCTCTAGGCCCAGGTCTGAGATTGCCCCTAGGGAGACAGGATTAGAGAGGGGTCCCTGCAGAGAGGTCTCCCATGGGTCCATTTCTCCCCCCAGACAGCTCCGGACGGCTGGAAGAACTCTGTGCGGCACAACCTGTCCCTGAACAAGTGCTTTGAGAAGGTGGAGAACAAGATGAGCGGCTCCTCGCGCAAGGGATGCCTGTGGGCCCTGAACCTGGCCCGCATCGACAAGATGGAGGAGGAGATGCACAAGTGGAAGAGGAAGGACCTGGCTGCCATCCACCGGAGCATGGCCAACCCCGGTGAGGCCCAGGCGCCCCACCACACACACGCACGCGCGTGCGCACACTCACACACGAGCTTGCACCCTGCCCATCCTGCAATGAGTATAGAATCTCACTAACAACCCCAGTGTCTCCCACAGACATGCCACACAAAACAAGCATGGGAAAGCAAGGCTTCCCTACCTTTCTTACCATACTGGAACAGACTCCCCAAAATAATAATACAGTAACACCCAGCGTGGGCTACGATGTGGAGAAATCAGCACTGTCATGCACAATTGGTGGGAATGTAAAGTGTAAAACTTTCCCAGGGCAAAGTAATATCATGAAACTTTGCAAATTTGGTTCCCAGTTTGGTTCATTTATTCTACTTCTGGCAGTTCATGCTGAAGAAATCAAAGATTTGAGCAGAAAGTTTATGAACAAAGTTATCCATCATGAAGTGATTTCTGATGGTAAAAAACTGAAAGCAATCTAGACATCCTACAATAGGAGATTAAATAGATATAATATTATCCCATGCAAGTATTAGTATTCCAAAAATATTTCTATCTCTACAAAGAAATGTTCCCAATATGATAGATGAAGAAGCAGGTTATGAATCAATATACATAGTGTAGTCACATTCTAAAATGCATATGTAGCCACACCCATTTGTGTCAATTAATGTATATCTTTATAGATATATATGTATACACAGAGACTAGAAGAAATACATCAAAATCTTTACTGTGAATGGAGAGACCACTGATAATTTTTATATTCTTCACATGTTTCTCTATTTTCCAAACTGTCTACCCTGTTCATGAGTTACTTTATTTATTTATTTATTTTTTTAATTTTTTTTTTTTAAGATTTTAAATTTTATTTTATTTTTAAACTTTACATAATCTGCCACAGGTATACATGTGTTCCCCATCCTGAACCCTCCTCCCTCCTCCCTTCCCATTCCATCCCTCTGGGTCGTCCCAGTGCACCAGCCCCAAGCATCCAGTATCGTGCATCGAACCTGGACTGGCAACTCATTTCATACATGATATTTTACATGTTTCAATGCCATTCTCCCAAATCTTCCCACCCTCTCCCTCTCCCACAGAGTCCATAAGACTGTTCTATACATCAGTGTCTCTTTTGCTGTCTCGTACACAGGGTTATTGTTACCATCTTTCTAAATTCCATATATATGCGTTAGTATACTGTATTGGTGTTTTTCTTTCTGGCTTACTTCACTCTGTATAATAGGCTCCAGTTTCATCCACCTCATTAGAACTGATTCAAATGTATTCTTTTTAATGGCTGAATAATACTCCATTGTGTATATGTACCACAGCTTTCTTATCCATTCATCTGCTGATGGACATCTAGGTTGCTTCCATGTCCTGGCTATTATAAACAGTGCTGCGATGAACATTGGGGTACTCGTGTCTCTTTCCCTTCTGGTTTCCTCAGTGTGTATGCCCAGCAGTGGGATTGCTGGATCATAAGGCAGGTCTATTTCCAGTTTTTTAAGGAATCTCCACACTGTTCTCCATAGTGGCTGTACTAGTTTGCATTCCCACCAACCGTGTAAGAGGGTTCCCTTTTCTCCACACCCTCTCCAGCATTTATTACTTGTAGACTTTTGGATCGCAGCCATTCTGACTGGTGTGAAATGGTATCTCATAGCGGTTTTGATTTGCATTTCTCTGATAATGAGTGATGTTGCTTTAGATTTAAAAAAATATTGCACCTGCTTTTTTTTTTAATTAAGAGATGTGAAGCTGGGGATATACGAGTGACATGTGAATAGAAAGTGTGACCTGGGAGGCTAATGCCACCCAGCCTTCGGAATATTTGGCTTGGCCCTGTGGATAGCATCATACTTGAAGTTTGGGTGTGAAGGGGATGGGAGTCTAGCTCAGAGATGAACAGTTCAATAAGTTGATCAGGACCATAGCAGGACCCAGTAGACCCTTGGCTGCGAGCTCTGGGGTCTGGTTTGATATCCAGGGCTCGTCCTGACTCCTATTTGGTGTGAGATCTTGGGCGGACCATTTCACCTTCTGGATTCTAAGTGTCCTCATTTCTAAAACGTGTGCAACCCTAGTGGTCCAGTCTCAGAACTGCTGCAGTCAATGAGACACAAGCCAATAACTCAAAATAATTTTGAGTAACTTCCATCTTATTTCTGTTGAAGAGCATTGAGGGAGGAGGATCCAATTTTCAGTCCACAGCAAGGCTTCATGTCTCTGGCTAGGGCCCCCTGTATGTTAATAACTTTTGTCCCGGTCTCGTGGGATTTGTAATCTCTGCCTTACTTCCCTCTTGTAGGCCTGTTATGAGGTTTTAGTGAAGTCCTAGAGTTACAGGATTATTCTATAAAGCACTGTCCCCATGAGGGAAGCCAGTGTTATCTGAGACCCATCTCATTGTTCCAAGTCTCTATGTCATTTGAGATTTCATTCCATTTCCACAACCCCCATGTAGAGTGTGTGAGGCCATCTCATAGATGAAGAGACTGACGTTCTGAGAGTCCAAAAGGCTTGCTAAGATCACACAGCTGATAACACTGGGTTTGAATCCACGCCTGGGCTGGGGGTCCAGGAGCTAGAGGGTGGCTTCTGATGAATGACCTCTCCCACCTGCCTGCAGAGGAGCTGGACAAGCTGATCTCGGACCGGCCGGAAAGCTGCCGACGCCCTGGCAAGCCAGGGGAGCCTGAGGCCCCAGCGCTGACCCACGCCACCACAGTGGCCATGGCCCACAGCTGCCTGGGCGTCTCCCAGCTCCCACCCCAGCCACTGATGACCCTGTCCCTGCAGTCGGTCCCCTTGCACCACCAGGTACAGCCCCAGGCACATCTGGCCCCGGACTCTCCTGCCCCGGCCCAGACCCCACCTCTGCACGCCCTGCCGGATCTGAGCCCCAGCCCCCTCCCCCACCCCGCCATGGGAAGGGTGCCCGTGGACTTCATCAACATCAGCACCGACATGAACACCGAGGTGGATGCCCTGGACCCCAGCATCATGGACTTCGCTCTGCAGGGTGAGGTCGGAGGAAGGGGGCGAGGGGAACAGAAGGGGAGGGAGGGACTGGGGAGGGGGCAGCTAGAAAAGATTGGGGGAAAGGAGAGCCCTCAGCATTTACCCCACAGCTCATTCCTTCAACAAACACCTCCCAAGCGCCTAATCATAGTGAATCACAGCAGGCATTTAGTTAGCGCCTACAGTATACCAGGCCTTGTGCCAAGCACTTCAGAGGCATCATCCCATCTCAGCCTGCGACAGTCCTGGAGGCCACTGCCATTTCACACTCCCGTTCCACCGCTGAGAAAACTTAGACCAAGAGAAATGAAGTCTCATTTCTTCATTCAGACCTCACTCGGCCTGAGGCCGCCTGGCTATATGTGGCAGAACTGGCATTTCAGTCCAGCCCTCTCTGACCCCACATTGTCGATCAGAAACTGCGTCAACTTGCGTGTGCCAGCCTCATGCCAGGTCACGCTCTGACCCACATGGTCACCCTCAGTACGCAGGGAATGCACGAATGAACGAACAAGGGAAGTTCAGATTCAGTGAGGCCTCATAAACCATCCATGCCCTGCTGCACCTACTATGAGCCTGCCAAGGGCCGAGTAATCCACTGCCCTTCAAGGAGTTGCATGTCTAGTGAGGGAACGGGACAAGTTAGCAGGTTAGTTAGTTAGCAAATTACTAACTAGGTCAGTTATAGCTGTGAAATGGGTATGTTTGAACTCACATCTCCCCTCACCTCTCCCTTGGATTACCGTGCAGTTAAAAGGAAATCACGCTTTTGTCCCCTGACTTTGACCACGATGGTGCCACTTAACACAGGGCGAGTGCTTCCCACGCACCCCCTAGTCTAAGCCTTGCAGTCCCAGGAGGTGGGTTCTCTGATCATCTCACTTCCTCCAGAGGAGCCCAAGGCTCCGAGACGGTGGTGATGTTCCCGAGGACGTCTGGGGTGGGAGGGGAGGACCGGGGCTGGACGCTGGCTCCTCCCTACTGTCCTGTGATGCCGTGAGTTTAAGCCCCACGTGGGTCTTTGCCGCATCCCTAGGATGGGATTCGAAGTCCTGTCCTTTTGACATGAACGCTCTTGTCTTTGGAAGGGAACCTCTGGGAGGAGATCAAGGATGAAGGCTTCAGCCTGGACACGCTGGGGGCCTTCGGAGACTCCCCGCTGGGCTGTGAGCTGGGGGCCTCAGGCCTGACCCCAGTCTCTGGTGGCAGTGACCAGTCCTTCCCAGACCTTCAGGTGACCGGTCTCTACGCTGCCTACTCGACCCCGGACAGTGTGGCCACGTCAGCCACCACCTCTTCCTCTCAGTACCTGGGCGCCCCAGGGAACAAGCCAATAGCCCTGCTTTGACCTGACCGCCTCGCCTGCCCCAGAACATGGGCCCTGGAAGGATGCTCATGGAGCCGGGTGTTGTCAGAAGAAGGGCCCCCTACCCTCCCACAGGCCTCTGAACTGTGGCTACTGGCTGACCTTGCCTGACCTCCAGGGGAAGTTTCTGGGCCCTCCTCAAGTCAGCAGGACAGAAGAGTGGACAAGGCCCCCGTGACGCTCCTCCGAGGCTCAAGATGCGAGGCCTGGCCGAGCTGAGAACAAGGTCTCTCCAGTCTGCCTCCCCGCTGGTTCCTGAACGACCTGCAGCCCACTTTGGGACAGGTGCTCCACGGAAACACCCCGGTGGGAAGGCCTTTAAATTATTCTCCTGGGATGAAACACCTGTCTCAGTCTCCAGCGGATAGGCCCCGAGGCCGGGGTGGGCTGGCAGACTGTCCAGCCTTCGTGGACCAGAGAAGGCTGAACTCGGAACCGGGCACCTGCCCCACTGGCTGGCAGCCCCCTTCCCTCGTAGTCTGTTAGGTTTCACAGGCAGATTCCTGAGCCGCACCAGGCACTGTGACCCTATGTACCTTTATTTATATTTATTGGAGCCCATCCACGCCACCTCTTCAAACCTCGCCCGTGGCCCGTGGAATGAGATTCCATGATCCCTCCCTGCACCCCTAAATGATCCATATATCACATCTCCAACTGACTCTTAAGCCCTCTGCAGTCTTGGGCTGCTTTTTTTAGAAAAAGCAAGCACTTTTGATACAGTGAAACATCCTATGTTTTTAAAATTAGAGACTGGATATTTTCCTAATGCTTAGTCATGATTCAAAACTCTTGAAATGTGCACCTAAGAAGGGAGACTTCTAGTTTGGATTTTGGGGGCTTTCAAGTCAGGATGGGATGGGAGGAATGGGAAGGGGTTTTTTGTACTGGAAATGAAGACACTCCTGATGGAAAGAAAGTTAATTGTGAACCAGGTAAAGCCACTGACCCACGTGGCTAGTGGGGCTCTAGAAGCTGCAATGCAGAGTATTTATTGGCACTTGTTGGCCTGTCTCATTGCCCCATGACCTTCTTTATGTCTTTTTTCCCTCTCTTGTTGCCAGTGACTGACTTTCCAAGTGGCAGTTTCTACAGATAGTTGGCTTAGAGGGGAGCCAGGTGAATGGGAAAAAAGCCAGGGATCATCCAGCTAAGCTGAGAAACCATGGCAACCGCTTAAACTACTGTCCTCTCTGGCCCCGCCGGATGTTCGGTTCCTTCACCTGGGAGTTCCCGAACCTTAGAGCCAGAATTTTCTGAGTAATCCACAGGTCTGCCAGCCACCTGGTAGGCTTGGTGTTCAGGCCTGTCTTGAAGGACCATCTCTAACCTCTTCCAAATTCTGGAACTTTCTGCCAAGCATCACCATCATTACTCATAGCTCAGTGCTACGTGTTGGAACAGCACCGCTCGCCTGCTTTGTGTGACATGACGTCCCCTCCCATAAGTCAAGATGTTTGAGTCATTGTTAATGAAGATTGTGTTTGGGCGCCCCCAGGACTGTGTATCGTAGTGTTGGAGATCCGTCTTCTGTCAATAAAGGCTGAACGCAGCTCTGTGGCTCGAGGCAGGGGTGAACAGGGGAGAAAGGGGTGAACAGGGGAGGGAGGGGCAGAGGACAACAGCGCCTCCAGCCCCTCACAGTGGAGACCCACTTACAGATGGGAAAACTGAGGCCCCGAGAGCAAACACTGGACCCAGGTCCTCTGATGCCAGGTTCCCCTCGTGCCAGACTGAGAGGATGCGGTCATGATTGGTAAAATTAGTCCGGCTGCCAGCCCCCACCCCACAGTGCCCAGGCTCTGGACAAGCACTCGCTCAGGCAGGGATGTGAACCCTGCCTACTGCTCAGAAGGTGAGGCTCAGAGAGGGTGGGCAGGATTCGGGGTCCCAGTGAGGAGGCAGGACTGAGACCGTGTGTGTGCCAGGCTGAGGAGCTATCTCTTTGGTGTCTGCTTGGGGTCAGGGTGGCCAGTGAGGTGGGAGGAGGTACACTCTTTCCAGCACCAGGCCCTGTGCCAGTCAGGGCTGTAAATCAGCTCATTCGATCCTCGTGACAACACTAAGAGGCATGTCTTACTACTTGCTACACCCATTTTACAGATGGAGAAGCTGAGGCCCAGGACTAAAGGAGGTGACTTGCCACCCAAGATAACAGCAGAAGGGCATTTTGATTAGCAGTCTGGGACTTCCCTGCTGGTCCAGCGGTTAAGAATCTGCCTGCCAATGCAGGGGACACAAGTTCAATCCCTGGTCCTGGGGCAACTAAGCCCATGAGCCATAACTAAAGTGGCTGAGCCTGTGCTCTGCAGCAAGAGCAGCCACTGAAATGAGAAGCCCACACACCGCAACTGGAGGAAGCCCACACACCCACAAACACCCAGCACGGCCCAAAATAGAAATAAATAAATACTTACGAGTCTGTCGAACTTTTAAGCCCACCCAGAAAGGGACTTGCAGCTTCACCGGGAGACCAGACCCACACATAGGCGATGATCAGCCAGTAGGGAAGGTAGGGGTTGATTAATGGGGCTGTAGGTGGTACCAGGAAGGGCTGACCGGGGCCCTGCTTCAGAGGAGAACAGGCAGGCAGCGGGGAGGGGGTGCTGCCTTTCTCTCCCCAGCACCCTTCCTCCTCAGCTTGGCTCCTGGGTGGCTCTGTGACTTGCCTCCCAGCCCCCAGGCACCCTCGGTGATGAGTTGGGGGCAAGGGCCTCGGCCGTATGGGTCACAGCCCAAGAGCATCGCCTGCACGATCTGCAGAACCTCTGGGGCACAGGTGTGCTCTCCTGCTGGGGTGCTGAGCTGGGCGGATGGAGCCCGAGCGGCTGGATAACCACGTGCCGAGGGCTGGGGAGCCCTTTCTTGGGTCTTACACCTATTCCTTACCATGGGCAAGTGGGGCTGGTATGTACAGTCAAAGTGAAAATGCCAAGGTCACAGGGTCATGCCTGTGCCGGGACCGTGCTGACGCTGGAAGAAAGCAGGGAGGAGACACAGGAGCAAGGCTTCGCTGAGAGTCTCTGCAGCTGGCTACTAATGGATGAAATGTACTCCCTGCCACCCCCTGAGGACCTGCTGCACACACATAAAGCACCGCAGGACTGGGTTTGTCAGCCTGGCCACTTCTCACCAGCTGTGTGACCTTGCACATCAAGTCCGCTCATCTCTGAGCTGAGGTTTTCTTGTTTATAAAAGTGAGGCTAGAAATGTAGCATCCACCCTCAAAAGGCTCTGCAAAAGGACTGCACACGATGGAGGCCAGGGCACTGGAGGTGGCCAGTGGCATGACCCTGAGTGCTCAGTGTAGGCCTGGGTAGGCAGCACAGGCCTCTGGGCACACTCAGTGGCCTGATCCTTTCTCCCTCCCTGGAGGCAGCTGTGCTAAGTCTCCCGAAAGAGGGAAGTCTATCTTACTGGGGAAGGTCCGTTCATGCCAAACTCGGCATCACCAGCTGGCAGACAGCAGCTTGTGTCCAGGTGTGAAATGGCAGTCCAAGGATGAAGAGGTCTCCCTGTGGCCTTCGGGAAGGGAACTCGCACCAGAGCTCCATCCTCCTGAGATGGGGGCTGGCACAAGATCTCAGCGGCGACAGGAGGAGGGAGCATCCCAGGGAATCCCCTGCCAGTCTGCCTGCCTGCTCTACTCCAGGTAATAAGCCAAGGCCAAAATGCTTCCTTCCAAAAATAATTTATTCCACACATTTCCTGGTAGGTTCCTCCACCCACCGTTCCTGGGTTGTAGCTAGTCATCAATGTATCGTCCCTCCCAAACCCACAGGGACTCCCCCACATGGAAAGAAATCGGTTCCCAAAGCCGCATGGACTCTTACCCACCCCCATCAGTCTCGGGACACGACAGAGGCTGATTTCTCTCTTTCTCCCACCCCTCACTGCGCCCACACCACCTACGCTGGCCAGTGCCGGGGTCCAGCCCCGGCTGATACAGGGTATTCGAAGGAGAGATGGCGTAGGCGAGGATCAGGATACAATAGCTTCAATTAGATATTAATTAAAGATATAAAGAGTAATAGAATAAGGATAGCTCAGTAGGAAAATTCAGTGGAGAAAAGAGGCTGAGTAGCTTGGTTTACGTGGGGGACCAATAAAACTTCAAGACAAGAAGTTTGCACCACTTATGTAGGCCACAGGCGTCCTTCCGTTCTCCCGAAGGAGAGGAGACACTGAGGCCTCCCCGGTCGGATCTTAGAAGCCCAGGCATAATTAGTAAGCATGGTGGGTTCCACGCTCCAGATGGAGACTCAGCCAGAGTGAGAGAGAGAGAGACATGGGGAGACCAGTCTTTCGAGGAACTGATCCCAATTCTTTATTTTCCATGGTCTACTTCTATACACTGAGATGTTATGCAAAAGTCACGCGGGGTCAGCAGTCCTTTTATCAAAGTCAGGTGCTTCATACAAATGTATACAGAGGTCTTAGGGGTGTTACATCATCTTCTGGCCAGGGGGCCTGCTGACAATTTACGACCCTCTCCTTGTGACAGCGGTCAGTCAACCAGGACACTTATTTCTCCAGGGGTGATTATTCTTAAAACAGACGCCACCCAAATAAAGTTACATTCCTATAGGGTGAGGGTGTAGTGGGTTTTAGTTAAGGAAAGAATTTACTTAGCCTAAGGTCTAACGTGATTTATATCAAAGGTTAATACTTATTTCTTTTATATATTCATTAATGTGTGTAAGGGCAGGGGATATGGAGACTTAGCAACAAACATTGGCTCAACAAAGGAAAAAACCCTTCACCAATACAATTTCTAATCAGCCCATTATACTTATACTAATAGCTTTCTAACTTTTCTAAGGAACCTGTTTTTAGAAGGTTTAAAGCATCTCGTGCCTCTCACGGTTGGGAGGCTGTGAGCAATCACATGTGGCCGGACAAGCCTGTCAGGCAGGCTAGAGAACCTTCAGAGGAGTTTGTAGGTTGAAACATTCCTATCACACCCAGGAATTATTATTAACTGGAGCTCTAGGTTAACTCCTTCTCCGAAAGAGGTGGTGGGGGACAGCCCCCCGTAAAGTCAGAGGTGTAGGTAAGAGCACAAAGTAGTAAAGTAGGCAGGCTCTGGTTATGGGGGTAGATGCTCGAGGATTTCCAGGGGGACTCCTGAGGCTCGATCCCGCCTTTGCGTAGGTCGAGCCTCCTTCCTCATGACCTTTGCCATGGGCGGAGTGCCTCACACCGGCCCCCAACAGGCCAGGGCTGTCATCATTGGCCGATGGCCTCAGACATCCCCCAGCGTTCCCGCTTGTAGGGGCTTCCCCGCGAAACCTCGCTGGCCTCCACGTTGGCCAGGTGTAATGTCCAGTGTCCTCAGGCAGACTGCTTGTCACGGCGGTGGAGGGTGGCCGGCTCCCTCCATCATGGGCACCGGGGACAGATGGACGCGGCTGGGAGGATCGCAGGTCCTGACGCTGTGTGGTCTTCGGGGCTGTGCTGGCGGCGGGCTCGCGAAGCCCTCCCTGAGTGAATCAGCGTGGTCCTCACAGTCCAGTCCTTGGGAACCACCGGCTCTGTCCCTCGGGCTACAGCCCACCACGGACACTGAGGCAGGAGGCGCAAGAGTGATGGGGACCTGAAGGGGCCTCCGAGGCAGGTGACGGCAGCCACAGGGATGACACCTGTGAGCAAGCCGGGCTGCTGAGGCTGGAGGTCTTGCCTCTCTTCTCTGTCCTCCCAGCCCAAGCTGGAGTCCCCTCCTCCTTGGAGAGAAGGGGCAGGCAGAGGGTTGTGAACCACGTGAAAAAAAAAAGTCTCCCAACGCCCTTGAGCCTAGGGCTATGCAATTTTCTACTAATGAGGGAACTAAGCCCAGTAACGGGACTTTGCTAGTGATTAGCTAGGAGTCTTGTGGGGAACAAAACACCATTTTGTACTCTTAATTAAAAAAAAAATCATTCATACCCTTTCCTGGGTGAGAGGAATTCAAATAAAGATTCAAATAAGCAGACTACAAAAGTAGATGTTCTCTTTTCTAGTCTCTTATTTTGATTTCCTTGTTAAACTGCTGAAACCTGTGAGAGGCTTACATCAAGAGCTGGTCTTGGAGTAAAAAAATTATAATAATAATAAGATTCCATGCTCTGATAGAAAATGAGTCTAAAAGAATACCTGGATCCTGCAAGGCAACAGAAAGTGGACGGAAGCTGGAGTGTTTGGGTTCAATTCAATTCAGCGATGGAGCAAAGTGTCTTAAAGAGCTAAAAACCAGACTTCCTAGCAATGGAGAAGGGGGCGGTTTCTGCTTGGAAGGGGGTGCTCCCGAGCCTTTTATTAAACAGGAGTGAGCTGGGGGTCAGCAGCCTTGTGGCATCGCCCAGGAGTTTTAAAAAGCAAACCCCCGCGGTCCTGGCGAGGGCCTGCGGTCAGTGGATCGATGTGGTTTTTCTTGCCGGAGGTCCTGCGAACGACCGGGAGGACCGGGGGTCAGGTAGAGGCCGGGCCATCCATTGTGGACAGGAGGTGAATGACCTGGGCCCGCTCGGCCGGGCTGATGTGCTGGCTGATGTACACCAGTGAGTCCATGGCCAGCTCGGGGTTTTCTTGAATCAGGCTGCAGGAGCGAGGGGAGGAGGGCAAGGTCATTTCTCCCGCTGAGTTCACTGGGCCCCCGCCCCCCGGTAGCCCCAGAGCCCTGTGCAGGACCTGTCCCGCTCCTGGGTGGGGAACCAGCCACCCGGAGCGCCCAACCCTCTTCCTGTCGTGGTCACAGCGGGGGCAATGGTCCCGTGGGGCAGGAGGGCCACAGCACAATCTCAAGGAACAACAGTGGACCCTCCTGCTCACAGGTTGTGTGATCTGACACACACACACTCTCACCCTGAACCTCAGCTTCACCCCCCAGATGGGGTCCCATGCGCTCAGCTCCCTACCCCATGGGGACGTGGGGAGCAAGCCCTCCAGAAAGGATCATACCCAGCAGGAGCTGGCAGCCCAAGGACTAGGTGTTCAGAACATGGTTGTCTAAACAAACATGCTTTGGCCATGACCTTGGATGAGGTCTAGCCAGGATAACGAATTAAAATCATCGCACCCCTCACCCCCGCAGACGGCATCCCCAGGACTCTGGGCCGGGAGACCTGGCTTGGGGGGAGTGGCGGCCTCTTAGCTGGGGGCCTGGGGTGTGGACCCCGACCCTGAGGTGGGGGCCGTGGACCGTGAGATGCGGTGCACTCGAGTGGCCGCTCTGGGGCCAGGTGACCGGACACGAGTCCTGGTGACCAATGAGGGTGAGGTGGGGGTGGGGCGGGGCGGGCCGGCCACTCACCCCCGGATGGTCTTGAGGGCAGAGTCCCGCCTCAGGCACGTGATGTTCTCGCGGATGGTGGACTGCAGCCCCTCGCTCGCCTGCCCGTGCGCCTCCAGCCACTGCACCACCGTCTGGTTGTTGTCCCACAGGTAGGCCTGAGAGAAAGCGTGACTCGCTCAGGCGTGTCCGACTCTGCCACCCCACAGACTGTAGCCCGCCAGGCTCCCATCTTCCCCGCCCAGGGATCAAACCCGCGTCTCCTGCATTGCAGGTGGATTCTTTACCGTCTGAGCCACCAGGGAAGCCATAAGGTAGGCCTGGGGTGGAGGCTGAGGCTGCATCAGTGAGGGGCCCCTGATGGCTGGGCAGGCCCCCTTGGGCCCCCGCCCCATGTGTCTCTGCCCCTTGGACCCCCGCCCACGCGTGCACATCTCTGCCCCAGGCCCACCTTGACGGCGCCCTCCGTCTCCACGAACCAGCGGCGCAGCATGGACTGCACGTGCATGTAGCTGAGCTCGGGGCAGGCCCTCAGGACCTCCTGCTTCACCTGGCTCTCCAGCAGCAGGCGGCGCAGGCGCCAGTACAGGAAGCTGCGGGCCGTCTTCCACTCCAGGATGTCCTGCAGACAAGCTGTGGGCCTGAGCTGCCCCCCTCCCAGAACGGTGGAGGGGGATTCTAGGAGCTGCCCAGGTCCTGGCCTTGTGATCACTCCCATTTCACAGGCCGGAAAACTGAGGCTCAGGGAGGCGGCAGAGTCAGGACACTGCCAGGTCTCCGGACCACCTCCCCTGGGTACAAACCCAGTGCCCACCTCCACCTCCACACACAGAACACAGGCTCATGAGGGGTGTGGAGGGCCTGGAGAGGAAGGAGCCCAGCACACAGGGGTATTCAGGACTGGGGATGACCTCGTGGGGATGGGGCAAGAGGATACGGTTGTGACCATCAGTGGTGGGGGAGTGTGTTGTGGGAACAATGGTCCCAAACCCGGCCCAGCGGTTCTGAACACACACAGGGGTTGGACTGGTAGTTCCCAAACTTGGCAACCTACTAGAATCTGTGGGGGATTTGGAAAAAAGAAATACTGATGCCTGACTCCCCTCCCACCCATATTCTGATTTAATTGGAGAGCCACCTGGGCACTAGAGTTTAAAAAAAATACTTATTTATTTATTTTTGGCTGCACTGGGTCTTAGTTGAGGCACACAGGCTTCCCTCCAGTTGTGGAGAGGTGTGTGGGCTTAGCTGCCCTGTGGCATTGGGATCTTAGTTCCCTGACCTGGGACTGAACCCCTGTCCCCTGCAATGGAAGGTGGATTCTTAACCTTTATGTTTTTGTTTGTTTGTTTGTTTTGTTTAAATTGTTTGTTTTTGTTCTTTTTTTTAAAAAAGAAGATCCCCAGGTGATTTTCACAGGCGGAATTTGCCTCATCCCACAGGCCTGAGTGCAAATATTATCTGCGTGTTGGACACCAGGTGACCTGAGGCTCGGCCATGCACGCCGACCCGAGCGCCGCAGGCTCTTACGTAAATGACGCCCTTCTCCAGCATCCTGCCCGCCTTGTCGTGGAGGTCGGCGAACTGCACCGCCACCTGGTGGTACATGGGCAGCAGCAGGTCCTCCCGGGCCTTCAGCTGGCCCTCCAGCTCCTTGCGGTCCATGTCCGAGAGCTCAGACACTCCTGCGGGCAAGGCAAGAGCCAGGGTTTGCAGGGCAGGCCTGAGCTTTAACCTCCCAAGCCAGGTTGCTCCTGCACCCTCAAAAACACACCCAGTGCTAAACAGCTGGTTCCCACCAGCATCTGTTGTACACATGGGAATGTAAGTGGGTCAGCCCCAATCTCCCAGTTCATCCACTCTCTGCTCCAGGCCCCACACGTCCGTTCTCTCTGTCTCTATTTCTGCCTTGAAAATAGGTTCATTTGTATCATTTTTTTGATTCCATGTATACGCGTTAATATACGATATTTGCTTTTCTTTTTCTGATAGCTTGGCTCAGTGCTCTATGATGACCTAGAGGGGTGGGAGGGGGGTGACGGTGGGAGTGGGGGTCCAAGAGGGAGGAGACATATGTTCAGTGAGGATCCACCTCGTTGTATGGCAGAAACTAACGCAACAGTGTAAAGCAACCTGACTCCAATAAAAAAAAAAATGCACCCAGATTTGCAAGACAGCATTCAACACTCAGCTTCAAATTTGTTCCCGTTCATCAGGCCCACTGCGCTTACAGGACACCATCAGTTACCATTTTTAATTTACATAGTAAAATCTAATAAGGGAATATTATAAACAAGTCTATGCCGATTTGATAATTTAAATGAAACAAACTCCTTGAAATAAAACTACAAAAGCTCACCTAAGAGCAAAGAGATTAAACTGAACAGTCCTCTATATAAAAAAGCAATTGAATTTGTAGTTGAATTGTAAATCTTTGCTATCAAAGATTTAAAGAAATAATGCCCACTCAGACTCAGAAAACAGAGGGGGGAACACTTTCTGATTCACCCTATGATATCAGCATTACCCTGATACCAAACCAAAGAAATTATATACCGCTCATCACCATCATCATAAATCTTGTGAATTTCTGATGACACAGATCAGTTATAAAGGCAATGCTACGTCGTATGGATTTTTAAAGAGAATTACAAATAAGTTGCAAGTGAAGCAAACCTATCACTCAAACAAAATTAGTAAAATGCCTGATGGAAAAATTCTAAAGGGTAACTTTGCTACCAAAATTCAAATGTTTCTCATTGGCTTGAAATACTTCAACTATTCTGTCTTGGGTGTGTTGAGAAATTACACTCACTGAGGCGCTGTGTATGTTTTTTCATGTTAAAGGGCTTGATGGGCTGTGTGGGAATGTTTGAAACATCTCACAGGTGTTGCTGCTGAGTTTTGGTGTGTCTTCACTATTTTTAACCTGATAGAAGCCTCCAGCCATGAGTGGGCTGAGCCCTTTCATGACCTCTGAGAGGTGATACGTTTCAGACCCACTCACCGAGCTGTTCCACGAGCTTCTTGGAAACGGGGTCGAGTCTTCTGATGGTCTTCACCAGATCTTTCTTCCGGTACTTAATTTCCACTGTTCCCTCTGGCTCCAGAACACTCGCTCTGAAAAAGCCAGCAGCGGGGGGAGGCGTATAAGAGAGGCTCCCCAGCAAGCGACCGCCAGAGGACATGCAAGGGGAGGCAAGACCGCCAGGAAAGCTGGTGGCAGTCCTCTGCTCTGTAGCTGGCTTTCTGCATGCCCTTGGGCAAGTCACTTGCCCTCTCTGGCCATCTGCTTTTCTATCCATTGAATGAAGAATTAAAGCAGCTTTTAAAGTAAAGTGTTCTGGGACTTCCCTGGCAGTCCAGTGGTTAGGACTCCATGCTTCCACTGCACGGGACATGAGTTCAATCCTTGATCAGGGAACTAAGATCCCACATGCCATGGCATGGCCAAAAGCTAAAAATAAAACAAAAATGTTCTGAACTCTAGAAGGCCCTTTCAGCAACAAGAGTGTGTGACTTTTTCCAGAACAGCATATCCCACCAGCTCTTCAGCAACAGTCCTCTCTGGCTTTCCTAATCTCTGCTCTCCTCAGGCCAGGGTGGTGGTGGTGTTCAGTCACTCAGTCATGTCCGACTCTTGGTGACACCATGGACTGCAGCACACCAGGCTTCCCTGTCCTTCACCATCTCCCAGAGTTTGCTCAAACTCATGTCCATTGCATTGGTGAAGCCATCCAACCATCTCATCCTCTGTCATCCCCTTCTCCTCCCACCTTCAATCTTTCCCAGCATCAGGATCTTTTCCAGTGAGTCAGTCAGTTGCATCAGGTGGCCAAAAGTACTGGAGATTCACCTTCAGCATCAGTCCTTCCAATGAATATTCAGGGTTGATGTCCTTTAGGATGGACTGGTTGGATCTCCTTGCAGTCCAAGAGACTCTCAAGAGTCTTCTCCAACACCACAGTTGGAAAGCATCAATTCTTAGGCACTCAGCTTTCTTTATGGTCTAACTCTCACATCCATATATGACTACTGGAAAAATCATAGCTTTGATTATATGGACCTTTGTCGGCAAAGCGACGTCTCTGCTTTTTAATACTCTCTCTAGGTTTGTCACAGCTTTCCTTCCAAGGAGCAAGCATCTTTTAATTTCGTGGCTACAAGGTACTCTTTAATCTCCTTAAAGCACACAAAAGCACATGGAGGAATCCAAGATGTGAGTGGCCCCCTCCATTCCCAACTCTCTCACCCCACCCCTTGGTTTCCCCCTGTCCCCTTCTCTTCTGACAGCTTGGAAGCCCTGACCAATACTACATGTAGCTCTGAACCTCCTGGTGACCAGAGTGAAAAGTTAATGTGACCGCATTTGGGGCTGCCCTCGTCCTGAGTCTTCTGGAGGTCTGACCTCAGCGGCCTCCCGTGAAGGTCACAGGGCACTGAAGGCAGGACAGGCTCAGCTCATTTGCACCATATCACGATGTCTAACGTAACGCCTGAGACACAGTAGGTGCTCAATAAATAAACACTGAACTGAGGAAAGAATACGGGAGTAGACACAGGAGGAAGGTGCCTATCTATACCTTGAGCAGAACTGTTCTTTTTTAAAAATATGTTTGTTTACTGGGCTGCTCTGGGTCTGAGTTGCAGCATGCCAACTCTTAGTCATGGCACGCGGGATCTAGTTCTCCGACCAGGGATAGAACCTGGGTCCCCTTCACGGCAAGCACAGAGCCTCAGCCACTGGACCACCAGGGAAGTCCTGGGCAGAGCTTGGGGCCTTTACATTCTCACAGCATTTGGCATAGTCTTCATTTTGAAGACACTCAAACACCGAGTTACAAGCATTATCGTCAGCATCCTTTCTGGAAGAATCTATCTGGGACAGACTCCCACTTGAAAAAGAAAAGTGCCAGGAAGGTTTCTCTCCCCTGAGGAACTGGTGTCCTCTCATGCAAGTACACATTTTAGTCATTCGCTTGTCCGGTATTTCCCAAGCACCCATTAGCAGTCAGGTACTGTACTAGGCCCTAGGCTATAACAATAAATAAAAATGAATAAAACATAGCCTCTATGGAACAGTTTTGGGGAAGACTGAGAGTCTAGTAAGAACTAGACATCTAATCATATTTCCCTTTTCATCTTGGCTGCCAGGAAGCTCAGGTGCTTTTCGTCTTTCTTTTTTCTTTGGCTGCACCAGGTCTTCGTTGCTGCATGGGCTGTCTCTAGTTGCAATGAGTGGGGGCTACTCTCTAGATATGATGCTCAGGCTTCTTGTTGTGGTGGGTTCTCTTGCTGTGAAGCACGGGTTCTAGAGTGCATGGGCTCAGTAGTTGTGGCTTGTGAGCTCAGCTGTCCCGTGGCATGTGGGATCTTAGTTCTCAGACCAAGGATCAAACCCGTGTCCCTGCATTAGCAGGTAGATTCTTAACCACTGGACCACCAGGGAAGTCCTAATAAATGAATTAATATACAATCAATCAATTGATCATAATTAATATTTAATATATTTAATATATTAATATATTATAATTAATTATATATTAATATAAATATATTATATATCATTATATATAATATATAATATATTAATAATTATATATTATATATACTATAACATATATTAATATATGTAATATATAATATATAATGTGATATATAAAAATTAGTATATAATATATATAATTATAATATAATTAATTATATATAATCTATTATACATATTATAATATAATATATAATATAAAAATATATATTATATGTATAATATGTAATTATTATATATATTATAATTATATAATATATATCATATGTAATTATAATTATATATTATAATATAGTTACTATATTATAATTATATATAATATATATTATATAATTATATATATTATGACTTAATATAGTCTATATATTATTATATAATAGTATATAATATAACATATTATATATTATATTTACATAATATATTATTAATATATCAATACTATATGTTATATTAATTATATATTATAATTATATATTATAATTTTTATGTTTTCTTTAAGTGATTGCAAACCTTGGGAAACAGGTGAGTGTAAGTTGTGAAAGAACAAACTACAATTCCTCCACTACTTCTGGGCTCCAGTCACTAATTACACTGAGAAAATCCAGTAGCATGCTGGACACTGGTTTCAGACTGGGAGAACTGGCGTCTCTCCACCCCTCTGGAAGTTCAGAACAGCCCTGCGATCCCCAGAGTGCGACTCCAAGGGTGCGGGGCCTCAGGACTCGGAGTGAGAGCAGGAAGGCGGGGCTGGGCTGGGGCAGCACACCCACCTGCTCTCTCTGTCCGCGTACATCTCTATGCACAGTGGGTTGATGGAGGTGTCCATGACTGCCCAGGAGCCGCCCCGGACCTCCGCATAGGGCGGGATGTAGATCAGGACGGGCTGTCTGTACTTCCGGAGGCCGTCCACGATGTAGGCTCCGAACTTTAGCACCTGGTCGTACATGTCTGAAAAGCAAGGCAGCCACCGTTGAGGTGACCTCCGGCCCACTCTTCGCTGCCCAGGGGTTGTGGCGAGGCTCTCATGGGGCCAGGAGGCAGGATCAAGGCACAGAGGGCTCCCTTGACCAGGTCCTCCTCCCTGCTGGGGCCTCAACATTCCCACCCAGAAAAGGAGGCATGGGCTGATCTCTAAGATCCCTTACAGCCCTGGCTCAGAGATGCCCCCGGCCTGTCCCTCTGTTTCCAGAACAGAACCCTCTCCAAGGATAACACAGTCTCTTCCCTCTTGCTGCCCACAGGCATATGGTCCTTATTTTCTTCCAAGACACGTCTAATTAGGCATGGTACATGGAAACAACAGCACAATAACAAAGTCTAGGACCTCCCTGCTGGTCCAGTGGCTAGGACTCTGAGTTCCCAATGCAGGGGGCCCAGGTTCAATCCCTGGTCAGGGAACTAGATCTCACACACTGCAACTAATACCTGGCACAGCCAAATACATAGATAAATATTTTTTAAAAATAACTCAAAATCACATGGAGAGTAACCACCACATGCAAACGAACCCTCGCCGTGGCCCTCTGAGGTTGATTCTATCCTTACCCCTCTTCGCAGAGGAGAGAAACTTTGGCTTGGAACAGTCACCCACCCAACAAGGACTCAGACCAGGTCTGCCTGGCCCCAGTCCAGCTCTTTCTGAAACATCCCATTGACAGCCTCTGTCTCTTGAAATGCGCTCAGTGCCTTGAAGCACTTGGATTTGAGTGTCAGGTCACTGAGGCTCACAGTTGCCCCCTAAGGAGGGCAGGAGCCTTCTCATCTTCCTAAGTGGGGAGGTGACAGCCCAGATCACTCGGCAGCTTCCGGGAGCCACCCCTGCCTCTCCCTGCATGACGGGGACCTCTGGAAAGTCACACTGGAAGCCCTCAGTTCCCTGAACAGCTCCCGTCTGCAGGGCTGCAGGAAGCTCAACTAAGATGATGATGTTGCGATCCCAAGGGAGCTGTCCAGGGTGCTGACCCCGAGGCTTCAGGGCACCCACAGGAAGGCCACTTTACCTTTCATGCCCCCGGAGAACCCCCTCCAGTTGGCAAAGATCATCAGGGGCAACTTCTCCCGGTTGAAATCATTGATGGCCTGGGCCGTCTTATAGGCCGAATCTGGGAACCACACCTGGCCAGCCTGCTGGATTATCTGGAACACAGAGCAGCCTGCGTCAGACTCCTCTGAGCAGAACAAGGGATGGCCGCCCGCATGGCACCCTGGAGGGCAGGTAGCCTGATTGGCATCGGTGACAACACCAGAGATGGGGCTCAGACACGTGACTCTCATGCTGCGGCCCAGGGAGGCTCCTGTTGCCTGTCGATAGGTGCCAAGCTGGTAAATGCCACCCTGAGTAGGGTCCCAGGACCCGCCCTCTGACTTCTGAACTCCTCCCAGGGTGCGACATGGCCCACCCTAGAAACAGCAACAGTGGAGAAGGAAATGGCAACCCACTCCAGTGTTCTTGCCTGGAGAATCCCAGGGACGGGGGAGCTTGGTGGGCTGCCGTCTATGGGGTCGCACAGAGTCAGACACGACTGAAGCGACTTAGCAGCAGCAGCAGCAGTGACCATATAACATCCAGCTGAAGACTAGCAGGGGGGTACTCTTTCTGCCCCCTTCTGATGCCTATGTCAGAAGCTTTCTCTGTCTCCTTTATACTTTAATAAGACTTTATTACACAAAAGCTAAAAAAAAAAAAAAAGAACAGCAACAGTGATGAGGGCAGGAGGAGGGAGGGATTCCTAGGGACCCGTCATCCTCTGAAGAAGACAGCGAGGAGCACCAGGCATCCTGCAGACACAGTGCTGGGGCTCCCACCCCACCCCACTCCAGAGCCAAGGATGCCTCTGAGTCTGAGCTGGAAGGACAGACATGTGATCATTCAGGACCCGCTCCTGTCAGCTCAACCGGCCTACACAGCAGACCCAGCAAAACCACAGTCATGGTCGTCAGAATGGCCATCATCAGAGAGTCTGCAGAAACAAATGCTGGCAAGGACGCAAAGAAAAGGGGACCCTGGAACACTCCTGGTGGGCATGCTAACTGGTGCTGCTACTATGGAAAATAGTATGGAGGCTTCTCAGAAAACTAAAAACAGAACTGCTATATGACTCAGCAACTCCCTTCCTGGGTACGTATGTGTATATATAACCCAGCACTAATGTGAAAAGATTCATGACCTCAGTGTTCACAGCAGCATCGTTTACAGTAGCCAAGATACGGAAGCAATACCAGTGCCCGACGACAGAGGAATGGAGAAAGACGATGTGGCATGTACATATATGCAAGGGAATACTGCTCAACCACTAAAAGAATAGAATTCTGACATATGCAGCAATGTGGATAGATCTAGAGAACATTATACATAGTGAGATTAGTCAGAGAAAGACAAGCACTGTATGTTATCACTTATATGGAAAACCTAAAAAATAATACAAATAAACATACATGCAAAGCAGAAACAGACTCACAAAAATAAAACAGACAAAAAATAAACTAGGGAGTTACCAAAGGTGAGAGAGAAGATGGGAGGGACACACAGGGGTATGGGATTAAGAGATACAAACTGCAATGTATGAAATACCAAAGCAACAAGGACATACTGTACAGCACAGAGAAATACAGCCATTATCTTGTAATAACTTTTAATGGCGTACAATCTGTAGAAATGCTGAATCACTATGCTGCACACCTGAAATGAATATAATTTGTAACTCAACCTCACTTCAATTAAAAAAAACGTGAAAAGAGCCAGCCCAGCTCCCTGGCCCCTAACCTTGGCCTCGGAATCCAGGTTGGCAGGGTCGGCAGGCACGACCAACTCCACCGTCCTCATCTCTGCAGCGATCACTCCAACGGGGATGCCCCCCAGCCTGCAAGGTGGACCACAAGTGAGCAGGGGCGCGGGGCAGCACCGCAGGCTGGTTCGGGGGGGCAGGTGAGTCCAGCCAGCCCAGGCTAATATTCTACAGGCACGCGGGCCGGGATGAGGGTGGACAGAAAAAAGCATGCTGTTTTCAACTTGGCCCTGAAGCAGTGAAAAGCCTCACAAACAAGCAGGCTGGAAAGGTTCTCTGGGTGCCCGTATCGGGGCAATAGCTGCTGGGGTTGTGGGGAGGCTTGGGCCAAGGCAGGGATGGGAGCAGCATCGTCCCCTAGAACTTTCCGTGATGATGGCCTCGCTCTCTAGCGGCCTGACCAGTGTGACAGCCATGAGCTGCACATGACCACGGAGCATCTGAAACATGGGAGGGATGGCTGAGGAACTGAACATGTGACATGCTTTTTCACTGTGTGATTCCTCTGAATTTGAGCTGTCATACATGGCCAGCAGCCACCACGGTGGACAGCACGGGTCCAGACCCCACGCCACATAGGGAAAGGATGGAGGTATGCTAAGCCTGAGCAGCTTCAGTTACGGGTGGTCCATGGCATCAGTCTCCATCAGCAACCGCCACCAGCTGCCCCTGGCCACCTGCGTCACTTGATTCCTCTCGGTTATGCTCCCAACAGTTTATGGGGCAGGTTTGGGGACAGCAGTCTTCAAATCAAGCGCTTCCATGTGGAAGGGGGAGTAGATTTCATCTCAGTTTAAAGAACATATTCCAGGGGATTTCCCTGATGGTCCAGTGGTTAAGAATCCACCTTCCAATGCAGGTGCCATGGGTTCAAACCCTGGGTGGGGAACTAAGATCCCACATGTGGTGGGGAACTAAGATCCCACATGTTGTGGGGCAACTAAGCCCACATACTGGATGAAGACAGTGCAGCCCCCCCAAAAAAAGAACATTTGAAAAAAGTAAAACACTTATGGAGAGAAGCAAGCCCAGTAATAGACTTAGTATTTTAACAGTTATTACAGAGAAGTAAATAACAACAATGGCAGCTGCTATTAACAACATTATGGAGCATTTATGATTTTTAAATGCTTTTTATTTATTTAAAAAATATTAAATACTATGTGGCACTTGGGATCTTAGTTACCCAACCAGGTGTCAAACCCGCACCCCCAGCAGTAGAAGCAAGGAGTCTTAACTGCTGGACCACTGAGGAATTCCCCATTTGTGATATTTTAAATGCCTAACACATCACCACTTCTATTAATCACAGCAATCCTTCGGGAGTGGGAAGGGGCGGAGTTATTAGCCTCATTGTACAGATGAGGATGTAAAGGCCCAGAGAGGGCGAGTGACAGCAGAGGTCTGACTCCAGAACCTGAACTCATAGCAACTGTCTTGTACCAGAAATCTGAGTGGTAAATTATGAGGCTGTTGCTTTGGGCTCCATAAAAGGAAGAACTCTGGGGCAGCTGGACTCATCCCGAAGAGAAGGAGTGAGCTCAGCTTTGAAAGAATCCAAGCATTATGCCTTCCGCCAGCCCTGGTATACAATAGCGGTTCCTGCCCACGGCCCTCCTAAATGGAGTTCGTACTTCTGACTGTGTGGTTTCCCAGAGAGTACCAGGGCCACCTTCTGATTCCCAAAGGGGTTCATGGCCCGCCTGGCAAGGGTGCCCTGGCCCAGGGGCAGACACAAGGGGCAAGGGTCCTGGCCCCCAGGAAGAAGTTGGTGGTATGTCTTCTAAAGTTATGGACAAATCCAGACGCTATGAAGAATTTCATCAGCCAGAAACACTCCGCCCCCACCCCACCCCACCCTCCGCCACAACTCTCTGCATTGGTTTTTCTTTCAGAAAATCCAAGACCAGGGAGAAAGCATTGCTGAGGCTGCCTGGGCCCGCCCTCAGTGTTACCTTGCTCGTCCCGTCACCACAGTCTGGGCCCAGGGCACCATGATCTCCTTGAAACTGCCCTGGTCAAAGAATCCACTCTGCCAGGATCCCTTCAAAGCTGTGGGCAGAAGGGCAGAAGCTCAGGCCGGGCTCTGGTTGCTGAGGGCCCCCGGTGTCCACCTGGAGGGCAGACTCCTCTGCCGTCTCTCTAGGACAGCCTGATGTTGACAGCCCAGATACCTTTATTCCTGGAAAAAACAACACTTCCCCTGCCCACCCCCCAATACACAAAACCAGGGCTGCCAAAAAATATGCCGAATCAGGAAGTCAGTCCATACAGAACAGCCAACCACACCAACTTCCCTCAACGCCAAGCACGAGGAAACCCTCGTCACAGCCTCTGCCTTTTCTTCTCAGAAGGCAAAAAGAGCAGATGGCTGCCTTCGGAAGGCACAATTTCAGAAGGGACCATCTACTCAGAAAAACGCTCATCCTGGACCTGGTGGCTGCAGCCTCAAAACCGTTACATTGGGAAGAACGTGTTCCATTGAGAGACAGAGAGTCAGAGAAAGGGAGAGTGAACAAGTGGATGTCAATCGCGGCCATCCTGGGGAGGACGCGGTGCCTGGGATCCACACCGCGGTGTACGTGTCTGTGGTTTGGACACGAGGAGGCAGGTAGCAGGAGAGATCTCACTTTGCAGGAATAGCGGGGCTGGGCCCCTGGGAACAAAGCACCCCAGCCTCAGGGTCTGCCTGGGGGCCGGCCCTACTAGCTGGAGCAAATGGTCGGTAACACATCAGACGTTTTTAAAAATCAAGCTAAAGCCAGTGCTCGCAGGTGAGAAAGCCTAAGAGAAATGGCAGAGGCGGGGGAACAGGCCACGGGGCATCTTTCGCTGGTGGAGCCTGGCATGCTCCTGGCGGCACCTCCCTTGCCCCATGCAGCTGGAAGGAGAGGCCGAGTTCTAAAAGGGGCAGCACGTGAAATTCTAGACTCGGGATTGTGGCAACAGGGGCAGCTCAGCTTTCCAGTTCTGTCCTGGTGGCTCAGAATGTAATCAGATGCCTCCAGGAGGCCAACCTGTCCCTTTGGGGGAGGGGGGGACAGGGAGGGAGGGAGAGAGAATGTGTGCACGTGCAAGCATGTGCGTGCACACAGGTGTGTTTGTATATATGTGTGCACATCCACATGTGTGTCTACAAATGGAGCCGCAGAAGAGGCAAAGTTGCTCGTCCTGGGTGAACTCATGGAGACATACCTCATGAAGGTTTAAGCCAAACAGAAAGACAGAGGGACAGAGAGAGAAGCGCTCTTCTCTCTGAAACCCTGAGGTTGCAGCCCCAGAGTTGCCACCTATGTGACCACATCTGGGGCAATTTCGGGGAAGGAGGTCATGACCTCTGCTGCTTCTCACCTCCATCCATCAGCTCCAGAAACCGGAGGCTGTTCCCACCCCTTCTTGGTCATCAGCTTGGGAAAAGCACAGAGAAAAATCTCCATTCTTCCACCCCTTTTTGCATTCGACCTCAGGTGTATCCCTTGGCGATAATCTTCTACTGACTCATTCTTTTATCTTGGTGGCAGAAAAGAAACCCCAAAACCCAGGGCTCGGACAAAACCCCGGAGGGACCTACTTGGGTGAGGTCTTCCTGCAAGCAGCCACCGGGGGTCGTAGGGCCCGCGAGATGGTTGGAATTCAATTTCCCTGTCAATGGGATCCTTGGGTGTGACAACTGGGACTGGGCTGCGATTATCCTAGGAAAGAAAGTCAGGTCTCCCACTCAGTCCTTCGGGCTCATCAATAATGTCTACAATTCACTCTTTGCCCTCCTCTCCCCGACTATGGTGATGCCTGGCTACGTGGCAGAAGCCCAACCCAAAGCAGGTCATCATCACACTTAGGAGTAGCATTTGGCTGAGGGCCTGCCAAGCGCTGAACTCCACACATCGTGCCACTGAGCCATCAGTGATAACACCCTGGGATGGGTGCCACTGTTACTCCCACTTTACAGATGAGGAAACTGAGGCTTAGAAAGATTAAGAGATGGTCCTGAGGTCTCATTGCTACGAGAAGGAAGCCAGGAATCAAATCCAGCCTGAATGCAAAGCCTGAGGATTCTCTGTTGTCCATGTTACCTCTTTTGATGACAGGCAATGTCACCTCTTTCTACAGGATAGACACACAGCCTCCGTACAAAGTCATCAAAAAAAATAAAAAAAAAAGCAAATAACAGTGAGTACAGGGCTGGGCATCAGAGAGGGAAGGAGGGAAGAGAAAAGAAAAATCAACCCTAGGCACGATTTCAGTGTTACGTACTCCCTACCCTTCCACACATTTGGCAAATGAACCAGATAACAGAGTCTTCCAGGCTCCAAGCTTCAAGGGGCGGGGGCGGGGGGAAGGATACTGCACCTTTGGCATATAGGACAGCCATTCCAGGATGGTACAAACACCCTCGAAGTCATCTGGCACGGTGACATGCGAGACGCCATTGTAATGCATGATCTGCACACCTCCCAGCTGGTTGTTGGATGTGTAAACGTCTCTGCCCAGGACCTGCTTTGACATTACACGGTTAGCAAGGTCCTGCCCAACCTGGGGGCATTCCATCTGTTCAGATGGTCCTCAACCCTGGCTGCATGTCAGAATCACCTGGGAGCTTTCAAAAGTCCTGATGTCCAGGCTGCAGGCAGCCAGACCAATTACATCAGAATCTCGGGTATCTGTTGTTTTTTTTCAACTTCCAGATAATTCCATTATGCAGCCCAATTTGAGAACCAGCGATCCAGCTGGTGACTGGTCATCTCCAGGCAAAACCCAACCTAGTGTTGCTGATGGAGCAGGTCTGCAGTGGGGCCAGAGAACTTTGTATTTTTATCATGATCCCAGGTAATGCTGATGCTGCTGGTTCAGGGGCCAGACTCTGAGACCCACTGTGGGATTTTTAGCAGACCTGATGTTAGAGAGGCCTTACAGCATTGTGGAAGGCATTTCAAGACAGTAAAACAGTCACAAGAAACTGTGTTCACTAGGAGTCTAACTATGTAAAGACATGAGGTGAGAGGAAAACTACACAAAAACTACAGTAGGGACAAAATTACTTTTTTTTTTTTGGTCTTTTCCCAATTTTCTGCAATGTGTAATGCTATTTTAATAATTTTTAAAATTTAAATTACAGTAACACAGAGAATTAGTTCCACCAGAAGAGCCTAACACACACATTGTTGCTGTTAAGTCCCTCAGTTGTGTCGGACTCTTTTTCAACCCCATGGACTGTAGCCCACCAGTTTCCTCAGTCCATGGGATTCTCCAGGCAAGAATACTGGAGTGAGTTGCACTGGAGTGGGAAATAGCAATTTCATTCTCCGGTGGATTTTCCTGACCCAAGGATCGAACCTGCATCTCCTGCTTTGCAGGCAAACTCTTAACACTGAGCCACCAAGGAAGCCCAATACACATCTATATGTATGTATGTATCTATCTGTAATATATGTTAGCTCATAAGAGGCCCATATAACTGAAAAATGAAAGAACAGCTCTCATAACAGCAGGGATGGAACAGGTTTCTTTTTTCCCTTTTCTTGCTGCATCATGTAGCTTGTGGGACCTTAGTTCCCCAACCAGGTATTGAACCCAGGCCCTCAGCAGTGAGAGTGTGGAGTCCTAACCGCTGGACCACCAGGGAATTCCTGGAACTGCTTTCATGCTGAGAAAAATTCCCCACTGGGGACACTGGGAATTTCAGAATGACCCCGCCCCCGCCCCTACATGTCCGCTCCCCGGCCATCCCTTCAAGGTGGTCACCTTATTGAGCGCCGTCGCCCCCGTGAGGATGATGTGGGAATTCTCCACCTGGATCACTCGCTGGCCCAGCCTCACCAGGTAGGCCCCGATCCCGAGGGCCCGGCAGGTCACCTGTGGAGACAGGACCCCTCCTGCATTCCTCAGGGCCAGTGCCCCGCCCCCCACAGCGGGGATGGTCCAGGAGCCACTGGGCGTGAGTGGAAGCTCAGCTTGGCCACGGGCATCCTGATCGGTGGCCGGACAGCGTGGGCTCAAGCCTGTCCTTCAGGCTGCCTGACCTCGACCGAAAGAATGGGGCTAGCGAGGAAGAGTGTTGTAAAGACACACGCAGACGCGGAATGTTCTGGCTCTTACTTCAAGAGGCATCTCTGTGGTTCTTCTGAGTTTGGTCATTCCCAAGACACTGCATGCATTCACACAATGAAAGGAAGCCTAGGAGGGCGGGTGAAACTGGGAAAAAATGACCGAGGTCTGTGTCCAGTTGACAGTATCGTGTCAACGTCAGTGTCCTTGATTTGATCACATACGACGGTTACACGAGACACTATCACACGGGAGCTGGACGAGGGGCACCCAGGACCTGCCTAAACTATCTCGTAACTTCCGACGCAGAACTATTTCAAAATAGGAAGATTTATACAGGCAGACCTCATTTTATTGTACTTCGTGGATACTGAGGTTTATTTATTTATTTAACAAAGTTTGTGGCAATCTGTGTGTCAGATGAGGGTTAGCATTTTTTAGCCATAAAGGATTTTAAAATTAAAGTGTATGCATTTTTAAAAGACATAATGCTATCGCAGACTTAACAGACTACAGTACAGTATAAACATAACTGTTACATGGATTGAGAAACCAAAAAATCCGTGTGACTTTATTACAATCTCTACTTCAATACTATATTCATTCACTTTACCATAGAGGTCTGGGACCAAACCTGCGACATCTCTGAGGTGAGCCTGTCTGTATATATATATAAATTAGAGATATGTATATGTATATCTATTTTGGAATATATAAAAATATTCCTTTTTATATCCTTCAAAAGAAAATGACATATTTTGGAATATGTAAATACATATATGTCTTTTTATTTTGAAATAGGTATGAAACATACATAATGACACCTAGACGATACGCCCAAGGAAGACACTCAAGGCCAGCATTTTCCACCTTGGAAACTGAAGAGCCAACACCAAGGGTAAAAGTCAGGACTTGAGTGACAGTTTACCACTGAAGAGAACTATTACTACGACTCCAACAGAAACAGAAGATATTTCTGTAAAGGCCACACTAGGGAATGAGAAGACAGTCACTTCGTACCAGTTAATATTAGATAAAAGTTCTTTTTTTTTTTTTTGCCCATACTGCTGGGCATGCAAGACCTTAGTTCCCTGACCAGGAACTGAACCCATGCCCCCTTGCAGAGAAAGTGTGGAGTCTTAGCCACTGGGCCACCAGGGAAGGCCCAGAAGTTCTTCTAAATACTCAATATCTTTTAAAGAAGAAGAGATTGAATCCTGATTCAAGCCAACCAACTATAAGAAGACATTTTGAGATAACTATGAAAACTGAACCCAAGTTGAGTTCTGATGATATAAAGAATTGCTGTTGATATTGTTGGGTGTAATAGTATCATGGTTATATTATTTAAAAAAAAAAATGAATGGGGGAGCATTTATCTAGCAAAGAGTCACACTACGGTACTTACAGATGGAAAGATATAAGTGGAGGCTGCTTTAAAATATTCCAGAACAGTGGGCAGATGGGCTGAGGATGCAGGAATGGTTACACGCTGACAACCGTTGGAGCCGGGGATGAGTACATGGGGCTCATTATCAATTCTCTTTACTTTCGCGACTATTTTTTTAAATTTATTTTTACTTGGAGGATAATTGCTTTAATTATGTTGTGTTGGTTGTTTCCATACAGCAAGGTCAATCAGCCATCAGAAAACACATGTCCCCTCCCTCTGAACCTCCCTCCCACCCTCTACCCCAGCCCACCCCTCTGGGTTGTCGCAGAGCGTTGAGTTGGCTCCGTGTCATGCACCAGCTTCCCGCTGGCTATTTTACGTATAGGAATGTATAATACATGTCTCAGTGCTACTCAATTCCTCCCACCCTCCCCTTCCGCTGCTGTGTCCACAAGTCTGCTGTGTCTGTGTCTCTATCCCTGCCCTGCAAATTGGTTCATCAGCACCAGTTTTCTAAATTCCATACATACATGTTAATATACGATATGTGCTTTTCTCTTTCTGACTTACTTCACTTTGTATGACAGGCTTTTCCTGATTAAAGGTTCCATAATAAAAAGTTGAATTGGAAAAGAAAACGGGCGGGGACTCACCATGCTGATGGTGACGATCTCGTCGTAATCCTGGGAGGTCTCCCCAGCAATCATGCCTGAGCCCCTCAGGTTCTCTACGCCCAGGCCCTCCTCCTTCCCAATGATGTCCGTGATGACATACCTTCAGGAACCAAACGAGAGTTACAGACTGAGCTCCAGCCTAGGACAATCCAAGGCTGATGTGCTTCCCAAGGACCCAGGGAAGGACAGCTGAGCAAGGTGAGGGACTGGAGGGTGAGAAAGCGGCCAACGGTGAGATGAAGGCAGGGGTCTAGGACCCTCACGATTGGCCCTAAAGTTTCCAGAAGGGCAAGTACAGCCTCGATGATGATCACCCCTCCAACCAAAAAGAAAGTCTGCTGATTCAGAGGCTGTCCTAACAAAGCATCACCCTTGCCCTGCACTCCTTTGGAGACAGTCTAGAACAGCCTTTGGTCTGCAGAGAGATGGGCGTGTGCCAGGAGAAGGCACTTGGTTCATGACCAATCAATCATGGCCACATGAGTCCACTGCACAGCCGAACCTCCCTGATGATCTGAGGCGGAGCTGATGTAATAATAATAGAAGTGCACAACAAATGCAGAAACTGAAGCATCCCCAAACGATCCCCGCCTCCCTGGTCTGTGGAAAAATCAGTCCCTGGTGCCAAAAAGGCTGGGTTAGGCCCTAACCCGTTAGAGATTCACAAGGCATTTCAGTGCATTAAATGCTCTGAGAAGGTCTGCAGTAAAGATGCTTGTTGGATCTCATCTAACCCAGTGTTTCCGAAACTTACTTGACTATGGAAAATCTTCACTACCTCCCTCCCCCCAGATCAATGACTAACATCCCAGGAAACTCAGCCTGGGGAATTTTGATTTAAATCAGAATCTGATTTTAAAAACCTACAACCTTCCCTGGAAACGACACCAGTATCGCCCTTGACGTTCTCATGGAGCAGACCCTGTCCACGTCTTCCCAGCCCACCCAGTGAGTCAGTTTGGCTCATTTGGTCCTAAAATGTGAGCCCGCAAGCTCTGGGGACATGCGGGAATCCAACCTAACTGTCCCCGAGTGATGTGCTGTTTTTGTGAGAGACGTGCCTCATGTGGGGACAGCAAGGATGGGGTCACCCTAAAGGGGGCCCCAGGTGTCTGAGCTGTCAGTGGCCACAGTGGAAGCTGGGGGGACCCTCTGTACAAACACCCCTGCCTGCTTGAGAAACTGTCACCAGCCCAGAGGCAGATTCCCCACGAGCAGCTGAAATGAACCCCAGTCAGAACGTGGGAGCTGCCTGTGAAGTTATTTACCTGGATTCTCCATCTTCCTCCACGTGTTTACAATGGACGGAGTTCAGGGAGCTGATTCTGGTGTAGTCTTGGGGGGTCAGGTACAGGTATTTAATTCCCTTAAAAACATGTAAATACTTCAATGAGGCTATGAGTCCGGCTCTGTGTACTCAACAGCCACTGTTTTTAGTGCCAACACAATGTTTGAGGGATGCAGGAAGGACACTGTTAATAACAGTCACCTGTCTGATGTTAACAGACATCTGATGTTAACATATTAATAACACCAATTAACTGAATGTCTGCTCTGTGGTTGCCACTCACCCTTACCACACAACCTTACTTTTCCCCTGGCCACCTCTCTGATTCACTATTTGTTTGTTTTTAAATCTTTATTGAATTTGTTACAATATTGTTTCTGCTTTATGTTTTGTTTTTTTGGCCCCCAGACACATGGGATCTTAGCTCCTCCACCAGGGATCGAACCCTCAGCCCCTGCATTGATAGGGGGAGTTTTAACCACTGGACCACCAGGGATGTCACTGATTCAGTGTTGTTTAATCATCTTTTCATTCTCTCTCCCCAAAGGAGCCTTTCAGATACTTCTTTTCCCCTGATTACCAACGCCTTTGCCCCAGTCAAGTTTTATTATAGATATACTGGTTATGTAATAAATGTACACATATGTGTGTGTGCACTTCTACATGAAAATAATACTTCTGTCCCTTTTGGGGGGACAATACCACTTCCTTGAGAACCTGTGCCATGGTTGCAAAGAATGCCTCTGTTCCCTGCATTTTCACATCACAAGATGTGTGTTTTTCTTTATTCATTCTGCCTTTTATGATGTCCTGAGGTCTTCTGGATGAATTGTAAGAACTTCCTGAGGCCAGGGATTATATACCACTCACCTCTGCATCCTTGGTATGTACTGTGTTCAGAAGATGCTCAGTATGTATTGATATTAAGTACATGTTTATATAAGAAATAACTATTTTCATTATTTTTCTCCAAGGATCCTTCTGAGAGCTTCTGAAGTAGCTCAGTGGTAAAGAATATGCCTGCCAATGTAGCAGACACAGGTTTGATCCCTGGGTTGGAAAATCCTCTGGAGAAGGAAATGGCTGCCCACTCCAGAATTCCTGCCTGGAGAATCCCATGGACAGAGAAGCCTGGCAGGCTATAGTCCATGGGGTCACAAAAAATCAGACATGACTGACTAACACTTTCAGAGCTCTATGAAGTGACTACTCCGATTATCCCCATTTTACAGATAAGGAACCTGAGTCATCTGCTAGTGGCTAAGAAGGAGTGAGGGCTCCCAGGTGGTACTAGTGGTAAAGAACCCGCCCGCCAATGCAGGAGACATAAGAAAGGCAGTTTCGATCCCTGGGTCAGGAAGATCCTCTGGGGAGGGCATGGCAACCCACTCCAGTATTCTTGCCTGGAGAATCCCACGGACAGATGAGCCTGGCGGGCTACAGTCTATGGGATCGATGGCAAGAGTCGGACACCAAAGAGTTGGACGAGCTAAGTTTGGACTTAGTGACCAAACCACCACCATGTGTATCCGTGCCGTCTAAGAGCAAGACTTTTCTCCCCACTCCCTTAGAGGTACTGTCACCCCCTCGGAAAACAGCAGGAGCTAGGTGGGATCACACTGCCACGCCAGCTTCTCGCCGTACCTTGTGGGGGTCTTCCGGGTCCACCCAAGCCACCTGGAACATGTGCTTTATCTCCTCTGCCAGGCCGATACGGGCCCCACTGTTGGCCGCGAGGTAGACTCTGGGGATGCCCTCGGCCCGGGCCAGCTCGGACGCCCGCAGGTACAGAAGGTCTTCTCCGGGGCCAAAGGATCCAATACGGAAGGTGATGTCATTGCTGATGAGGATAATGTCACGCCCTTCGGGGTACTCGAGGGTCTTAAACGTCATTTTGAAGGCCACCATGCCCACCTGGAAGGGAGATGAGTGCACAAGAAAACAGGTTTGCTTCTTCAGGGAGGAAGAAGATTTTTAAGTTGTTTTTTTTTTTAATGTGGACCATTTTAAGAGTCATTATGGAATTTATTACAATATTGCTTCTGTTTTATGTTTTGTTTTTTCAGCCTTGAGACACGTGGGATCTTAGTCCCCTGACCAGGGATCAAACCCGCACCCCCTTCACTGGAAAGTGACAGTTACTCAGTTGTGACCAACTCTTTGTGACCCCATGGACTCTACAGTCCATGGAATTCTCCAGGCCAGAACACTGCAGTGGGTGGCCTTTCCCTTCTCCAGGGGATCTTCCCAGCCCAGGGGTCGCACCCAGGTCTCCTGCATTGCAGGCAGATTCTTTACCAACTGAGCCACCAGGGAAGCCCTTCCTACACTGGAAAGCAAAGTCTTAACTACTCAACAGCCAGGGAGGTTCCTAGGGAGAAAATGTTTTTAAAGGGTGATTCCAGCCAGGAGCTGGGCTCTGTGGGTTTCCTTTTTTTTTTTTTTAATTTTATTGAAGTATAGTTGATCTACAGTGTTGCGTTAATTTCTTCTGTAGAGCAAACAGACTCAGTTCTTTACCTCATTTCCTCCAGGAAGTCGGTTCATCTCCACCAGCTGGCCCTGCGGATCCAGCACGAGTTCAGTGTACGTCAGGATGTCTTTGGGGTACTTGTCCGGGGAGGGCCACATTTTAAAAAGAGCCTACAGAGAAGGGAGGAAAGAGAAAAGCTGAAGTTGCCAGTAAGGAAGTACATTTTCTAGGGCTGCCTTTCTTTCTTAATCGCAAACTATTTAAATCACGCAGCAAAAACATGCAGAAAAAATAAATACCCGTGCATATATCTTGCAGTTTTGTCAAATCATAATTTCTCCAAAGTTGCTTTAAGAATTTTTTAAAAAGAAATAATAGAAATGCAGCTGAAGCCCCTGGTGTGCTCCTTCCCATCTGTCCCTCCCCCTGCTCCCCTCAGGTAACTATTATCCTGAACTTGAAAGAAAGTGAAAGTTAGTCACACAGTTGTATCCAACTCTTTGTGATCCCATGGATGTAACCTGCTCAGCTCCTCTGTCCATGGAATTCTCCAGGCAAGAGTACTGGAGTGGGTTGCCATTTCCTTCTCCAGGAGATCTTTCCAAGCTGGGGTTTGAACTCTGGTCTCCTGCTTTGCAGGCAGATTCTTTACCAGCTGAGCCAGCAGGGAAGCCCATCCTGAACTTAGTGTCAGTCAAGTCCTCTGTATGTGTTTATGTTTTTATCTCATCATATGTGCAGACATTACAACATGTAGCATTATTTTGCATGACTTCTCTTTTAAATAAATGGTGTCACACCAGACATGTCCTTCTACAACTTATTTTTCCAACTCTCCAGTATGTTTGAGAGATTTATCCATGTTGATAAATTTAGCTCTGGTTTATTCCTTTTCTCTCATGTTCAGTTTTTCATGGTATGAATACATCACAATTTATTTACTCATAATTTTTAGTTGAAACGTTTAGCTTTCCAATTCTACAGTACTACCGATAATGCTATAATGAACATTCCTATGGTCTTTTTACATGGGTATATACCTAGGAGTGGAATTGCTGGGTCATAACATATGCGAATCTTCAGTTTTCCTAGATATTATCAAATTGCTTTACAGTAAGAATGTGTGAGAGCTCCTTTGCTCCATATACTTGTCCACATCTGGTTTTGTCAAATATTTTCATGCTTTCCCATCTGCTGGGTGTGAAATTATACTGTGATACTTTTTTTGCTGTGATGTTGATCTGTACTTCACTGATTGTCACCTAGGTGTAAGCACCTTAGAATATATTGATCAGAGTTTCTCTTAAATAATATTGTTCTAATCTCTTGCCGGTAACAGACATCGAAACATATTCTCCCAAGCTGGGGTCTTTTTAATTCCTCAAAGGTAGTGACCCCATCCTCTTCCTCATGGTCTACCCACCCTTAAAATGGTGCCTGGCTTATGGCAGGTACTTAATATAAGCATTAACAAGACCAGGAGGAAATGGTAAGCAATTTGTTTTTAGTATATGGAACTAGGAGTTACTTTTTTATTCCTTCCACTCTCCTTTGTTGTCCAAAGTTTCTATATTATATTCTTTTTACCACTGGGATGAAATAAGTCTTGTTTTAGAAAAATATACTATGAAGTCATTACCAGTATTAGTTTCTTTTCGTTTATGAAGACTGTTTTTTAGAGTGAGGTCTTTAGAAAAGTAACTGAGAATGGAGGTTGTGGATGCTGGTGGAGTCTCTAAAGGGGGACCCCAGGCAGTGCTGAGTCTCAGTCCCAGGACTTGCCTGCCTGAACATTTCTGGGAAGTCATACACATAGGTGGTACCCAGGGACTGGGCCTGGAATCGCTTGGCCTGAAGCAGATCCTTGGTGACGTAGGGAGTGTTGATCAGCATCCCATGCTGGGGGCCTTGCTTGTTGCCAAAGGAGTGAAACAAGATCTGGATCAGAAAGAGAGAAAAACAGAGAGTGAGGGAGGCAAGTCTCAGAGAACCACACTCCTGCTCAATTTATTTCTTCCTGCTCCTCAATGAAAATGCAAAGAGGGACTGCTACTCAGCCATAAAAGAGAGCAAAATAACGCCATTGGCCGCAACATGGATGGACCTAGAGATTATCATACTAAGTGGAGTAAGTCAGAAAGACGCCACATGGTATCACTTCTGTGTGGACTCTAACATAGGACACAAATGAACTTTTCTGAAACAGACACAGACCCACGGACGCGGAGGAGAGGCTTGGGCCTCCACTCTGACGCGACTTCTATGACCCAGCCCGGCCTTACGTTTCCAGATCTGGGGTCAGTCACTTCCTTGTAGAGGCTGATGTCCAGGTAGTAGCCTGACTCGTTGGTGATGAAGAGGCGGATGGGGATGGCGCTGTCGGTGGTGGTCTGGCGGATGTTGATCTTGACCTCAGCCTGGAGCACGCGGAGCTTCCAGAGCCGGCTGCCGTAGCGCATCACCATGGACCGCACCGACTCCTCGATCTGCAGCAAACCACAGCAGTTCAACTTCAGAACCCAAACTGCACACACTCCTAACAGTTCTCACCCTGATGATGACAGAATGGTGAGATATACCGAATGCAAAATGCACTGATGTATACAGCGGAGTAATATGTTGTGTGTATCATCGTTAGCTGATAAGAAGCAAAGGCATCTTTGATTTAAGCTCAGTATCTCACTCTGTCCCCACAGTTACCCAGAGAGGCTAGCATTTTTGTCCCCCATTGACAGAGGAAGAAACTGAGGCTGGTAAGAGCTAGAGCTCCTATCTTACACCGTCTTCCTCTCCATCATGTATCCCAAGACTAAGCATTTTCTCTTCTGGGAACGACATGAACTGACAGAGCTGGGGAGTCAGCATGAGCCTCTACACCCGCCACTTGCCAACCTGATGGACTGAAAGGACTTATTTCATCCCAGAATCACCACCACAGACTCTGCCTGCTTGTGAGGAACCAGCCGTGGAGGAACCAACCGTAGAGGATGGTTGAACCACAGACCTCAGGTTCTCACCCGCTTCCCCACCCACAGGCAGACCATAACAGAGCCTGGAACCAGGGAGAGGCCAGAACTGTGTTTTGCAGAGGACATTCTAGGCATCTGCATTTCCCAAAAAGTGAAGCATGCCCATGGAGGGGGAACATCCTTAGGGACAGTCCTCAGGGGGGTGGCTGGAATACGGCTCTAGAATTAACTGATGGAAGCTTTGTGCTCCACCTGCAGCAATCGAGGCTCAGACACGCACGTATGCACCCTACAACTCGGGTCTCGCACACCGGGAGACAATACCGCGAAGCAGGAGGGTCCCAGGGAAGGTGAACCCCCAGAGCCTGGTGAGAGCCCTGCGCGCCGAGGGGAGACCTTGGAGGGGTCCATGATGACGGTGGGCACGAAGTTGAGGAAGATGTGGTTGCAGTCTGTGCGCACGCTGGTGTTGTTGAATGCCACCTCCAGCTCGTCCATGGCCTCCAGGAGCAGCCGCTCGCCCTCGTTCTGGAGGTACTCGAAGGACGCTTCCTGTCAAAGTGGGAGGGGGCAACCGCTAAGGCCAGGGGCGCAGGGCTGAGAGTCAGGAAGAGGGGAGAACAGCCCCTCCTCTGAAAGGTGCGCCCGGTAAGACAGCAGAGCCCCACCTCCAGAGGCAAAGAGATGTTCAAGGCCGTCTCGTGTACACGGCGCCTCTTTTATTTTCTGTGTTTTCTGCTGTGCTGACCCCAGAGGGGTCTTACAGTCTCTTTTGAGATATTGTGAACAACTCTCCCATGAGCCCGCTTTTCAGGCAAACCAACCAATCCAACCAATCCACGGTCCACACCCCACTAACTCCTCATCAGGTTCACACCCCAGGCTACTGTCCTGGGGCCCTAATCACCCCAGGGCCAGGCATCAGACAACTAGAGACAGCCCCTACATTCAGAGCCTGCTGAAATCACTCAAGCCCGCCACTGCCAAGTCTGCCCACCGCCTCACCTGGTCCTTCCTGCGAAACCCACAATAAAGGCCCCTGTCCACGAATCCCCCCTCCCACGGCCTCCTGAGCAGCCCTGACACTTCCCCACGTGGTCTCCATGACACAGAGTGCCCCCTCCCCTTGGGATCTGTGAGTGACAAACCATCTTTTCAACAACCATCTCCTGGTCTGTTGGCCTTCCCTGGTGGCTCAGCTGGTAAAGAATCTGCCTGAAATGCGGGAGACCCGGGTTCAATCCCTAGGTTGGGAAGATCCCCTGGAGAAGGGAATGGCTGCCCACTCCAGTATTCTGGCCTGGAGAATTCCATGGACTCTACAGTCCATGGGGTCACAAAGAGTCAGACACAACTGAGTGACTTGCACTTACCCAGATAATCATAAAAGCTATTAGAACATCTGAGGCAGGAAAACACTGAGATTAGCTTAGCACTCATCACTAGAGGATTCCTTAAAAACATTACATACACATGATACCTCCGTGCTAGGGGACTGCAGGGAGGGGATCATCTTCATTAACACAGAAGGAGGTCTACAGTAAAAACCAAGTCTTTACATGGTATGTCCAGCCTGAGCTCCCATCTGGAACCTTCTACCTACAACCCAATTCAAATACACATATGGAATGAGGCCTACAAAGGGTCACCAACAGGGCTGACCCCTGAGTGGCAGGATTCTGGGTCCTTTTCTTTTTTTGGCCAAGCCACGCAGCATGTGGGATCTTAGTTCCCCGAACAGGTATCGAACCTGTACCCTCTGCATTGGAAGCAGAATCATAACCACTGGACCACCAGGGAAGTCCCTCCTTGATTGTTGGAAGTATTTTCAGTATTGCTTGCAATCTTCACAGGATAGTCATGAATTACTTTTGTAAATGAGAGAAACAATGGGATATGATGGTACACTCAATCAACAAATACAAAAAAAGCCCCTTAACAAACCAGGATCTTTCTTTTCTATCCTCCTGATTCTCTCACGCAGACACATCTCTGTGACGGAAGAAAGAATCCGCATGTCACACCATGAAAATAAGCCACTATCTACCTCCTGTCCCCTCTAGACTGGGCTGCCGGTCACAAGG
Organism: Bubalus bubalis; assembly: GCF_019923935.1. Lineage (NCBI taxonomy): Eukaryota > Metazoa > Chordata > Mammalia > Artiodactyla > Bovidae > Bubalus > Bubalus bubalis. The sequence goes on along the minus strand of NC_059173.1, from coordinate 8,789,000 downwards.
CCAGGGCTGTGGGTGCCCCGTTCACCCTGCGATCTCTGCGTGCAGCCCAGGCCCTGCCCCCCGTGGGACTCAATCCTGCCAAGGCCAGCCCCCGAGGGACAAGTTCAGGGGGAGATACAAACACCCGCTGACACTGACCTTGGTGATCAGGTCTGAGTGCCTGATGATGACCCGGATGAAGAACCTGTGGTCCGTGACCTCGGCGCCCTCCTTCACTCTGGCGGCGCCCAGGTACAGGTGCATCTTGTGGTTGGCGCAGGGCATGGCGGTCACGTCGAAGTTTTGCAACCGGCTGAGCTCCAGCTGGAAGGCCAGGGCCGGCTCCAAGTGACGGTAGATGCGATCTTCTGCAAACTGTGGGCCAACCGGGGAGAGAAAACAGACGGACACACAGACACACGTGGAGCTGGACACTGAGGCGGCATGCCCGCTTGATCCACGCCCTGTCCTACACGCCCCCTGGCGCTGCGGGTTTAGTGCTTAGGAATGAGGCAGTCATGGTGTCCTCTAGCGTGAACTCGAGAGATTGGAGAGTTGAGATTTTGCGAAGGTCCAGCAGAGAGGGAGGTCTTGGGCTGGTACAGGTCTCTCAGCCCTGGGGGAGCCCAGTGAGTCCCCACACCTGCCGGCCCACCAGGCTGTTTTCTGTGAGCCATGACACAGAGTGCTTCTCAAGAAGTCCCTGGTTTCCTTGTGGAGATTGGTCCCCAGAAGGAAGCGACTGATGGTCCTAGAGTTTTAACTGAAGAGGCTAAAGGAAGGATGGGTCTTAAGTAGTAAAGTGAGGCTCTGGATAGATTAAAATACTGTTTGCTGGAGGCTGGGTCTGTGCTGGGAACAAGACCGCCTGTTCTAGAACAGGGATGAGCAAACTGTTTCTCAAAAGGCCAGAGAACTGATAGAGTACACAGTCGGTCACAGCCACAGTCTGACTTCTGAGTCCATGTGTCCTGCGTCCGCGGGTAAGGCCAATCACAGAGATTCCATCTGTGGTTGGGTGAATCCACGGATGTGGAAACCGCAGACATGGAGGGCTGAGTGTACTCGATTCTGCCTGATTCTACTGCTGGAGCCAGAAAGCCATAGGAGACGGCAAGAGATTAATAAGTATGGCCTGTGTCCCAATCAAACTTTGATTATAAAAACAGGGGGCTGGGGAATTTCCTGGTGGTCCAGTGGTTGAGACTCTGTGCCTCCACTGCAGGGCACCTGGGTTCGTTTCCTGGTCAGGGAACTAGGATTCCACAAGCCATGTGTGGCATGGCCAAAAAAAAAACAAAAACCAACCAATCATCCCTAAAAAACGGCGCCAGTTTGCAAGCCATAGTTTGCAAACCACTGTTCTAGAAGAATATAAACAAAAGAGGTTGGGAGACCTGTCTTACAGAGTTACAACAGCAAGTATAAAAACTCTCCAGGTGAGACAGAAACGTGTATAGCAAAGGCTGAAAGGGTAGGAAATGTGAGGTCTGAGGCCCACATACAAACACGGGGCTCTCACTGGAAATACTAGCCCAGAGGAAGGCTGGAATCTGCACTTAAGTTGTGCTTCTAGAATACAGGGATCAAAAGGACTGGGGACAATATTCTTCCTGAATATCAAAGATCGCAGGGAAGAGAGAACCACTTCATTGCTCTTCACCATACCTCATCTCTTGCTCTGAATGTGAAAAACTTGGGAAATTCTTTCTGCAAAAAAGACATATGAAAGACAATTAAGTCAAGCAAGACGTATTTAAATATTTATAGACTTGTTTTATGATTTTTAACCATTACCCAGCCCACTGCTAGAACAAATCATTTGGAAAGCCATCTCTCCTTTAGCCACTGATCTTTCCCACCCCAATCTACAGAGCAAACTTCAAATAAATGGCACAGAGTCTTGAAGAATGTAAAGAACTCAGATGCGCCGAGCATCAGACTGACCTCTTGGGCAATCAGGAAGGTGATTCTTCGGAGTCCACACTCCACAAGGATGTTTTTCTGCATTAAAAACCAAACATACAATGGGATCATACTTGGTCACACAAAGGAATGAAGTCCGGATACATGTTACTACTACCTGGATGAACCTTGAAAACATGCCAAGTAAAAGAGGCCAGTCCCCAAAGGCCTCATATTGTATGAAATTCCACTTAGTTTATTGATAGGAAACACCCAGAATGAGCAAATTCACAGACAGAAAGTAGATTAGTGGTTTCCAAGGGCAGGGAAAAGGGTGTTGAATTGAGGGAAAATGGGGTGGCTACTAATGGGTATGGGGTATTTTGGAGTGGGTGGTGAAAACGTTCTAAAATATGATCGTAATGATGGTTACACAACCCTATGAATATATTAGTAGGCTCTCCTTACTGACCGGGGATATGATCCAGGATCCCCAGTGGATGAATGGAACCATGGATTATACCAAACCCTATATATAGTAGGTGTTTTTTTTTTTTTTTCTATACACACCTACAATAAAGTTTAATTTACAAATTAGGTACTGTAGTCCACCAGGTTCTTCTTTCATGGAATTCTCCAGGCAAGAATGCTGGAGTGGGTTGCCATTCCCTTCTCCAGGGAATCTTCCTGATCCAGGGATCAATCCTGGGTCTTCTGTATTGTAGGCAGATTCTTTACCATCTGAGCCACCAGGAACGCCCACAATAGGAGATTAACCACATAGAAAAATTATAGCCATTTACTGTAATAAAAGCTATGTGATTGTGGGCTCTCAAAATATTTTCTTGTAGTTTAATGCCTTTTCTGTCTAAACTAAGCACTTATCACTCACTGTGACCATAATGTTTGCAGTTTAAGGGTACATTTCTTTTTTCCTCCTTCACAATTTCATGGCTAGAAGAGTCAGTCTTACTGTAGATTTAGCAACTCATATGTTTTTTTTCCGGCCTTATTAAGTCAAGAACTTTCACCTTTTCATTTAAGGGAAGCATCCTATGGCTTCTCTTCGGCATATCCGAATTGCCAGCTTCGCTACCCTTGCACTTTGGGGCATAATTAGGTAAAATACAGGTGACTTAACATAACTACTGCAATACCATGACAACCAATGGGACAACCCAGCCACCTACTAAGTGACAAACGGGTGGATGCGCTGGACAAAGGGATGATTCGCATCTGAGTCAGAGTGAGCAGAATGGTACAATACTTCCTCATAGCAACTCAGAATGGCACATGACTCAAAACTGACAAATTGCCTATTTCTGGCATTTTCCATTTAATGTTCTTGGACTACTGTTGGCCATGGGAAACTGAAACTAAGGAAAACAAAACTGCAGAAAAGAGGACTATGGTACCAAGAAGCACTGAACTGCACACTTTAAATGGAGGAATGGTATGGTACGTAAATTATGTTCAATACAGCTATTAAAATATACACACAAACACATTATTACACATGACACCACATGTTTATAAAACCAACCCAGTTATTTGCATAAATGGTTGTTCATGTAAGTGACCATTTTAAAATTGGGAGTTTTGGACTATCCTGGTGGCCCAGTGGTAAAGAATCCATCTGCCAATGCAGGGGACAGGGGTTCAATCCCTGGTTGGGGAAGATCCCACACGCTGCAGAGCAACTAAGCCTGTGTGCCCTTCAACTACCAAAGCCTTCACGCCCTTGAGCCTGTGCTCCGTGACAAGAAAAGCCGCTGCAACAAGAAGCCTGAGCCCCACAGCTAGACAGCTGCCCCCGCTGTCCAGATGGAGAAAGCCCGCTCGCGGCAACAAAGATCCCATGTAGCCAAAAACAAATAAACACAATCGTGAGTTTTCTGGCTTATCCCAATGAAAACATTGCCCTAAGCTCCAAAACTATTTACTGACTGTATCATCTGCATAAGGTGGTGTATATACCGTGTCATCTTATTACAGCAACTCCCAGAGAGAGAAACACCACCCCTGTGTTACTGGGGGGAGAAGCCGAATTTCTGGCCTGTTCAGCCTCCTCTGCCCAAGGTCACTGGCAAAGCAGAGCCGGCGTGGGCAGCCAGGCCTGCGGCTCTGAAGCTCTCAAGACAACTCGGGCACATGGACACCTCATCAAAACAGTCCTCCTCCTCCTCAGGAACCCAGACCCAGAGGCTGCCCAGCGTACCTTGGACTGCACAAATGTTCGGAAAATGGGCACCAGCTGCTCATCCTCCTGGTGGTCCGCGTGCTGGAGGGCCACATTCAGGATGTGGATCGGCTCCTCTCGGAGGCTCTGGGACAGAAAGCCAAGGGGGGTGCCAAGAAAACCAAGTAGAAGGGCCCGGGGCCCCCAGCCCGCCCCTCCTCGGCTTGCTCCCTGTTCACACCCTCACCTTGCTGTCGTCCTCAGAGTACAGGGAATTCCGGGCCTCGCTGAAGAGGGGGGTGTCCTTGGGCATGTTGGCAAAGCAGGAGATGACCTCATCAAAGTTCCTGGGGGTGCAGGGCAGAGAGGGAGGGCCGAGGGGCCACTGCCCCACGAGGTCGTAGGTCAGGCCCGGACCCTCCCTCTTTCCCAACTACCACGCTGCGAGCGCACTGAAGTCTGTGCAGAGCTCCTGTGGTCCCTGACTAGGTCCGAGGCATGAGTGATGGGGTCTTTCCCCAAAAGAAGAATGAACCTATGTGGTTTGAGATGGTGAATAAAAGAAAGGGTTGCAATACTTTGGGGGCATGGCTAGGGTCCCCTTTTTACTGGCTGGGAGACTCCTGCAATCTCATCTCACTTCTCTGAGTCAACTGAGGATAACAAAAGTAATCACGACACCTCCCAAGGCTGTTGTGAAGATACGAGATAACCCAAGCATGGTGCATAATATACAGGGGCAGGCTGAGAAAAGTGCAATGGGGACTTCCCTGGTGGGCTGGTGGTTAAGAATCTGCCTTGCAGGGGACGCGGCTTTGATCCCTGGTCGGGGAACTAGGATCTCACATGCTGTGGAGCCCACGCGCCACAACTACTGAGCCTGTGGCCACAACTAGAGAGTCCACGTGCTGCAGCAAAAGATCCTGCCTGATGCACCTAAGACCCGACACAGCTGAATACATACGTAAAGGTTTTTAAACAGGGGAATGATACTGACATTTTTGAGCATGTTAGCTATTTTAATGTATTATCTCATTTAACTTTCACGGTGACCTTATGAAGTCCTCTTGTGCCCTTTATACAGATGAGAAAACAAAGGTGTTGAGAGAAATCATTTGTTCAGAGTCTTATAGTCAAGAAGCAGGGTGAGACAGTATTCAAAAGCAGGAGGTGCTGACATGAACTCACACTTTTGATGCTATATTATTCTATTATTATTAACTCGCTGTGCCGTGTGTCTAGCCCACCCCCACCTGCGTGTGCAATGAACAGGTGGGGGTTCAGGGGAAGCTCGCTTCAAGCCCTATGGTTGGGGTGTTCTGGGGAGACTGAACCCCGCTGGGTACCTGACGAAATCCTCAAATCTCTGGAAGGCGACCATGGCCCCCATTCGCTGGGACTTGGGGGAGAAGCCACTGTCCATGAAGAGCTCCGTGCTGTGTCTCAGCAGCTCCGGGTTGCTGATACTGATGGGCACGGTCATCCTGCAGTGGGGGTGGAGGGGGGGTGAGGCAGCCGCCTGCAGATCCGGCCCCAAGAGCCATTCCTGCCCCAGAAGCTCCAGTGAGCCAGCCCCACAACAGAGTCTTCTGAAAGAGGGGGGCTTAGAATCGGAGGTGGAAGGGATAGGGGAAGAGATCCCCCTCTGGCCATGCACAGCGCACCAGGGTCCTGGACCTCAGTCCTGCTGCTCTCTCACTGGACCTCCCCTATGGTCACAATGCACCTGGTTTTACAGACACAGGTGTGGAGGGTCCAGTCACGCTCGGCCTGGGGTGGGGCGGTGAGATGTCACCCCTTGTGACCTTCCCAGAGGCCTGGAAGAGCAGGGCCGTGGGGCAGCTGAGGCCACAGGTCCCGGGCAAGCTCCTGACCCTTCTAGCCGACAGCAACAGCAAGGGCCTGAGATGGTCAAGGAAGCCCTTCAGGGTCCTCAGTGTCTCCCTGGCTGATAATAATGCCGTGTGTCTATATATACTAAGGGTCACAACCATGACAGGGACACTCATGTCGGTTCTTCCAAGAAACAAAGCGTGAGTGACTACCCCAGCCTTCTTTCCTAGCAGTGTTGAACTGCTGCAACAAAGAACTCCGGAGGCAAAGAATTCTAGGACTTCCCTGGTGGTCCAGTGGCTAAGACTCTATGCTCCCAATGCAGGGGGCCTGGGTTCGATCCCTGGTCAGGGAGCTGGACCCCACGTGCCACAACTACGAGCTCACGTGCCACGACTAAAGACCCCACGTGCGACAGTGAAGACTGAAGCTCTCTTGTGACGCAACTGAGACCTGGTACAGCCCAATAAATAACACAAACAAAGGCAAGGACCGCCTCCTCAGGGGGGGACAAGTTCAAAAGTTCCTACAGCACATGTCCCACAGGCCCCAAAAGGATTCCAAGCCCCTAGTCAGTCCCCTTTTCTCTCAACTGGGCAAAGGTGACACTCTTTATTTTGCAGGATGGGGAATAAAGCTGAATAGAGGAGAGTGTGAAAGCTCTTAGCACAGGACTCGACGCACGTCACGCCATTGGACAGTAGTAAGTGTCCATCACGATCATCAAAGGGATCCTCACTATTCACCAACTTGCTGTGTGCCAGGCACGGGCCTGAATGCTGTCTGTGCCTCATTCTTCATCAGGGTCTTGGACAACTTTGTCCAACAGAACTTTCTGCGGTCATGGAATGTTCTAGAACCACAATGTCCAATACGGCAGCCACAAGTCACACGTGAGCTGGTGTGACCGAGGACCTGAATTTTTAATTTAGTTTTGACGTGTTTTAATTTCAATATCCCACAGGTAGGCAGCAGCTACCAGCCCAGACAGTGCAGAGTTAGGCGGCAGGCATGGGGTTATCTCCATGCTACTGAAAAGAGAATGGAGATGTGGAGAGACGCCAGGCTGGGGAACGGTGTGCCTAATGTCTCCCCAGCAGTTCCCAGACATCCCTGCTGGGTCCCTCCAGAGACAGGACTACAATGGTCAGGGAGAAAAGAAACATAAGCCACCCCCTCCCCAGGTGGGCACCACTCATTACCGGTGCGGGTGAGAGGAGGGCAGCATGAACTGGAATTCCACCACACAGGTGCCATCCGGGAACTGGCGGTGCTGCAGGCTGGTTAGCTCATAGGCGATGTAGCCTCTCCGCACATAAACCTAATGAAACAGGAGCAAAGACTGCACCTGAGAAAACCCAGGCTGGCGGGCCCCAGAAACAAGCCCAGAACACGATCCCTAAAGCGAAACAGTGCAAACAGTGGCAGACTTTATTTATTTGGGCTCCAAAATCACTGCAGATGGTGACTGCAGCCATGAAAGTAAAAGACACTTACTCCTTGGAAGAAAAGTTATGACCAGCCTAGATAGCATATTGAAAAGCAGAAACATTACTTTGCCAACAAAGATCCGTCTAGTCAAGGCTATGGTTTTTCCAGTGGTCATGTATGGATGTGAGAGTTGGACTGTGAAGAAAGCTGAGCGCTGAAGAATTGATGCTTTTGAACTGTGGTATTGGAGAAAACTCTTGAGAGTCCCTTGGACTGCAAGGAGATCCAACCAGTCCATTCTGAAGGAGATCAGCCCTGGGTGTTCATTGGAAGGACTGATGCTAAAGCTGAAACTCCAATACTTTGGCCACCTCATGCGAAGAGTTGACTCTTTGGAAAAGACCCTGATGCTGGGAGGGATTGGGGGCAGGAGGAGAAGGGGACGACAGAGGATGAGATGGCTAGATGGCATCACCGACTCGATAGACATGAGTTTGAGTGAACTCCGGGAGTTGGTGATGGACAGGGAGGGCTGGCGTGCTGCGATTCATGGGGTTGCAAAGAGTCGGACACGACTGAGCAACTGAACGGAACTGAAAGTAGCGAAGAGTAAATGTGTTCACTCTTCAGGATGCTACTTCCTCTGCAAAAGACCAGGTGGTAAATATTTTAGGCTTTTGTGGAATATATCATCTTTATCACAAATCACAACTACTCAATTCTGCTGCTTTTGGGACTTCCCTGATGGTCCAGTGGTTAAGACTCCGAGCTCCCACTATAAGAGGCACGAGTTTGTGCCATGGACAATATGTAAATGTGTGGACATGGTTGTATTCCAATAAGACTTTATTTACAAAACTGGGCAGGGGGCCAGATGTGACCCACAGACTATAGTTTGCTGACTCCTGCTCTAGAGTAATGCCGTCCAATGGAAATATAACACAGGCCACAGAGGCAGTTTTTAAATTAATTTGAGATTGTCTAGTAGACACTTAAAAGGAGCAGGTAAAGATGATTTTAATAACATACCTCATTTCATCCCCAATAACTAAAATATTATTTCAACATGCAACCAATTTTTAAAAATTGAGATAGTCTCCATTCTTTCTCCATACTGAGTCTTTGGAATCCAGTGTGTATCCTACACTCCAAGCACAGCTCAGTCAGACTGGCCACATCTTAGGTGCTCACAAGCCACATGTGGCCAGCATATTGGACGGCATGGTTCTGAAGACTAAGCATTGGGAATTTTTTTAACTGGATAGGGAATCCGGGGATTAAATGCTATCCTTTGAAATTGCTGCTTGCAAGGCTGGCCCTTGGCTAGCATGTGAGAACTTGGATTTGGGAGGGTTCCCACCATTCCCAGAGAATGGTTGTCAGTGTGTTAACTAAGCAAACAGTATGACTTATGCTGAGCATGTTTTCTTCCTGGGAGTCTGGAATTTTGGTATGTGCCAAGCAGAGGGCGCTTATGTGCTGCTGCTGCTGCTAAGTCTCTTCAGTCGTGTCTGACTCTGTGGGACCCCATAGATGGCAGCCCACCAGGTTCCCCCATCCCTGGGATTCTCCAGGCAAGAACACTGGAGTGGGTTGCTATTTCCTTCTCCAATGCATGAAAGTGAAAAGTGAAAGTGAAGTCACTCAGTCATGTCCGACTCTTTGCAACCCCATGGACTGCAGCCTACCAGGCTCCTCCGTCCATGGGATTTTCCAGGCAAGAGTACTGGAGTGGGGTCGCCTTCTCCAGTGCTTATGTGACCAGCCCTCAATAAAACTCTGGACACTAAGTCTCTAATGAGCTTCCCTGGTAGACAACTTTCACATGTTGCCATAATTCGTTGCTCAAGGAATCAAAAGTTTAGATGAAGTGCCTTGGACCTGGCCCTTGGGGGGTTAGTGTTTAACTGTGCCTGTGCCAGAGGAGGCTGGAATAACACACAAGACAGCTGGGGTTACCAGCAAGAACTTTGGACTACGACAGTGAAGTGAAAGTCGCTCAGTCATGTCCAACTCTTTGCGACCCATGGACTACACAGTCCATGGAATTCTCCAGGCCAGAATACTGGAGTGGGTAGCCGTTCCCTTTTCCAGGGGATCTTCCCAACCCAGCGATCGAACCCAGGTCTCCTGCATTACAGGCGGATTCTTTACCAGCTGAGCCACAAGGGGAAGCCCAAGAATACTGGAGTGGGTAGCCTATCCCTTTTCCAGCGGATCTTCCCGACCCAGCAATCGAACTGGGGTCTCCTGCCTTGCAGGTGGATTCTTTACCAACTGAGCTATTGGACTAAGATAGACTTGATATACGTCCTGGCTCTGTCACTTCTTAGCTGTGTGACCTTGAGTAAGTTGCTTCACCTCTCTGAGCCTCCATCCCTTTTCCGTGAGATGGGTGTAAGCAAAAGGACCTACCTTGGAGAGAAAATGCTGAGATCATGTTTGCCAGGCACATGGTCCAGGGTCAGGCATGTGGGGTGCAGGCAGCGGATGCCAGGACTGGCACTGGTCTACTGAAGCTGTTCCAGGGACCTCTCACTTACTTACCTCCAAGGATGCCATGCAAACCACTTTGTTAGCATGGTAGAAGAAAGTGGGCAGCACATCAAAGATGGTTGTTTCTGAGAGTATTAATTTCTACAGGAAACAGAAAGGGAAATAAAGAAGGAAAGGGGAATGCTAACAAATTCCAACCAGCAGTCAGAGGAGGGGAGGGATAGCGGCAGGGAAGAGAGGTTGGTCGTGTTGTTATCACAAAATGCTGCCAGGCCCCAGGCCCATGAGATCTGGATGTGCAGGCAGTTCTAGGGTGACTGTTCCCAGGGCTCCCAGCTCTAGCCATAGGGGGGTGCCTGGAAGCTTGTGAATGAGGCAGATTTAGGGGGTGAGGAGGGGGCCCTGGGAAAATGAAGCCAAGACCCAGCCATGTGAGTGCTCGCAGCTTCCAGTAAGCTCCATCACATGGGGAGTTTTAACATCATGCCTCCTGAGAGAGCCTTACTGCCTTGCCATCCATCCTGCAGGACCCAGCCTCTCTCAGAGCTGCCCCTGGGCCCCCTCAGGCAGCCCTGGCCATACTGAACTAAATTACTGGTGCTGGTGATTGTGCCCTGCATCCAAGCGCCAACCCATGTAGGGCAGGGAGAGCCCTCTTGCCCACCCCCAGGCCCCACTTGGGCCACGGCATGTGCTCTGTGCAACGTGGAAGGATGCAGATGGCCTCACCTTGAGGTTTTCCGGGCAGAACTGGTGGCCGTACATGTCGATGGCAGACAGGAAAATGGACTCCACTTGGTTGTGCCTCAGCTCGTAGGAGGGGAGGTGGGAGGCAATCAGGACCTGTGGGGGGAGGAGAGGGGATCGAGGGGCTGGGGTGAGCCATCCTCGCAGGGAAGACGCCAAGGGACGGTCCTGCAGCAGAGGGGCTGTGCATGTGGGGGGCTGGGTGTAGTGGAGGACGGCACCCCGTGAGCCCCGGGAGCGGTGGGAACCACAGCCGGCCAGCCTACCTGCCTGGCTCTGAGGGCCACCTTGCAGTGCTCGCTTTTGCTCAGCTGAGTCAGCTCATCAAGGATGGAGGTCAGCTCATCAGACAGGGATGGGTCTGGGCCACAGAGCTCATCCTTTTGGGGGACAGAAACAAGATCCAAGGGGATCTTCTGTTCCACCAGAAGGAGACAGGCCAGCACTCACTGGCCCTTGGCTGGGGGTCCAGCTGCCCCAGCCAACCTCCACAGTCTAATACATAAACCCTCCACCATTCTCCACTGCATTTTCACTCACCCATGCATCCACCCCAAAACATGCCCTAAATTCTTGGCACAAGGGAAAACAGAACCAAGTCTCTGCCTGCATCACTATTAATGGCCAGCAGGTCTAACAGGTATTTACTGTGGCCAGGCAAGCAGCTAGACCCTTTCCATTTATTTCCTCAAATGTTCTTCACCCACCGAGGAGTTACTATATGATTCCCATTTTACAGATGAGAAAACTGAGGCTCAAAGAGGCAACGTGCCTTGCCCCCAGGCTACCAAGCACATGCAAGGCAGAGTCGTATTTGAACTGAAGGCTCTCCTATCCCTAGGCCCTCTCACTCTTTCCTCTGTACATCTCTGCCTGACTTAAGGGGCTCAGTTTCAGAGAATAGGGATGAGAGGAAATAGAAGCAGGTATGAACAAAGAGTAAGGGCTATGTGAGGCTCTAGTGAGGGTATGCAAGCCAACTCTAGGAGCCTTGGCATGGGGGGAGTATTGAGGGCCTGGAGATGTCCTGCCAGAGAGAAGATATAGAGGTGAAACCTGCCAACAAGGCAGGGATGCTGGTTCCTATGGGCAACCCTCCTCTCTGCTTCTGGAACAAGGGACCTTTCTGCTGGAGACCAGGGCTGGGCGTGACCGGTCTTTGCATCTATTCTTATGCCCTAAATGCAAGAAGGGCTTAGGAAAGGCTCAGAGTTGATGCTCCCTCAATACCCACTAAGACAGAGCAGTGACTGCTGGGACCCTGAATACCTGGGCGTCACGCCCCGACCCCTGCACCAGGCTGTTCTCCAGGCAGTCACCAGACAGTGAGGCCGGGGGATCATTCTTTTCTACCTCTGTCTCTGCATGACCCTAATTAGAATAAGCCCACATTTTGTTTCTATAATCAGAAAATCTGTTTAACATATTAACATTTCACACACATACACAAGCACACAAGCAGGTCTGTGCTGAAGAAATCTCATGGGAAATTATTCTCAACCTTCTCTCCCTCCCAAATTTTGATTTGCTTTGTGTTATCAAATGGTGGTGACATTCGTCTCTATCATTCCCCTGGCCTGTGCCTTCAAGGACAGCACAGAACGCAGGCACTGTCCAAGGGCCAGGCTAGTGGTGTTCTAAGACAGGAAAGACTCGAGAGTTCCCTAGTGGCCTAGAGGTTAGCATTCCAGGCTTTCACTGTCATGGCCCTGGTTCAATCCCCGGTCAGGGAAGATCCTACAAGCCGTGCAGCGTGGGGAAATGAATAAACAAGAGAGGAAAGACCCAAGACAAGTTTGGTATGAAGTATTTTAAAATCTGGCGACTAGAATCTTTACAGGGAAAGCTGGTGGAGCCCTGTCCAACTCTGGGGAAAGGACGCCTTCTCCCGCTTACAATCAGCATGATCACCAGCTGGTTCTTCTTGGCCACCTGCGAGTGGGAGAAGATGCAGTCCAACACCTGGGCCATGTCTGGCTTCAGCTGCTCCCGGAGGTTTATCACACACTTGTCGTAGTGGGCTGCAGGGGGACAAGAAGCCACGTGGGGTAAGGCTGTGAGCCCTCCTGCCCCCATGGACTCATCACCAGTGCCTGGGGTGGCGACTCTTGCCTTGTTGGAAATGGTGCTCAACCAGTAAATATTTCCGCAGGAGGTCCAACACCACTGCCTTCATGTAGCCGCGGGCCCCACTGCGGTACCTGGGGAGGAGAAGAAGGCCGCTGAGTGATCAGCTCCATGTGCTGGGGTGCCTATTGTCTCCAGCAGGACTTTCAAGACTTGAAAAAGGAATTCAGTTCCTTTCAGTTGCTCAGTCGTGTCCGACTCTTTGCGACCCCATGGACTGCAGCACGCCTGGCCTCTCTGTGCATCCCCAGCTCCTGGAGTTTACTCAAACCCATGTCCATTGAGTCAGTGATGCCATCCAACCATCTCATCCTCTGTCATCCCCTTCTCCTCCCACCTTCAATCTTTTCCAGCATCAGGGTCTTTTCAAATGAGACATTTCTACGCATCAGGTGGCCAAAGTATTGAAGAGAAAACACTAATAAAGAATCTGGAGGAGGACTTCGCTGATGGTCCAGTGCCTGAGGATCTGCCTTGTAATGCAGGGGACATGGGTTCGTTCCCTTATCTGGGAACTAAGATCCCACATGCTGTGGAGCAACTAAGGCTGCCCACCACGACTGCTGAGCCCGTGCGTCACAACTAGAGAGTCCGTGAGCCGTAAGCAAAGATTCTGCGCGATGCAATGAAGATCCCGTGTGCCACAGCTAAGACCCGACATAGCCAAACAAATAGATAAATATTAAAAAAAAAAATCTAGAGGCTGCACCCTCGAATCCTTAGGTCTGGGAGGGATGCGTGAGTTGGTCCATCTGTGCTAACTCTGCCAGTCAGAGAGAGTGACGACTTGCCCAAGGTCACACATCCAACCAGAGGTCCCCAGAGAGAAGGAAAAACAGTCACAGAGCCGGGATGCTGAATGAGGTCAGCCTTGCCTGAATGAGTGAAGACAAATATTTTCAATTAACCATCCAATGGATAAAGACAATTCGAAAAATAAAACTTGAAAGACATTTACCAAACGATCCCTGTGTACATTTCACTTTCCTTTTAAAACCAAATGGTAACCTGGAGGTTCCTTAAACTATTTCCTCTTCCAAACCATTTCAGAACATGAGGAATGGGACGCTGAGTTTCAGGAAAGTTGAAACCAGCTTTGCTCTAGCACCAGCAAATGACATCAAAAGAGAGTATGAACCAAAAAGGCTGCTGGGTTCAAATGTGATTTTTAAAAACACACACGCACACAATACAGGATATACCTCTGAGATTTATATTTAACACAAGAAGAACCTGCTAGGGAATTGGATTCATTTATCATTTGTTCATACCTCCCGGTCATTTCTCCTATACTAAAGGATGGATTAGGGTTAGTGCTGGAAGAGTTCTGGGGAAAGGATTAGCTCTTGGCTATGGAACTCTCACTTTGTGGGGAATCCAAACGCAAATCTCCTTCCTCAGCTGCAACCCTATATTGTCAGTATGTGTCCTCACAAGCCAAGGAGTGCCCTGAAAAGAAGGGCATTTTCCCATAGCCATCTATCTTCTGCACCTCTTATAGTTTTTGGCACGTGGCTAATATGTCCTGAATTAACTCACTCCAGTCTGAAAATGTTTGAATTCTGTCCAAGAAGGAAAAGCTTTCTTGCTGGGTAGAGTTTTCATACAAAAGGGCAGTTCTTTTTATCAGCAGCATAGTTCTTCCTGCTCAAGAGCTATGTAAGACAAAATACAAGTTCTTAAAGAAAATTCTTTTTAAAAATTCTTACAAAGGTGGGACTACAGACCCCCTTACCTGACTCTTGAGAAATCTGTAGGTGGGTCATGAAGTAACAGTTAGAACCAGACAAGAAACAACTGACTGGTGCAAACTGGGAAAGGAGTGTGCCTGAGGCTGTATATGGTCACCTTGCTTGTTTAACTTATATATAGAGTACATCATGCGAAACGCCAGGTTGGATGAAGCTCAAGCCGGAATCAAGATAGCTGGGAGGAATATCAACAACCACAGATACGCAGATGATACCAATCTAACAGCAGAAAGTAAAGAGGAACTAAAGGGCCTCTTGATGAGGGTGAAAGAAGACAGTGGAAAAGCTGGCTTAAAACGCAACATTTAAAAAACTAAGATCATGGCATCCAGTCCCATCACTTCATGGCAAATTGAAGGGGAAAAAGTGGACGCAGTGACACATTTTATTTTCTTGGGCTCCAAAATCACTGTGGACGGTGACTGCAGCCATGAAATTAAAAGATGCTTGCTTCTTGAAAGAAAAGCTATGACAAACCTAAACAGCGTATTGGGTTTCCCTCGTGGCTCAGCTGGTAAAGAATCCACCTGTAATGCGGGAGACCTGGGTTCAATCGCTGGGTTGGGAAGATCCCCTGGAGAAGGGAACAGCTACCCACTCCAGTATTCTGGCCTGGAGAATTCCATGGACTGTATAGTCAATGGGGTCGCAAAGAGTCAGACACGACTGAGGAACTTCCACTTCACTTCACTTCAAACAGCATATTAAAAAGCAGAGATATCACTTTGCTGACAAAGGTCCGTATTGTTGAAACTATGGTTTTTCTAATAGTCATGTACAGATGTGAGAGTTGGACCATAAAGAAGGCTAAGCACTGAAGAATTGATGCTTGAATTGTAGTGTTGGAGAAGACTCTTTGAGAGTCTCTTGGACAGCAAGGAAATTAAACCAGTCAATCCTAAAGGAAATCAACCTTGAATACTCATTGGTAGGACTGATGCTGAAGCTCCAATACTTTGGCCACCTGATGCAAAGAGCTGACTCATTGGAAAAGACCCTGATGATGGGAAAGACTGAGGCAATAGGAGAAGGGGGTGGCAGAGGATGAGATGGTATCTAACCATCACCAACTCAACAGACATGAATTTAAGCAACCTCTGGGAGATACTGAAGGACAAAGGAGCCTGGTATGCTGCAGTCCATGGGTGGCAAAGAGTTGGTCATAACTGAGCAACTGAACAAGTTCTTTATCAATTCCTCCTTTGCAAGGATCCCCCAAAATCACAAGAATAATTTCTAGAATCATTTACAGCTTATTAAGTCATTTCATTCCACTATCTTATAAGAAAAGCTACCATGAGGACTTGCTGTGTTTCAGCACTTTACAAAAGTTAATCTACTGGTAATGCAAAATGATTCAGCATGTGAAGTGTTTTTAATTCCCATTTTACAGACTAGCAAACTGAGACTCGGAAGTAAAGGACGTTGCTTTGTTCTTCTGTTAGGCAGGGCTATGCCAGGGCTGGAACTGGGGTATCAGACCCTAGGCATTGTCTCTTGGTTTGAGCCTGCCCTTAAGATAGCAGCACCCTGGGGCAACACATGGATGAGTAAGTGTGACCACCACATCCCATGGAGGGCCCAGGACTCACTTCTGGACCAGCTGTACAATGCTCTGGGTGTTCATGAAGAAGACCTCCCGGTCGGCCTTCCGCTGCAGGGTGGCCGCATGGCAGTCCAGGATGGTGGCTATCTGAACGGGAAAACAGGACAAGTCTGGCCACTCAGACTACACAATCTGTCCACCACGCAGAAGTCACTGGAAGGACCCACCACAGGTTCCCACGCAGAGCCCACCAGAGGATCATTCAAAAACTCCAACCCAAAGCCCTCTGCCCCCCCAGAAACAGCTCTGTGTGCCCCACTCAACGTGTGGCTTGAGGACTAAAGAGCTCAGGACAACAACAATCACATCAAGACTTATGCATGTTCACACCATCCCTCTTCACAAACACTCCAGGGAAAGAGGAGAAGGGAATTTCCAACATCAGGGAGCATGAGGGTGTCGGGTGGGTCCTATTTTTACAGTTAGGTTGAATGCTATTGGCATACTGTTTTGTGGCAACAAAAATACCTCTAATGAAAAACCGGCATCAATAACAAATTCCCAGAAGGTTCCAACATGTACTATTCTCCACTGAGGTCCTTGAGAGCTTTGTTTTCATTATTTCTTTTTTTTTTTTTTTTCTGTTCTTTTTTTTTTTTTTTTTTAAACTTTACATAACTGTATTAGATTTGCCAAATATCAAAATTAATCCGCCACAGGTATACATGTGTTCCCCATCCTGAACCCTCCTCCCTCCTCCCTCCCCATTCCATCCCTCTGGGTCGTCCCAGTGCACCAGCCCCAAGCATCCAGTATCGTGCATCGAACCTGGACTGGCAACTCATTTCATACATGATATTTTACATGTTTCAATGCCATTCTCCCAAATCTTCCCACCCTCTCCCTCTCCCACAGAGTCCATAAGACTGTTCTATACATCAGTGTCTCTTTTGCTGTCTTAGTTGAGCTAGAATACATACACTATCATATTCCCCTCCTTCCTTTTAAAGTGTATATTTAATTCAGTGGTTTGTACTATATTCATGGAGATATGCAACCACCATCACTAATTTTAGAGCATTTTCATCACTACCCAAAGAAATCCTATAGCCATGGGCAGTCACTCACGCCTGCCCTGAGCCTCTGGCAAACACTAATCTACCGTCTCTTCTCCATGGACCTGCCAACTATGTTTCATATAAATGGAACTGGGCAACGTGAGCTTTTGTGACTGGCTTTTTTCACTGAGAATCAAGTTTTTAAGGCTCATCCCCAGGGTAGCATGAATCATTTCATTCCTTCTTATGGCTGAACAATATTCCAACTTAGAAGTTGACTTCGGGGAATAAGCTGACTTACACTGACCTCGAACTCCCCAAATTACTAACTCATGGGTGGGGGGTAATGGTGCAAGGAAGCCCTTCTCACCAGACCGAGGGCATGAAAATAAAAAAGATGGGACTCTTCCAGATGTAGGTTTCCTTTAACATGCTTGATAAAAGCAACCCCCCATCCAAAAGAACAAAATGAGGCCAATGTAGAATTATTAGAGATTTCTGATACTCCCCGGGAATGGATTCCATTCTTAGAAAATGTGATATATACGTACAGCCCCACGACTGTCACCCTACACAAACCCGAGGAGGAAGAATCAACACTACATATGGCGAGAAAAACTCACAATCTCCTCTCTTACGTCAGCCAGTGTAGTTCTGGAAAATGCTGACTATTCGCACCAACCACCTACTCCTGTTCCGAATCCGAGGACTACTGATAACTGTTTATGTCCATCTAAAACTGCTGTTTTGGGGGAAAGTGCTGGGATTCTACAGAGAAGGTGTGAAAGAAAACTCTTTTCAGGCCCCAGCATCTCGGGCTGTCGGTGTGAGTCTCACAAAGCCCAATTTGATGAGAGGCTGGGGGTCCAGACTGACGGGGGGCTGAGTTCCTGGAGGGTGTGGGTGCGGCCCTACCTGCTGGCTGGGGAACTGGCAGAGCACCGAGGTGATGTTGCTGGCGTACTGGGCCATCACCCTGCGGACGGCCTTCTCCACGGGGGCGGGGATGCGGCCCGACACGCTGGTCATGATCTCCTGAAGCTCCAGCAGCGGCAGCGACGGGTGCCGGAGGGTCCTCAGGAGCTTCTGTACCCAGTCCTTCAGCTGCAGCGGGACCAGAGTGTCGGCCCGAGGCCTACAGCCACCCAGCACGGGGTGGGGGTGCCCGACACACTAATCCATCCAGGCCCCATGCACTCTAGCAGCCCCTCTGGAACAGTCCCGGGGGGAATGGCCCCGGCCACCGACGGGGAGGAACACCCAGCCAGCTTCCCCCCAAGGACGGCCCCACTCCCCATCCTGTGCTTCCAAACTGCCAGCCTGGTGTGGGGTCAGGACATCAGGCTTTGCAAAGCATAGATGTTTGTGGGACGCTTGCTTTGTGCCAGACACTGTTTGAGGGCCCAAATTGACCTGTTCTCACTTGATCCTCAGAAACAACCCTAGGGAGTAGGTATAATTGGTACTCCCATTTCCCGTTTGAGGATATTGAAACAGAGAGGTTAATTGTTACCCAAAGTCACCCAGCTAGCAGGAAGCAATGCCAGGATGCAAACTCAGAGACTCTTAATAGCTGCACTGCCCTGCTTCTGGGTCACCGGAACTGTTGATGGTTTTTGAATGGGAAGGAGAATGTTGTCAACCCTGTAATGTGGTTGTAAGGTTTGAACTTGAAACCACGCACACACTGGCAACTGCAGAGGCTAAAAAAAATGTTGCAATGCTGGTAATTAGGCAGCCTAACATAGGGGCTAAGCACACGGACTCTGAAGCGGGAGAGTCATTGTTCAAACCCCCTCTTTGCCTCCTTATGGGTGAAAGGACCTAACAGGAGCAGAAGATATTAAGAAGAGGTGGCAAGAATACACAGAACTGTACAAAAAAGATCTTCATGACCAAAATAATCACGATGGTGTGATCACTCACCTAGAGCCAGACATCCTGGAATGTGGAGTCAAGTGGGCCTTAGAAAGCATCACTATGAACAAAGCTAGTGGAGGTGATGGAATTCCAGTTGAGCTATTTCAAATCCTGAAAGATGATGCTGTGAAAATACAATATGCCAGCAAATTTGGAAAACTCAGCAGTGGCCACAGGACTGGAAAAGGTCAGTTTTCATTCCAATCCCAAAGAAAGGCAATGCCAAAGAATGCTCAAACTACTGCACAATTGCATTCATCTCACATGCTAATAAGTAATGCTCAAAATTCTCCAAGCCGGGCTTCAGCAATACGTGAACTGTGAACTTCCAGATGTTCAAGCTGGTTTTAGAAAAGGCAGAGGAACCAGAGATCAAATTGCCAACATCCGCTGGATCATCGAAAAAGCAAGAGAGTTCCAGAAAAACATCTATTTCTGCTTTATTGACTACGCCAAAGCCTTTGACTGTGTGGATCACAATAAACTGTGGAAAATTCTGAAAGAGATGGGAATCCCAGACCACCTGACCAGCCTCTTGAGAAACCTATATGCAGGTCAGGAAGCAACAGTTAGAACTGGACATGGAACAACAGACTGGTTCCAAATAGGAAAAGGGGTACGTCAAGGCTGTATATTGTCACCCTGCTTATTTAACTTCTATGCAGAGTACATCATGAGAAACGCTGGGCTGGAAGAAGCACAAGCTGGAATCAAGATTGCCGGGAGAAATATCAATAACCTCAGATATGCAGATGACACCAGCCTATGGCAGAAAGTGAAGAGGATCTAAAAAGCCTCTGGATGAAAGTGAAAGAGGAGAGTGAAAAAGTTGGTTTAAAGCTCAACATTCAGAAAACTAAGATCATGGCATCTGGTCCCATCACTTCATGGGAAATAGATGGGGAAACAGTGGCAACAGTGGCAGACTTTATTTTTGGGGGCTCTAAAATCACTGCAGATGGTGACTCTTACTCCTTGGAAAGTTATGACCAACCTAGATAGCATATTCCAAAGCAGAGACATTACTTTGCAAAGAAAGGTCCATCTAGTCAAGGCTATGGTTTTTCCAGTGGTCATGTATGGATGTGAGAGTTGGACTGTGAAGAAAGCTGAGCACCGAAGAATTGGTGCTTTTGAACTGTGATGTTGAAGAAGACTCTTGAGAGTCCCTTGGACTGCAAGGAGATCCAACCAGTCCATTCTGAAGGAGATCAGTCCTGGGTGTTCTTTGGAAGGAATGATGCTGAAGCTGAAACTCCAGTAGTTTGGCCACCTGATGCGAAGAGTTGACTCACTGGAAAAGACTCTGATGCTGGGAGGGATTGGGGGCAGGAGGAGAAGGGGACGACAGAGAATGAAATGGCTGGATGGCATCATGGACTCGATGGACATGAGTCTGGGTGAACTCCGGGAGTTGGTGATGGACAGGGAGGCCTGGCGTGCTGCGATTCATGGGGTTGCAAAGAGTCGGACACAACTGAGTGACTGAACTGAACTGACTGAAGGCAAGTTTTGTAGCCTCTCTGTGTCTCAGTTTCCTCACCTATAAAATGGAATAATAAGAGTTCCTACCTCCCTGTTGTTGGGAAGGTGAAATGACTTAATAAGTGTTAAGTGCTTAGTGTGGTAGCTGGCACATAGCATGTACCAGACTAGAGCTGGCCATTATTACCATGACCACCATCACTGTGATGGACTATTCTGGGATAGAAGGTAATGTAGCAGTAGTTTTATAGCTACTGATGTCAAGTTCAGCAGCACAGGTCCTTCACAGAGGTCTGCAAATTTGAGGACTTACTTCTCTACAGACAACAGGACCCTGGATGAACAGAGTTGTGTCTCTGGACAAAGTCGCTTCCTTGCTGTCTCTTTAACAGGTGACCCACATCGACTCTTCTCTTAGAACGTGAACATTCTGTGTTGAGCTGAACTGAATCCCCAAAAGCAATGTAACCTTTACACCGGTTTATAATCAGAGAGAAATGTACTCTGATGTATACAATGAAACTGAGGAATCCCCTGAGAACAGGTCCTTGATAGAAATGACAGACTTTCTCATTTCTTACCCCAACAAAGATCTCTGGGATCTTTGGGCTCTTCACCTGTACCTACGCACGTGTGTGTGATGCACACCTACCCTGCACACATGACCCACCTTGATGCTAAAAATAGGCTCCGGCAGACAGTAGCCATTCATGATGTTGGTGAGATTTTCCAGGACACTGTGAAAAACCTGGTGCAGCTTCTCTCCGAGGATGGGCAGCGTGGGCTGTGAGGGGAGCTCCCCCATGAACGGCTCAGCCTGATGAGACACAATAGGAGCCAGAGGTCAAGACCACCGTGGCCTCCAAAGGAGACGGACCAGCCAAGGGCCAAGGCAGAGCCACCAACAGACAATATGTACAGCATACAGAGTGTGGTTAGGATGAAGCCTGAAGGGGAGGGGGACAGAAGAAAGCATCCTCTTGGAAAGTTAAAACTGCTCATACACACCCGTTTGAGGGTTCCAAATCTTCCCCTTGGTAAATACCCTGGTCAATTATGTATTCCAAACAATTTTGGAGTGTGTTAGATGTGATTGTTTTTTTTTAAAAAATGTTCACATGTAGAGGTCAGGGGAAGTCATTGTGGCTTCTACATGAGTTAACTTGAATTTCATGCTAACTAAGCAGCCTGTTTGTAGCCAAACATACACTGGAGATCTGCTTTAATTATTAAAAAAAAGAACACACTGACCAGAGGTACAGAAAGTCCATGTTAAAAATAAAGATGAGTATGGCCGAGTCCCTTTGCTGTCCACCTGAAGCTATTACAACATTACTAATTGGCTATACTCCAATACAAAATAAAAAGCTAAAAAATAAATAAAACAGAGATGCAATGCCTTTCCTCCTGGGATGCCAATGCTGGTTCTCCTCTGATGCTAGCAGGACTCCCTTCCTGGGGGCCAAGCCCATGGTGACTTGCTGTGCACACGCTGGTCTGGTTTTTTCCTTTTCGGTTTTTTTTGGGGGGGGGGGAATCTTAGGGGAAAGTCTTCCTGATTTGTTTCATGTTCATTGCTCCGACAAGACACAAAACTGTGCTGAAAACCATGCTTCTTGGGAGCAATTCCTCAGAGTTATCTGAAAGGTTGTCTTCCAGGCCGTGGTCCTCAGTTTGGCTCAAATAAAATTCTTTTCCTATTGCTGATTATTTTTGCTGACAGATGTTTTTGTTTGGCTTTGCTTTCTAACCAATATCATCTCCCTATTTTTCTATTTCTTTTCAGCTTTGCTCAAATCCCAAAGATGAATGCCTAGCACAGAGAAAGTTTAGGAAATGTTCATACAAATGTACATGCTTTTTGTAAATCATAAATATTTGGCCTTAGAGGATTCTCAAACAAAAGCTCCCCAAAGGGACTTCCCTGGTGGTCCAGTGGCTAAGGCTCTGTCTTACAATGCAGGGGGTACAGGTTCAAATCCTGGTCGGGGAACTAAGATTCCACATATTGTGAGGTGAGGCCAAACTTTTTTTTTTTTTAAAAAGGGGCAACACTGACTTCATGCATTCATTCATCTGTTAATTTATTTTACAAATATCTACTCAATATGGAGTAGGATATGGCAATCCATTCCAGTATTCTTGCCTGGAAAATCCCACGGACAGAGGAGCCTGGCGGGCTACAGCCCGTGGGATCGCAAAGAGTCGGACACGACTAAGCGACTGAGCACATCTACTCACCACCGACCATGTGAGGCACTGGAAGCCAGGAGTTGGGAGCATGCTATTCTGCTGGCCCAGAACCCTCAGCTTCCCATCCCCTCCGCTCCGCTCCTAGCCCTGCAGGCTCCTCTCCCCCTTCAAGATCAACCAGAGGGCTTCCTTTCTTCACAATCGGCTGCTGCTTCTCCCTCTGGACCCCCAGAGCCAGCGGCCAAGGACGGTCCCTCTGATTGAGCTGAATTACAAGGATTTATCTGCCTGTCTTTCTCATAGGCAATCATAAGCCTGCTGGGACTGGTGGCTGGGTTCCTGTCTCCAGACCCCAGCCCGGTGGGAAACGTCTGCTAAAACGAATCACAAGGTAGACACGGATTCACTTCCTGTTATCTAACAAAGCTCACTCTACTCCTAGCTTTGGGAACCCTCGGAAGACAATAACGAAAAGAAAGAGGAGAGAACAAATGAAACTGATAGGACAGTCTGGAGAAAAGAGACAATTTGATTTAAAAAAAAAAAAAATGCTTTTCTAGCTTTTTTTCTTCCTGGGCACATATGCTAATTATTGTAGAGAAAAACAAACAAACAAACATTACCTGCATGAATGGGGAGCCACCTCCCCGCACACCTGGCCTACTGTAGGATGGCAGGTCGCTTCATGTCTAAGAGACGTGACAATGCTATATAATGCACTGTGGGGAAGAGGGCTGCATCAGAGTTTACAGGAAATGAGAGGACGAGCCCTGTGCACATCTGAGGGAAGGTTCTTCTGGGCAGAGGGAGCTGGCCCGAGGGGGCAGAGTCCAGAGCGTGTGATTAAGGGGGAGAGGGAGGCAGAGGGTGAAGCCAGCGAAAAAAGCGGGACACACCCCCCGGGGGACCCTGAAGATCATTGGAAGCACGTGAGTTTTGCTCTTAGTGGGATGCTGAGGAGGGTGTGGGCACAGGCAGGCACGTTCCTGTGCCCATCGTGGTAGGTGATGCTTGAGGGCCAGGAGCCACCGGCCTGTCCAGCTCACAGAGTAGCTGTGGCGTGTCTCACATACCGGGCGCACTTTAGAAGGGTCATCGAGCTCCAGCCTGGCCACCATGCAGCCAGCTTCCAACATAGCCCCTGGGCGCCTGACATACTTCACCCTGCCACTTTCCTGCACGTTCAGGGTCGTGGTCATCTTCATGACCTGTTTTGCACAAAGAAGTAATTTCTACTTAGGTGGGGCCCCTCGGGTCTGGCCTGGGTCACCCCAAACTAGCAATTCTGGAGCATGGACTGTGTCACTTACAAAGAATGACCCTGTGGGCAGAGTTCAAGTGCACTGGGGAGAGAGGAGCAGCATTTACACAATCTATCGTGTGCCAGGCACGGTGCTGGTCATAAATCTTTACCATCTGCAAAGCCAGTCAGGGAGGCTGGTGTTTACTGTGCCCATTTCACAGCTGTGGAAACTGCTCCTTATTTCCAAAGGAAGGCCTTTCTCTTAGAAACACAGCTAAATCATATGATGTAGGGTGATTGATACATATCTTCCTAAAATGAGGTACTTTTTATGACTGGCTCCTTTTCTTAAAGGCAGAGAGAAAACCCTCTGGGGAACGAAGAATGTGTTTCCAGTCCAGTCATCAGCCCCTTTAACTGGTCTGAGTCTGGCCGTGTGGACACGATGAATGTTGTTAGCATGTATGGGCTTCAGACAGACAGGACCATCCTGCCCTTTGCTCAAAAGTTCATAACTTGGTCAATCAGGTCAGCCAGGCCTGGGCTGGAATCCCTGTACCCCACCCATCACTCTGTGATCTCTAGCACATGCCATCCACTCTCTGAGCCTCAGTTTCCCCAGCTGTAAAATGGGGGCGGGGAATGACAGGCTTGTCTCATAGGGCACTGATAAGGATTAAGCCAGAGGGCACACAGCAGGAGGCCAACAGGTGTCGGCTCCCACCACTGCTGCATCTTCATTACAAAATTCATTCTTTTCCTTGGCAGCAGAGAATGAGCAGGTTGGAATCCTGGCTTTGTGTGACCTTGAGTGAGTTTCTTAGGCTGCCTGGGTCCCATGTCTTCATGTGCAAAATGGAGGTTCTGTTTGGGTCCAACTCATGATTGCCAGGAAGATTAAAGAAGGAATTAAAGACAGAGAAAATGCTTAGAAGGGTGCCTGCCACATGGTAAGCGCTTTGCAGGTGTTGGGTTACCACTTTTTAATTGTCAGCATCATTATCATTTATCAGCTGGGGAGGTATACATTTTTTGAGATTTTTTTTTTCCCATGGAATAAGGCAGGGAACTGGGGCTGAACCCCCCACACAGTGGCTCTTTGAGGGATCTGCATGAGAGAACGCAGGAGAAAGGGGCAGTCTGTTGGCTTGAGTGTGGCAGCCTGGCCAGAGGGTCCTCCCTTGGGGAGCGGGTGTGAGGGCAGCCCGGCTGCAGCCCCACCCTGGGGGCCAGCTCTGCGATCACCTCTATCTCGGCGTAGCTGCCCCCAGCCTCAACGTGTTCCCCATCTGCCACGGTGTACTTCACCAGCTTCCCAGCCGAAGGGGATCTCAGGACTGTGGGGTCATTCTCCTTCTCAAACACGCACGTCTTGTTGCCAATGGTGATTCGGTAACTGGAGAGAGAAGGAGGTGGTGGGAACACTGGAGGGCACCATCTACCAAGGTGCCAGAGTCAGGCTTCTGACAGTGTCTTCCCTCCCTAATAGCAGCCGGGAGCATCACCGTGGGATGGTTTGAGAGACTCACTCCACTCTTCCCAAATGGTGTTGAAAATTACCCCAAAGACTTTGGGGGTGAGCTGGGGTGGGGCCCCTTCCTGGCAGAAAACTAGCTCCTTTTCCTGACATAATTCCAACAGGCTTTGGCATGGAGAAAGCAATCAGCAATATCGATATTATTCAATACATACTGACCCAGGGAAAGGCTTCTCCTTATAACAGAACTGCTTCCCTGGTGGCTCAGACAGTAAAGAATCTGCCTGCAGTGCGGGAGACCTGGGTTCAATCCCTGGGTTGGGACGATCCCCTGGAGAAGGGAATAGCTACCCACTCCAGTATCCTTCCCTGGAGAATCCCCATGGACAGAGGGGCTCTGGTCCAGGGTCGCAGAGTCAGATATGACTGAGAGACTAACTCTTTCACTTTCTGTAACAGAACCAGGAAGAGCATGCCCCATGGGTGGTTCCTATAATCACCCTGAATATTCTTGGCAGAGAGAACACAGGTTAAAAAGAGGTAACACAATGCCGATCTGGGGTGTATCTTGTCTGCCTTCTTCCATGAAGGACTGGGAAAGGAACCTGCATTCCCTAACTGGAGCTCTTTCAGGCCTGGGGCCTCTGGAACCCCCACCCCCCATTCCTCCCCCACTTTACTCTTCTTGGCCTGGGGTCTTTGCTGCCTGTTCAGCTTGGAGGTGGGAGTAGGGGTTTGTGTTTCATTGTGTGAGCCTGGGCTGGTCAGACACCCCGGAGTAACAGGGTCTCTGTCTCGTGAGGCTCCCCACATTGAGTGCTTCCGGGTCACCCCATGCTCCACCCATCCTGACCCATAGCAACCTTCCCTGCTGCCATCCGCTTGTTCGATGTATCTCTTCCCTGACAAGACTCCATGAGTTGTGACCACGGGTCTCTGCTGACACCTAGCCTGACACCTGGGCTAAGTATTGAGTTGGCCAGAAAGTTTATTTGTAGATAACATCTCATAGAAAAACCCAAGCGAACGTTTTGGCTGACCCAACAGATGCTCAAATAAATAGCCACTACCCTAACTGGATAACCGCATCTTCTCCCAGCCTTGCTCTGACGGGTGTGGACACTGCAGCTCAGACCCGGAGCTGCTGGGACTCAGTGCACACCTCGCCGGCTGTGGAGCTGGCAGCCCTGAATCCATCCACATTGCTAGAAAAGGGATGCCTAGGGGCCTTCCATGGATGCCAACCTGCAGCCTTGGATTCCACCCTCGAGATGAACCTCCCCAAGAGCCCCAGAAGGTCCTGGAGAAGATGCCTTGGCTAAGAGCCTGAACCTGCACACGGACCTCGTGTGGGTGGTGGGGGGAGCTGGCTCTGGGTGTCCCCGGCCACACACCTGTCCACCTCCTCCTTCAGGTAGGTGGTGTAGCTGTTGCCGCTGCAGGACAGCAGTAGCCCCCCATCATTCAGCCGGTGAGCATCGATCTCGATGTGAGAGCCGTTCATGATGAGGACGAACATGGTCGGAGACTGCCGGGCCACCTGTGGGGACAGGTTCTGCCCTTGAGCCGTGGTTCTGCTCACATGCTGTGAGGAGCTAAACAGTGTCCCCTCAGGTCCACGTCCTTCCCAGAACCTCGGCATGTCACCTTACTCGGAAACGGGGTCTTTGCAGATGTAGTCAGTTAAGGAGGGGTCATGCCGGATTAGGGTGAGCCCTGAATCCAGTCTGACTGGTATTCTTGTAAGACGAGAAGAGACCCAGACAGGCACAGGAGGAAGATGAAGACAGACAGACACAGACGCACTCACAGGTGGCCGTACAAAGCCAGAGGCTGGCAGCAATTGGAGTGATAACCTCTAAGCCAAGAACACCGAAGACTGTCCACGACCGCTGGAAGCTAGGAAAGGGGTGGTTCCTGGGAGCCTAAGAGACCTCGGCACAGCCAACACCTTGATGTTGGACTTCTGGCCTCCAGAACTGAGAGAGAATGAATTTCTGGAACCGGTGAAGACACCGGTTTACGGCAGCCGTGGGAACCAATGCATGCTCTATAATGCCTTGTTTGTGCATGAGGCCCAAGCCTACGGGTTCTGAACCCAAAGCCCATAGGTCTCAAGGTCACGGGACTGCAAGGGGAGTCCCGGGAGCAGGCATGGAAAATCCATTGCAGGGGTGGTGCACGGCAGAAATAAAACTCCCTTGAGCCCCCAGAGTGTTGGAGACATCCAAGAAATAGAGACCTTTACCTTGAGGATGTACTTGACGCCTCCATAGATTAATTCTATGTCCACGATGTTCAGCAGAGAGTCTGCGGGGAGGACCTGGCCCCTGGGAGAGAAGACAGACCTGCAGTGAGTCTAGGAGTGACCGAGAACTCTGCGGCCATCCATTCTCTGGACTTTAAAAGCCACCTTCTCTTTGCCTCTCCTAAGCATCACCATGGCTGGTTGATAAAGTCAAAGGATGGACAGACCCAAGGAACCTGATATCCCTTAGAACTGAAGGAAACTGGTCTTGCTGCAGGATGTGAAATTTCAAAAGGGCTTCCCAAGAAGCAAACTCCACACTGCTTCTTCTGGGAACAAGTCCTTACGTGGGAATCCTGCCACCTGCTTATGAAAGAAACCAGCGCACGGGCAGGGCCTCTGCCCTGTTCACATGTGCCGCTGTTCACATGCTTCAGTCGTGTCCGACTCTGCGCAATCCTATGGACTATAGCTTGCCGGGCTCCTGTCCATGGGAGTTCCCAGGCAAGAGTACTGGAGTGGGTTGCCATGCCCTCCTCCAGGAGATCTTCCCGACCCAGGGATCGAACCCAGGTCTCCTGCATTGCAGGCAGATTCTTTACTGCTGAGCCACCAGGGAAGCCCATATTGTGACTCTATTACCATTCAAAAGCACATTGTCTGGGACTTCCCTGGTGGTCCAATGGCTAAGCCTTGGCGCTTACAATACAGGGGGCCTGGGTTTGATTTCTGGTCAGGGAACTAGATCCCACAGGCTGCAACTAAGACCCAGTGCAGCCAAATAAATATCCTTTTAAAAAGCATATAATTCAAGGACTAAAAACTTTCATCCTTCTATTTCCCTTTTGGTAGTCTCCTTTGCCTATCACAGTGGTTTTCAATGGGGGCGGGGCAGGGGGGAGGGAGATTTCTGCCTCTCCCCAGAGGACAGATGGCAGTATCTGGAGACACACTCGATTGTCCTGACTTCCGGAGGAGGAGGAGGGGATGCTTTGGATGGGCTAACGTCCCATCTGGCACAGGTCAGCCTTCACCACAAAAGATGACCCAGCCCCAAATGCCAGTGGTACAGAGGCTGGGAAACCCTGGTCCATCCTAAGAGGGACCTCCTGGCCATCTTCATGGGGTCCATTTCGCTGGTCACCTGACTCATTTATAGAGGTGACCTATAACCTGCTTTGCTTCTCAAATTCACATCCTCCTCTCTGAACTCCTGCCTGTTGTAACTTAACTTACACAAGTCAGCATGAGTATGTACGTGGCTGTCTGCAGGATGACAGCTGTCTTGGCCTTGAGAATCCCTCTCATCCCCCAACCCCAATCATCCAGCCTCTTCCAGGGCAGCCCAGGTTTATCTGAGGAATTCTACAGAGGCAAGCACGTTGGAAGGACTGATGCCAAAGATGGAGCTCCAATACTTTGGCCACCTGATGCGAACAGCCGACTCATTGGAAAAGACCCTGATGCTGGGAAAGACTGAAGGCAGGAGGAGAAGGTGATGACAGGAGGGGTTCACTGAATGTGTGGTGACTGATTCGCACCCAAAGAATGCATGTGTCTGCCTTACTTGCCACCAACATGTATCCCAAGAGGGGAAAGGAAGTACCCCTACGCCCTACCTTTCCAGTGAGTGTAGGAAGTCCGTCATGCATGTTCTAAACATGGAGTCGGCCACGTTCAAGGCTCCGCACACGACCCCGAGCATGATATCTGGCTTCTCAGCCTGGGAGAGACTCTGTGCATCAGTATCCACAGGGACCGAGGCCACAGGGAGCTGGGGGAGGGTGGTGGTTCCAGGACCCCCAGGGGAGATGCGTGCAGCCCTCTACCTGCACTTTCTCGGCAATGAGGTTATCCAACCAGCTGGTGTCAATGTCGTTGTTCTGAAAGTTCTCAGTCTCCAGAAGGTTGGTGAGATATTCCACGGTGGTCCTGAAGTCGCCCCTGATGGATAGTTCCTTCAAAGCCACCACCATGTTCCTTGAGGGGAAGGCACACAGATTGTTTTCCCAATTAACATATGTGTCATCAGCTCCAGCGTGGTTCCCAATGAGCCAGAACCTCAGAGAAGAGAGGGTCCCGAATCAGACAGCCTCCAGCATGGGCTGGCCCAGCAAATCTTGGGCCAGTGACTAAACTGCCCCAGCCTCAGTGTCCTCATCTGGAAAATGGGGGGATAACCCTGCCTTCTCACAGGTACTTGGGGATTCAAATGAGACAATCCATATAAAGCACATGGTCCCTGATCAGTAAATGTTAGCTGTTATGAAATGATTAATTAGTGATTATAATTGTTATCAACCTTGCCAGTCACTTTGACTCTGTCTCCTGCTGGACCTGTCAAAATCCCTCAGCATCCCAAGGAGGAGTCACTCTCTAGCTGTCCACCCAGCTCCCCAGTGTGCCTGGCGTGCACGGACATATGGCCGACGCCAGCACCCCACTCTGCACAGGGCAGTCGCCAGCCTGCACGCGCTTGGCTGTAACCACCTCCTGTTTCCCAGAGGGCCCCCCCCATCAAACACATGTCCAGTCCAAAGGGCAGAAAACTCCACTCTCTATAAAATCAGGGAGAGTGTTATAGGGGAAACACACGAGATGATATCGCTTATACATGGAATCTAAAATATGACGCCAATGAATGTATTCATGAAACAGGAACAGACTCACAGACATAGAGAACAGACTTGTGGTTGCCGAGGAGGAGGGGGTGGGGGAGGGATGGGTGGGAGGCCGGGCTTAGCAGATGCAGACTGTTATCTATAGGATGGACAAACAGCAACGTCTTACTGTATAGCACAAAGAACTGTATTCAACATCCTATAATAAACCATAACAGAAAAGGATATTTTTAAAAAAGAATGTACATATATATATATGTTTAACCGAATCACTTTGCTTCTGCTGCTAAGTCACTTCAGTCTTGTCCGACTCTGTGCAACCCCATAGACGGCAGCCCACTAGGCTCTCCCGTCCCTGGGATTCTCCAGGCAAGAACACTGGAGTGGGTTGCCATTTCCTTCTCCAATGCAGGAAAGTGAAAGTGTAAGTGAAGTCGCTCAGTCGTGCCCGACACTTCGCGACCCCATGGCCTGCAGCCTACCAGGCTCCTCCGTCCATGGGATCTTCCAGGCAAGAGTGCTGGAGTGGGGTGCCACTGCCTTCTCTGAGTCACTTTGCCATACAGCAGTAATTAAGACAACACTGTAAATCAACTATACTTCAATTTTTAAAAAGATGTAGGTGTTTTGGCATTTGAGGGCTTCTTTGTCAATGTGGATTTCTTGGGGAACTACTTAAGAGACTTAAATTTAAAAGAGGGCCCCCCTGCACCTTTTTTTTTTTTTTTAAATAAAAAGCTATAGCACTTAGCACCTTTTAAATTCCTGGAATCACCTTGAACATTCTTTGGATCACCTTCAAGTTCAACCTGCAACAAGCTCAAATCAGTGACCTTGGTGAACTGATTCCATGTATGTCGTCACAGGTCTCAAACGAGGGAAGAGGACAGATTGTGTTCTTGGACTTTGGCATAAGGTGTTTAAGATAAGGTCTGCTCTTCATCCCCTAAACTGCTCTACGTCTGAAGCCACAGGCTAATAATTTCTAGTTTCTCAAAGAAAGGTGTGGAAGGAAGGGAGACACTTACGAAATGGCCTCTTCCCGGTTCTCCCCCCAGGAGAAGCAGTGCCCAAACTGGGAATCCGCAAATTCGTGTAACCCACCAGTCGCAGCCACGCTGAAATAACCCCATACATTCTTGCTGCTGCGGAAATTCAATTCTTGGACCGTTCCGGAGCTCGGCTTAAACCCCTGGAGCCCAGACAAAAAAAGTTCAAAACAGAAGAAATTATTACTCCAGATCTATTTTCATCAGAATTAAATCCTAGGAAAACCCAAGAGCCCCTCCCACACCCAAGAGCTTGGTGTGATCAATAAAACATTGATAGTTGTCATGAGCAGTGCAGGTGTATCCATGTGAGCACGCCAAGGCGTGGAATTTTTATTCTTAAAAAAAAAAGTTGAAAGATAACAACGGAGTTGGGGACCGGTAATCACTTGATGGAGCTGAGTGACGGTACCTACTGATTTTATATGCTTGCCGTTGTCGATCAGAAAATGTTTAAATATAAGAGAAGAGGGATTTCCAATTCTAGACTACGAAAAGTCTGGCAGATACAGAAATCCAGTGTTAGCCCTAGTTGATGCTAATACACACATAAGTTCCCTTTGTGAGAATGACCAGTCCCCTTCTGAGTATAATTCTGGTAAAAGGGGAGAGGTGGGTTTGATGCTCCGGCTGGGACTGCCTGTGATAAAGGCATTCATTTTGGCACACATGCTTGGAGGCGAGAGATGCAAAGTTTCGGGTGCCTGGGTTTTTTCTATACATGGCCCTCCATCCTGTGATTAAGTCATCAACCCATAAAAGCCTCCCATTCTGCCTGCCCACCACTGGAATTGACTGTTCGCTCTCAGCCAAAGATCCCCAGCTAATGCAGTCACCACAGGAGAGGGGATAAAACTTCTCTCATCCCAAGTTTCTTGAATGAAGTCACTGAATAACTAAATCGTGGTGGATTACGGCAGTTATGTGACAACTGTTAGTATACACGTAAACTGTGACAGAGCCCAGCTGCTTGGTACTTTAAGGCACAAGTAAGAACACGTCACAGAGGGGCTCCTTAGACCAGGGGGCCCCAACCACTGGGATCTAATGCCTGATGATGTGAGGTGGAGCTGATGTAATAATAATAATAATAAAAAACGGCACAATAAATGCCATGTGCTTGAATCACCCGCAAACCATCCCCGCCCCCACCCTGGTCCACGGGAAAACTGTCTTCCATGAAACCAGTCTCTGGTACCAAAAAGGTTGGGGACCACTGCCTTAGTCTGTATGTTGTAGTCAAAAGTTCACGGGGCCACAAATCCAAGGATCGCGCTCTAAACCCAGCTGCCCGTCCCAAAGATGGACATATGTGACCTTTCTAGTGCACCACTGGGACTTGGCCCTGCGCTCAGCAGGTCTTAGGCGTGAGGCGGGTGGCCCCAACCTCTGGAGCTGTGATATAGGTGACAATGCCCAGAGGCGTGGCTGTCCTCTGACACACCAGGCATCTGCCTGGTGCCTGGCACACAGCACCTGTGGATAAACCCTTTCATCCCTTCCCTTCCCGCATTTCAATTTCCTCGTCTGTAAACTGTGAGGCCTGGGCGTCTCCTCCAGGCTAAGGTTCGGGGTCTGCCCCAAGCTGGGCGGTTGGAGGTGGTGGAAACGCAGGCCCCCCACCACCACCCCGGACTTGCCTCATCTGGGTTTTCGCTGGTGATTCTGGCTGCAATGACGTGGCCTCGGGGAATGGGAGGGTTGCTAGGGGTCTCAAAAGAAATGGGCGTCACCCCCCACGGGGACTCTCCGTACAGAAGCCGGATGTCCTTCAGCCGGTGCAGCGGCACACCCATGGCAATCTGAAATCAAGAAGTCCATCCCGTGAGAGGGTCAGTCCTCGAACACAGAGCCCAGAGCTAGAGGTGATGGAGGAAGCGGTGCAGTGAATGATTTGGAATATACTGAGCTCCTCCTGGGTCCACAAGACGGTACAACATGGGAGATGCGAGGAAAGAAAAAGACAGCTTGCCTCTGCCCCCATGGAGCCGTGTCCTTGGGCAAAGAAGCAACAGTCACAACACATAATGAGCATCAGATAAAAGTTACAGACTCTTAGGAGGTGGGAAGGGAGGGGAAACAGCGTCCAGATGCAGAGCTAAAGAAAGTTTTGTGAAGGACGCAGGGAAAGCTGATCTGGAGGAATGAGGAAGAAGCAGACGACAGAGGACACCAGCTGAGCCAAAGGATCACACTGAGTCTACTGGGTCTTAGGATGTGACCCACTCAAAGGGACCTATGTCATATCCCGCCAAAGTGTGTGAGTAACTCCCAGCAGGAAGAAACGACCAGGCCAGTCCAAATGGAGGGAGGTCTGACCTAAGCAGGACAGGAGACCCCCACCCCCAGCTCTAGGCAGAAGCCACCGCAGGGCTCAGAGCCCGTCTCCTTGCCTGCAGCTGGGCAGCAGGCAGGTTGACATCCGCGATCATTTCCGTGCAGGGATGTTCCACCTGCAGGCGGGGATTCAGCTCCAAGAAGTGGAAGCTGCCGTCCTGGCTGTAGAGGTACTCAACAGTCCCCGCGCTCACGTAGCCCACCGTCTTGGCCAGGCGCACGGCACACTGCAGACAAGATGGGGAAGGAGGGGGTGCCGGTGGTTTTCTCGGAGGGGGGGGGGGCGAGAACATCCCGGTTCCCTGACCGAATGCAGGCTGAGGACCTACAGTGTGTAAATGACCTCAGGGCCTCAGAGATCATAGCCCAGTAAACCTGCGTGAGGCTGAATTCATCTCCTCCCTCCATCCCCTGCCCCTTCATCTCTTCCTGGACACCCACTCCACTTTGGCAACTTGGGTGTTGAGAGCTTTTGCTGGTGCTGAGCTGAGATGCCTCCCCCACCCAAGCTTCCCAGAGCCCACCTGCTCCATGAACTCGAACACGGCCGGCGTGGCAATGGTGGCCGGCGCCTCCTCTATGATCTTCTGGTGCCTCCGCTGGATGGAACAGTCGCGCCCGAACAGGGACACTGCATTCCCGTACTGGTCGGCGAGGATCTGGACCTCCAGGTGCCGGGCGCGCTGGGCCAGCTTCATGAGGAAGACTGGGGAGCCAGGGGTCTCGCTCTGCACCTGGGTGGGGGACGGCAGGGTGGCAGGCTCTTCCCTGGGGAAGCAGGGCTGGAGCAGGAAGCTCTCCAAGGAGAGCACGCAACAATGGCAGGGATGCCCATGGTCCTGTTGATCTTTTAGTTTTACCTCTTCTCAAGGATATAATATTCTCAAAATCAAAAATGATCAAAAATACATAATGTAGAAGATGAAGTAAAAACAAGGATTCACATGGAGTTATTTGTAAGACAATTAAAAAAAAAAAGCAGATTGCAGTAACACATGGGAGGATCCCACTTCTGTGAAAAATAATAAAACAGAATTATGGAGACTTCCCTGGTGGTCCAGTGGTTAAGGATCCACCTGCCAATGCAGGGGACACAGGTTCGATCCCTGGTCTGGGACGATCCCACATGCCTTGGGACAACTAAGCCCGTGCACCACAACCACCAACCCGCATGCTCTAGAGCCTGTGCTCCCCGACAAGGAAAGCCGCTGCAGTGAGGATGCTTGCCATGGCTAGACAAAGCCAGCGCGCAGCAACGAAGACTCGGCACCGTCAGAAATAAACAAAGTAACTAAAAAGCAAAAAAATCTAGAAGTATATGAAGGTCTATGCAAAAGTATATACTACAGGAAAAGTACTGGAAAGAAACCCAGTGGCTAACAGGAGTTATGCTGGGTTTTGTTTTTTTTTTTTTCTTTTCCAGATTCTTTTCCCTTATAGGTTATTACATAATATTGAGTATAGTTCCCTGGGCTACACAGTAGGTGCTTGTTGGTTATGTATGTTAAATGTAGTAGCGTGCATATTTTAATCCCAGTCTCCTAATGTATTCCTTCCCCCATCCGCCAGGCAAAATGGTTTAAAAGTAGAAAACCAGCTACAAATAAGTAAATACACGATTTGTTCCAACGATAAAATTGATCGTCTACAAACATTAAAAATACTGAAACTGCTAAACTGTACAAAATATTCCATCTCTCGATAGACAACTAGTCACAGATAGATATTCTCACAAACAAATATCTCTGAAATCCTTTACAGACACACCGGTTCACAGAATCAAACATCTAAGCAAACAGTGTACAGATCAACCCAAGCCTTGGACTTTTTCAAGTAAAGATGCATACATTCGATTTGTAACACAACACAGCGATATTTCAGCTCCCCCAAGTGTCCTCTTGGTTGTGACACAAGAACATTAGTGGAAAGAATCTGGTAGCCACCAACCGAAGAAGCACAATTCCCAAAGACACAGGGAAAAACACGCAGCGCGAGGAGCTCACTTGTCTGAACAGGATGGGGAAGTCCTCAGCAGTCTCCGCCTTCCGGATTCCTTTCCCTCCGCTGCCTTCAGAAGCTTTGATCATCAAGGGAAAACCAATTTTTTCTGCTGCCTGAGGGCAAAGGACAAACAGACTTCTTTAGAGGTTTAGACAGTTTCTGCCGCTACCAGGCTTATGAGAAGGTTCCGGCTCCTGGGTCCCCCCCACCCCTCCAAGGATCTGCATTTACCTCCAAGCCTTCATCTACATCTTTCACGCAACCATCGTTGTAGATGGACTCTGGGATGCTGATCCTTTGCCCCTCCTGTAGACTGTGTTCCGCCCACTCCACCGTCAGACCTGGAGGGTCACAGAGGAAACAGAATCCTCCCCAAAACAGCCTAGACGCTACACGGAAATACAGTGCCTCTTCCCAGCACAGGGGCTCTAGACCTGGCCTCTGGGTGAACAGAATTCAGACACAGTCCTTCAGTTTCGCACCGTGCATTTTCATTTCCTTAAGGACCAACTCGACCCCAAATGGGAAACCAAGCTTAAGACAATTCAGACTGAGTCTACCAAGAACAGCCATATTGATCTGAATTTTTTTTAAAAAACCAGCTCTATCTTATGGAGTCATTTGTAATGTCAATCACTACTTTCTAAAATCCTATGAAGATTTCAAAAACAAACAACAACAAACAAAACAAAAACAAACTTTTCACTCCAAATTTAAAATTCAATCTTTATAGGAAAAAATCAAATTGTTTAGAAACTCTTGAAATGTTTTCCTGTTTTTTTAACTTATTCGAAAAATTCCACTTTTAGGAATTTACCCTAAAGAAATTATTAAAATGTACATAGAGAGTTAGCTACAGGATTATCAAGGCTTTAAATATTTTCATATTTAGAAAAAAATTAATTGGAAACAACCAAAAGTATAACTACAGAGGACTGTTAGTAAATTAAGGTATATCTGTATAATCCTATGCAGGCACCTAAAGTGTTGTGAAGTATATTTATTGACATAGACAGACTAGTGAGAAAAAAAACACATCACAAACTATTAACTATAAGAGCTCTGGCTTTTAAACGGATGTGCCTAGAAAAAAGGCTGGAATAATAAAACAAATGATCAAAACCAGGTCATTGGATTATAAACAATTTCTATTTCTTTTTCATACACTTTTCCTATTTTCTAAGATGTCTACAAAGATATCATACTACTTTCTTGATAATTTAAAATTTTAAATGAAAGAATTAAAGAAGCATACTCCTATCACCCCTTCTGCTCTCAAGATTGGGCCCAGGCGTCCTCCCCAAGTGAAGTTCAGGGCCCCTTACCACTTCCGTTCCAGGGCAGCGTTGGGATCTGCAGAGTCTGGGCCACGATGGTGGAGGCGATCTTGTCTCCTAGTGCCCACATGGCCTCGCTGGGCGGGCCTGAGGGTGGGGCAAGGGGGAAGGCAGACTCAGGCCCTCAAAACTGGGGGCTGATCAGGTACACAAAAGAAAAGTCCCCAGGTCCCAGCTTTCAAGGACTGAACATCAAGATGGGGAAGAAAAAAGATCTATTAGTCCGCTACTTCGTCAGTCCACTTTCAATACATGTGGACTGTAAACAGGATTTATAGCTTAAGCTAAGTGGCCTATACAAAGTTCACCAGCAAAAAACTAGACCAAGGGGAGCAAGCCAGCACCTCAAAACACTAGACCATGGGTTAGCAAACTTTTTCTATAATGAGCCATAGGCAGTACATAAATGAATGGGCAGGGCCATGTTTCAATAAAACTTTATTTACAAAAGCAGGCAGCAGGCTGGATTTGGCCTGTAGGCTGTGGTTGGCTGGCACCAGGGCTGGACCATCAACTTCCAGAGCTAAAAATGAGAGATAATGAGAGTCCCATGTGACAGCCAATGAGAGGCCATGGAAAATAACCCATCAGTGAGCACAGGTCACCAGGCAGACCCTCAGGTGAATATCAGGTACTGACTTAGCACCAAGCTGCTGTATACATGAGTCTGTGTTGTGGGCCCAGAGGTTAAGGAGCAGCAACAGGGATTTACTGAGAATGGTAAATGATTCCAATTTACACACAAGGATGACAGACAACCTAACTGAGTAAAGTTTACAAATTACCCATCTGAATTCTGAAACAAACAGATGCCATGAACAATAAGTATAATTTTACCTAATAAGTAGCAGAGATGAGGGGTTCTGGTCCGAGGGGGTGAGGGCATTCCGAAGGCCTAAGAACAGCCCAAGCAAAGGTGTGGCCTAAAGATTTCCAACCTGAGTTAGAAATCTGAACATGGATGGTATCTCAGTACCAACAGGAACACCAGCAGAGGGTTCTGCTTGCCCCAGCATCATTCTGCTGTGGTAACCATGGTAACAGCTATTTCCCTGGGCTGGCCAACCTCTCCATGTGACCTCCCACTGCTGGACTCAGTTGCTCCTGACCATGAACGTGTGATGTGGGAACATCAGACAGGCCCCCTCCTTCCAGGGCTGTATTAGCGAGAATTCCATCAAGACCCCCATTCCCACATATCTGATGGAGGCGCACTCTACCTAGGAAAGCAATCTCGTGCTTGCGCAGGAGCTCCGGAAGTTTGGGGTTTTCAGAAGCATGGCCCCAACCAGCCCACACCGCCTGCAAACACACAGAGGCATGAATAGAGGTCTTTCTTCAAGAATCCGCCTCCCATCACACCCCAAAAGCTCCTTGCTGGGTCCTACCAGCCCTGGATTTCACAGTCTCCTAGGACCCAGCTCCTCCATCCCTTCCGAACTGTGGAACCGGGTTGCTCTAGAGTTCAGGGCATCGTCCCCATCACAGGCAGACTGGGGCAGCCCGTGTGACTTACCTGCACGGGGATCCTCTTTGCGATGTCTACAATCAGCTCCACGTTGGCATAATTGTTGTTGTTGGGCCCTCCTGGGACGGGGACATACTGATCTGCCATCTTGATATACTCTGGAATTAAACGAGAGAGAGGTGATCAGAAGGACTGACAGACCCAAGTCGAGGACAGGACACAGCGACCCATAGCCACTGAAAGGATAACCATGACGATTCTAGGATCACAGTGGAGGAATGTATATGATAGCTTGAAGAAAGAACTGAGTTAGACTTTAATTGTGTGAAAATATATGTGTGTCTGGTCATGGCCTGGAAGGCAACAAAAAAGAAGGAAGCAAGCTATCAATATAGTTGGATTAGACGTGGGTTTTAAAACATTATATATATTTTTAATTTTTGGCAGTGCCATGTGTCTTGTGGGATCTCAGTTCTCTGACCAGGGATTGAACCCATGCCATGGCAGTGAAAGACTGGAATCCTAATCACTAAGCCACCAGGGAACTCCCTAAAAATTCTTGGGTATCTTAATAGTGTTTTGCCACTAAACAATACAATGTTTGCTTTTAATCATGGTAAAAAAAAAAAAAAAAAAGCCACATAACAAAATTTACCATCGTAATCACTTTTTAAGTACATAGCTCAAATACTGTCAAGTATATTCACACTGTTGTGAAACAGATCTCCGGAACTTTCTCATCTCATGCAACTCAAACTCAATACCCATGAAGTGACCCCTCCCCATCCCGCTGCCCAGCGCCCCTGGCACCCACCCTTCTGCCTTCTGTCTCTATGAATCTGACTGCTCAGGACCTCATGTAAGTGGAAACATCCAGTATTTGTCTTTCTGTGACTGGCTTATTTCACTGAACATAATGTCCTCAAGGTTCACCTGTAATATGTGCCTAGTCACTCAGTTGTGTCCAACTCTTTGCAACCCGATGGCCATGGACTGCAGCCCACCAGGCTCCTCTGTCCGTGGGATTCTCCAGGCAAGAATACTTGGAGTGGGTTGCCGCGCCCTCCTCCAGGGGATCTTCCCCATCCAGGGATCAAACCCAGGTCTCCCTCATTGCAGGTGGATT
The DNA here is from genome assembly GCF_019923935.1 of Bubalus bubalis. Lineage (NCBI taxonomy): Eukaryota > Metazoa > Chordata > Mammalia > Artiodactyla > Bovidae > Bubalus > Bubalus bubalis. The sequence goes on along the minus strand of NC_059173.1, from coordinate 8,749,443 downwards.
TTTTACCATTTCAGCTACCAGGGAAGCCACACCTGTGTTATAACGTGATGATTTCCTTCCTTTTCATTGCTGAATACAATACAATGCTTTGATTTTAATATACTCATGCTCTTCAAACACAGAAATCCTACTTCTAAGAACATGTTCTAAAAAAACATTCATCAATGAGGCCAAAGACATGTAAAAGGGAGTTTGCGGGGCAGTGTGTTTTTATTTTTTGCCTGTGGAACTTCCCTGGCCAGGGACTGAACCCAGGCCCCCACACTGGAAGCGCAGTCTTAACCACTGGACCACTGGGGAAGTCCCTCCTCACAGGGCAGTGTTTTGAACTGTGCAAAGTAGATTCAATCAAAAGTCAGGAGTTAGTACATCTGTACTATGACATTCTCTAAGACCTTGAGAAGGAACTGTCGAATGTTATGTGCAGACTTGGAAAAAGAACTCGAGAGCAGTGCTTCCTTCTGGCCCGCTGGCCTCTGATGCTGACCCAACGCGGTGTGTTGGTGACGGGAGAAGTTCCAGAGATTACAGATCAAGGTGTCAGGCCATGACCCACTCCTTGCTGAATTTTATTTTCATGTTGGAGAAGATAAACAAGAAAACAAGCAGGGTAACCACAGGCTGTGGGCAGTGCCAGGGCTCTGACAGGGATGGCCAGGAGAGCTATAACATTCAAATTGTGCGTGGGGGAGTGGAGGCCTGCTGTGCAAAGAGCTTCCAGAAAGCACTGTCAGCAAACGGTCCAGAACTTTCCAAGCCTCTGCAACAGAAAAGAGCGAGGCCAGCACTGATGAGGCCAGTGGGACAGGGACCCAGGGATGGAGGCTGAGAGGCAGGAGATGGGGGTTTGGGAGGCCAGCAGGGGCCAAGTCATGTGAGGCCTTAACTGGCCTTGGTGAGGTTCTCAAATTTTAGCCTGAGTGTGAGGAGTTGACCCCACAGCATCAGGCTGTGGACTCAGCCCACGGTTCCAATCCCCAGGTCCCTGGGCAACTGAGTCATACCTTTGTGCCTCAATTATCTCATCTGTAAAATGGGGCTAACGAGCAAACCTGTCCTCACTGTAGTAAATAAAACGGAGACTCCATCAGTGCAGAGCAGAGCCCAGGACCTTCACTATGGGGAGGTTCGGGGGTGACGGAGCTGGTGCTGGACACGGGGTGGGGGGCGGGGCATGCTGATGGAAACTGAGTTGTGTTTTAAAAGATCTGTTTGGCTGCTGTGTGCAGAATCTATAAAGGGACACAATTGTTCAGGGGAAAAATCAAACTGCTGCTGCTGCTGCTAAGTCGCTTCAGTCGTCTCCAACTCTGCAACCCCATAGACGGCAGCCCACCAGGCTCCCCCGTCCCTGGGATTTGCCAGACAATAACACTGGAGTGGGTTGCCATTTCCTTCTCCAATGCATGAAAGTGAAAAGTGAAAGTGAAGTCGCTCAGTCATGTCCAACTTCTAGCCACCCCATGGACTGTAGAAAAATCAAACTGCCCAATAGTTATTAACAGAATGATCTATGCTGATAGACATGGAGCGATAAATAAGTAGAAACATGAAGGAACGATTGAAAACACAGCACATACCCGTGCAAGAAAAAAGCATCTGGAGGGAAAGATGCCAAGCTACTGTAACATGGACGCTCCTCAAAGGTGACATTTCCACTTTGCATGTTAACCATTTGCATTTTTATAAGGCTTATAGTCACTCTTGTTAGCAGCAGACATTTTAATTAAATAGAGAAGACTGGGAAATAAATACGGAATCGGGAGAGGTATCCTGCAATGCTCTCTGGGGTACAGGATGGACTTCGCCCAGGCCGAGTGGAGGAGGTGAGGATGGGGCGTGGCAGAGAGGGAGGGAGTCAGGGCTGGAGTACCTGCGTTGGCCTTGAGGTCCTCTGGCGTTACCATGACTACGAACCGGATGGCCCGCTCATTTCGGAACATCTCATAGGCCCACCTGCGGATGGAGCGCATGCATTTCACGGCGGCAATACCATTGTTGGCGATGAGCACCTGGACAGAGGAAAAGGGCAGGGGGCCTGTGCTGGAGGCTATGTGCTACCCCAGGGTTCATCTCATCTCTGAGAGCCTCCGAGGGTACCTCATGCTCCTGCAAGTGCTCACCAACGGGCGGGCCTTTCTCTGCAGCCTGAGGCAGGTTGGCCTATTCCACCCTACCCCGAGTGCCGGGACCCCACCTATACCTTCTCGATGACCAGATGCCCCCCAAAGCGTGTGACGAACTCGGCAGGGGAAGCCACGGTGAAGTCTCTGTGCAGGTCCACCTTCTTCTGTTCTCGGCCCCTTCTTGCCAGGTGGAGCCCCGACATGCTGGGCCTGCAAGGGAACAGGACAGACCCATGAGCAAGCAGGTTGGGGACGCGCAGGCCCCTAGGACATTCACTTCCACAGAGAAGCCAAACTCCATCAGATTCCTGCAGCTTTGCAGTCTCTCTCTGCGGACTCTGAAACACTTTACAAGGAGACTTCAAGAGGTTAGGTCACACAAGAAGCAGAAGAGACCCCCTGATCTGTCCTAAGCTATATTTTCAGGTTTTTCATCTTCAATTCACTCTTTATATAAATTCTCACAATTTAGGAACTCAAATAATACCCAAAAAAACCCCAACTTACAACAGGGTACAAGTTTAAGATCAGAGAAGTACACATTCTAATACTTTATATTTGTGAAGCAGTTTGTACCTTTCGTGTGCTTTTCTGTACTAGTATATCAAGCTTAAAAAAAACCTGAAAACAATAAAGAAATGTATAACAACAAAATAGAAGGTCCTTGTCCCATCGCCCCTCTAGAACTCCACTCCAGAGGAAATCATGTTTGACTCAGGCATTTACACATCTCCGTGCTTCTGAACGATGTGTGTACGTTATCTTGTGAGTCATCCATTAAGACATCATCCATCTATGAGCTTGTTATCTTGGCAGACATGGAATTACTGCTCTTAAGCAGCCACCCCATCCCCTTTCCCCAACCTCCGTAACACAGGTATCCTGTGATTTGGTAAATTTATGGTGTTTTATGGGTCTGGGATCATTATTCACAGGTGAGGGTTTGTGGCATATCAGATGTCCCTTTCTTTTTCCTTTTTTTTTCCCTGGAGTTAATGACTTTTTTTTTTAAGCTTGGTTTTCCTTGCATCTTCATCTCACTCCTCAGCCTCCTAGGACACGTAATGGCACCCCACTCCAGCACTCTTGCCTGGAAAATCCCATGGACAGAGGAGCCTCATGGGCTGCCGTCTATGGGGTCGCACAGAGTCGGACACGACTGAAGCGACTTAGCAGCAGCAGCAGCAGGACACGTAAGACAATCAGTTCCACTGCTTTTTCACTGGCCACATCCCTCCTGAAAGCCTCAACACTGCTTTCATCTGGACAGAGTCCACTAAACCCCTGTACAACCATCAGCTGGGACTTCCCTTTACTGACATCCTTCGGCTTCCCTGTGCCTTTCCTGGGGCTTTACCCCCGAATTCAGGGCACCACCTGGCTCCCTCTCTTTTGATAGACCCTTCGTCTTGCCAGGGCATATCCTACAGTAGTTTCGTCCAGTTAAAAAGATGACAAATGGCAGGACACACGACAGTGATGCCCCAACATGCCTGTCTTGGTCGCGGCTGTATAGGCTTCTTTTGTCGCTCTCGCCCCAGAGACCTCCTTTGGTTCTCTTAGATCCCTTTGCTTTTTTGTCCTCCATGTCTTGCTCTTCTTTGATCTACTCTCTTGTTTCAATGGAAGACATCCTTCAGTAGCTTTCTAAGAAAATGTGTTCAGGGGAGCACATGTTCTGTGGCCTTGCATGTTCTAAAAGTGTCTTCCTTCTGCCCTCACACTGGACCCAGTCATTTAGCTGTGCATGGAATCCTAGGAGGGAAAGCCTTCTCCTTAAGAATTTTGGAAGCCTCCAGCCATTGTTCTTGTGGCTTTCAAGAATGCTAGAACCAGAGCTATGCTGATCCTTGGTCCTTTTGAGGGTGACCTGTTTTTTCCTATCCAGAAGCTTGTAGCTTCTTCTATTTTTGCCAGTATTCTATAAGTTTAGGGAACAATTTTAGGAATATGCTGAGGTATGTGTCTACTTCCATCAGTAACACTGGGAAGCTGTCAGGTTCCTTCACTCTGGAAACTGAAATCTGGAGATTTATCTGCAAATTTTCCATCACCTTCCTGACAAAGGTTCGGGTAGTCAAAGCTACTGGTTTTTCCAGTAGTCATGTACAGATGTGAGAGTTGGACTATAAAGAATGCTGAGCACTGAAGAATTGATGCTTTTGAACTATGGTGCTAGAGAAGACTCTCGAGAGTGAGTCCCTTGGACAGCAAGGAGATCAAACCAGTCAATCCTAAAGGATATCAACCCTGAATATTCATTGGAAGGGCTGATGATGAAGCTGAAGCTCCAATACTTTGACCACCTGATGTGAAGAGCCAACTCATTGGAAAAGACCCTGAACCTGGGAAAAATTTGAGGACAGGAAGAGAAGGGGACAACAGGATAAGATGGTTGGATGGCATCACCCACTCAATGGACATGAGTTAGAGCAAACTCTGGGAGATAGTGAAGGACAGGGAGGCCTGGCATGCTGCAGTCCATGGGGTCGAAAAGAGCTGCACATAACTCAGTGACTGAACAACAACAAAATCTCCTTAGTGACTTAACTGCCTCTTTTTTCTTCACTTTCTCCTATTATCTGGATATTGAAATTCCTGAATTGGCCCACAAGTTTATATATTTTTCCCTCTGTTATTACTCTTTTCTTATTCCTTCTGGGCTATTCCCTCAGCCTTAGCTCCTAACTGTTCTAATAGCATGCTTTTAATGTTCAAGAACATGGTTTGGGGCTGCAAATGTCCCCTTTCCTATGCACCCTGTTCCTATGTGTGTGGCACCCTCCCTACCCCCGATGAGGGTATTTATGATAGCTTTTCCAAGTTCTCTTCTCCTGATGTGGTTTCTGTATCTCCCATGTTTCCTGTGTCCCTTTTGGTTGGGTGTTTGTGGTTTGCCTTCCATCTTCGAAACTGCACTTGAATGTATGATAAGCCTTGGTTGCTCTCTCAGGACCAAGAGCAGGAACCAGAGTTGATGAAAAGTACTGGGCATGTGGTGAAGTCACTGAACCCTAAGCTCAATGCAGAGTGATTGAGAGGGAGGGCTGTGTGTTGGGGAATTCCAAGTATTTTTCGAGTCATCCTTGCTGGCTGGTCCAGTTCCCCCAGCAAGGACAAATCTGTGGGGCTTCTGTTGTTCAGTCACCAAGTCATGTCCTACTCTTTGTGACCCCACGAACTGCAGCAAACCAGGCTTCCCTGTCCTTCACAATCTCCCAGAGATGCTCAAACTCATGTCCATTGAGTCAGCGATGCCATACAACCATCTCATCCTCTGTAGTCCCCTTCTCCTCTTGCCCTTGATCTTTCCCAGCATCAGGGTCTTTTGTAATGAATCAGCTGTTTGCATCAGGTGGCCAAAGTATTGGAGCTTCAGCATCAGTCTTTGCAATGAATATTGAGGGTTGATTTCCTTTAGGATTGACTGGTTGGATCTCCTTGCAGTCTAAGGGACTCTCAAGAATCTTCTCCAGCACCACAGTTCAAAAGCATCAATTCTTTGGTGCTCAGCCTTCTGCCTGGAAGTTAAAGGTTGGCCAGGCACTGGGAAAGGTCTGGAGGACAGGACAGCTTTCAGGATTCAGCAGCGACACAGCGCCCATCCTCCGGTTTGGGAAGTAGGCCCCACATGCTCCACCATGCTCATCAGTGTCCAGTCCAAAGACCTTCTACTTCCCACCCTCCAGAGATCAAACCGCCTGCATGCAACTGGGGTGGAAGTGGGCAGCCCCCAGCCACCTGGGCAGATGGGAGACCTGGGATTCTGTCACCTTGTCCTCTTCACATTGGGGTCCCCAGACGCAGAAACACACGATGCTGCTGATCCCGGTGCCTTCGGGACACAGGCTCTCAGCTTCTCTCTCTGCTCCTTATGGCTCAGACCTCTTGGTTCCGTTAACCAGAGGCTGCTTGTTCATCTGCTTTCCGGTTTCCAAAATGTCACTGCTAACTCCTGCTTCTGTTCTGCTGGGGCCTGATGGGTTTCCAGCTCTTTAAGAAAAATCTTGGAATTCCCTGGTGGTCCAGTGGTGAAGAATCCACCTGCTAACGGCTGGGATGCAGGGTTGATCCCTGGTCCAGAGGGATCCCACATGCCGTGGAGCAACTAAGCTTGGGACACAACTACTAAGCCTGCGCTCTAGAGCCCAGGAGTCGAAACTACTGAGCCCATGTCCTGCAACTGCCGAGGCCCCAGCACCCTAGAGTCAGCGCTCCCCAACGAGAGAAGCCACCGCAGCGAAAAGCTTGCTCACCGCAACTAGAGAGCAGCCTCCACTGACCGCAACTCAGAAAGCACGCACGCAGCAATGCAGGCACAGTGCAGCCAAACGAAACAAACAAAACTTAAAAGAAAAAGCTCCTGTCATTTGGTGAGGTTTAAACAGGTGCGGAATCAGGCGTTCTGTCCACTCTCTCTCTCATCCCACCAATGGGCTATTCAAGCAGGGAGACAGCCACCTGCCAGGGATTAAGTTAGAGGTTTACCACCGAGGGATGTGTCCAATAATTGTGTCACCAGGCATCTTGGGAGGGCAGGGCTGAGTGGGTCTGAGGGGCCAAAAAGTTTTGGTGAAGAACTGACAGGTCCTAAGGAACACTGCCAGCAGGCCACTGGGAACAGCAAAGTTGTAGGCCAATAAGCCGCTGGGGGAAAGAGATCCCATTTTACAGATAGGCAGACTGAGGCCCAGCCAGGCAATCACCCAGCAAGTAAACAGGATTGGGGCTCTTGCCATCACATCAGGAAATGTTGGGTGTGGGCATTTCCTGCTACACAAAGTCTTTGCATCCAGGATAGTTCCCCATGGGGAAAGCCTTCTAGAAACCTGCAGTCTGTCCCCCTCACCCTCTCCAGGCTCTGCCTATCAGAAATGAAAAAATGGACTTCCAGGCCAGGGAACAAAACCAGAAATGAATGACAGAAACCCATCGTGAGGGCATGAGGCTACACCAGAAGAGGACTTGTATTTTTCAGTGAAGACTTTCTTAGTTTAACTGGGCTTCTGCACGCTGCCTGAAAGAACAAACAAATGGACAAGGGATTTCCGGCCCTTGAGCTGGCGGCCTTCCTGCCTCCATAAACTGCAACCAGCTTCTCTTCTAAAACCTCCTGGGACTGAAGTGCTAAAATGAAATGGGACTTGGAAAAGGACTCTGGAGGTCAATATCATCTTGCAAATGTGGACAGGGCTTTCATCAGAATTACATCCCGTGAACCAGCAAGCAGTTCAGCGTGTTTTGTTTCACTGAACAACAGCCTGTTTTTATTTCTTTAAAACAGTGGTCCCCAAACTTTTGGCACCAGGGACCAGTTTTGTGGAAGATCATTTTGCCACAGACAGGGCAGCGGGGGAGAGATGGTTTCAGGATGACTCGAGCACATGACATGTATTGTGCATCTTATTTCTACTATTATTACATCAGCTCCACCTCAGACCATCGGGCAGTAGATCCCAGAGGCTGGGGACCCCTGCTTTAGAAAACACGCAGATTTGGCCTCACTGCCGTCATTTGCAGACCTCTCATGGAGGAAAACAGACACCAAAACGGGCAGTTTTCTCACAGTGGTTGAACAACGGGTCGTTCCTGTTTTCTTCTTTTTGCCTACATTCATTAAATTTTCCACCATGCTATTATTATTTTCCCTGGTGGCTCAGAGGTTAAAGTGTCTGCCTCCAATGCGGGAGACGCGGGTTCAATCCCTGGGTGGGGAAGATCCCCTGGAGAAGGAAATGGTAACCCACTCCGGTATTCTTGCCTGGAGAATCCCATGGACAGGGAAGCCTGGTGGGCCACAGTCCACGGGGTCACAAACAGTTGGACATGACTGAGCAACTTCACTTCACGTTATTATTTTCAGTAAGAAGAGAAAGCTATTAACGTTGTAACAGGGATGCTGAAAGCCATGGTCGTTTTGGTTTCCACCGGCACTCAGTAGCCTCCACTGTAAAGTGAGGACAACAACACGTGCCTCATTGGATTGTAAGGACTAAACAAGCTAGTACGTTTTCCAATGGTCATGTGTGGATGTGAGAGTTGGACCCAAAAGAAAGCTGAGCGCTGATGAATTGATGCTTCTGAACTGTGGTGTTGGAGAAGACTCTTGAGAGTCCCTTGGATTGCAAGGAGATCCAACCAGTCCATCCTAAAGGAGATCAGCCCTGAATAGTCATTGGAAGGATGGATGCTGAAGCTCCGATACTTTGGCCACCTGATGCGAAGAACTGACTCATTGGGAAAGACCCTGATGGAGGGAAAGTTGAAGGCAGGAGGAGAAGGGGACGACAGAGGATGAGATGGTTGGATGGCATCACCGACTCGATGGACGTGGGTTTGAGCAAGCTCTGGGTGTTGGCGATGGACAGGGAAGCCTGGCGTGCTGCAGTCCATGAGGTCGCAAAGACTCGGACATGACTGAGTGACTGGAATGAACTGAACTGATAGAAAGTAAAAGCCAGCACTGGGTGCACGGAAAACTTTATTATTTCAGTGCGGTGATGCCAAGAGAATCAGGGGCTACTGATCTCCCCATCTAACCAAGAATAGCATCAGGCTGCTCCTCTGCCCAGGGCCTCCTCCCCAACCACCCACTCTCCCCACTGGTCTCCCCAACTGGCTAGCTTGATCCTCTGGCTTCAGAAAATCTGAGACATCCCATTTTTATACACACAATCTTAAAACTCAGCAATGTGACCTAAAGTGCAACAAAGAAAAACTCAACCGCTAGAAAAACACCTTTTTGTGGCCTGGGGAAAACCATTCATGGCCGCCGTTTTGATTTCAAAACTGGGGACACAGCCCCTCCATCAGGTGGGCCCCAAACCCATCACAGCGAAGTAGGTGGGCGAACACACAGAGCTGCTGCTGCGGCTTTGCTGCAGGGCCAGCCTCAGAGCCGGTGGCTATTTTTAATCTGTTTCTGACGAAGCTGGAGGCCAATCAACATTAGCTCTGGGGGGCTGACCTTTGGCCGGCATTCGTTCCAAGACAAGTGTGGGGGCTGAAATACTCCACGGTGACTTTGGAAATGGCTTCAGGTGCAGTCAACTATGCAAGAGAGCTGTCAGCGAAACACCAAACACCATCAGCTGCCCAGGCATGAGAACAGGCAGGGCTGCACGGGGAAGGAAGGAATAAACATCCTCAAGTGTCACCGTAGATTGGGCCCAGAGGGTGCCTCCCTGAATCCCCAGCCTGACACAGGGGAGACCGTCATCTGCGCACAGTGAAGAAACCGAGGCTCAGAGAGGCCCACGGACCGCAAGTCACACAGCTGGCAGGTGGCAGAGCTGGGCTTCCAGTCTGACTCTCCCTGACCCCTGGAAGCTAATTTCAAGGCAGAAAGCCATCTGAGATCAGTGGAAGTAACTATATGGTCTGGACTTGGAAAAATAAGCACTCCCATCTGAGACACAATTTTGAAGGCCAGGGTTCTCAACTGGGTGCAACCTTGCTCCCCTGGGGACACACAGCGATGCCTGCAGACATTTCTGGGTGTCACAATGTGGAATGTGCTCCTGGCATCTAGTGGATAAAGCCAAGGATGCTTCTCAACATCTTGCAAAGCCCCCCACGAAGACTCTCATTCGGTCTCTAAGTTGCGTCCAACCCTTTGTGATCCCATGAACTGCAGCATGCCAGGCTTCCCTGTCCTTCACCATCTCCCAGAGTTCATTCAAACTCATGTCCATTGAGTCAGCGATGCCATCCAACCATCTCATCCTCTACCGTCCCCTTCTCCTCTTGCCCTCAATCTTTTCCAGCATCAGGGTCTTTTCCAATGAGTCAGCTCTTTGCATCAGGTGGCCAAAGTACTGGAGCTTCAGCTTGGGCATCAGTTCTTCCAATGAACATTCAGGGTTGACTTCCTTTAGGATTGACTGGTTTGATCTCCTTGCTGTCCAAGGGATTCTCAAGAGGCTTCTCCAGCACCACGGTTTGAAAGCATCAATTCTTCGGGGTTCAGCCTTCTTTATAGTCTAGCTCACATCTGTACGTGACTACTGGAAAAACCACAGCTTTGACTGGATGGACTGTTGTCAGCAAAGTGAGGACTCTGCTTTTTAATATGCATCTAGGTTTGTCTCGGCTTTCCTTCCAAGCAGATTTCTTTTAATTTCGTGACTGCAGTCACCATCTGCAGGGCCCCAAATGTCAACAGTGCCCCCGCTGAGAGATCCCAGCAGATTAGAGCGGTCCTTCCAGGCTTTGAATCAGAATCTACTACTTATGACCTGGGGAGTCATGGGAAAGTTGTTTCCACACTTTGTGCTTTGGCTCCCAATAAGAAACGCAAACATTCAAAATCCGAATGGGGGACTTCCCTGGTAGTCCAGAGGTTAAGAATTTGCCTTCCGATGCAGGGGATGGTGTGATCCCTGGCTGAAGAACTAACACCCCATATGTCATGGGACAACCAGAGGTCCCGCTCACTCTAGATAGAGCCCATGTGCCACAACTAGAGAACCTGGCCCTCTACGATGAGAAGCCCGAGCTCTGCAATAAGAGCTCATGTGTCAAAACTAAAGAGAAGCCTGTGCACATGCCACAACAAAGACCCAGCACAGCCCGTCCCCAAAAAAACTGATGCCTGGTCTACTAATCAATCAGCATCTCGA